>NC_088979.1:131142403-131463523 GCF_963932015.1 Anas acuta
TTACAATGCTCTGGTCAAAGCTGGATACTGCTGTTAAAATGCTCCTACTGTATGCCAACCATTAGGACCTACTGCATGCCAATACTGAAAGTTTTTGCTTTGAAACCTAAGCAGCAAGTTGCACAGAATCCATCCCTAAGTTTTAGTGTTAAAATACCCAAGGCTGACGAAAGATTTGTTTAATACACTGCCATTGTATTTGATCAAGAAAATTTGTTTATTTTTTTTTTTAAATGTACGCTACTACAAAACATTAAGTCTGAAAGAGGTGGATTAAGCAGTTCTCTAATGCAGGAGCATTGTTAAATTTAGTTAAAAATTTTAAATGATGGAAAGGATAAATATACCAAGGATCATACATGCTATTTTATAGTCTTCAGAAATGGAAACTAGCATTTTTGAACCTAACAACATTAAGTTCAAATAATATTAAGAAAAGAAATGTAAACAAATCCTAATCCCTACTACATCATGAAGAGAAATGAGCATGATAACATGAGTACTGTATTCTAATTTCCTCAAATATTCTTCTTAATAAAGAAATCTCAGGATCTCCTAAAACAAGAAACATAATTAGAAAAGAAAAAAGACTGCCTAAAAGATCTGAAGTCTTTCCAAAAAGATTTCCTGTCCTTTAGGATGTACTGCAAAATCTAAATCCCTCTTACATATTCAGACATCCTTTAAAACAAGAACTGTTGAAGAACATTTGACTTTTTACAGGCTTAAATGTTACTGTATGAACTGCAATACAGTGTTAGAAAATTACATATACAACAAAATTATGACAAGTGTGTAAATGCAGTTGCCACAGATCCTGTCAACAGCATACAAACGAGTAACACAAAATGAAGGTTATATGAAATGAATTGTTCCCAGTGCTTTCAAAAACTTCAGATATTCATCTAAGATAAAGTCAAAAGCAAATTAGTCAAAGTTTAACTTGCCTAATATCTGGATTTTTGAACTATAACATTGAAGCAAAGCAACTCCAGTTTCTAGTGTTTATTTAATTAGTGTCAATATTTATACCGAGGGGAAAAAACACTAAGAGTATCATTACCACTGTAAAGAACTCAGAAGCATACCTGCTAAAAAAAGCCTTTGAAGTATACCTTTTAGAAAACATACCCTGAAGTTCACAGAGGATATAGGTACTATTTTTAAAAGTTTTTTTTTCAGCTATTTCATTTAATCCCACTGGAGGATGAAAACGCATCATCTTACTATAGTCATTGTATATTAATCAGTTGAAGGGAGATAACCATTCCTCAAAATTTCTCCCCAGGTTTTCAGACTGATTTCTATACTGACTGTTCTTAAAAGCAGAAAAGGAAGTACTGTTAAATAACAGATTTTTGAATACAAGTATTGTAATTGAGCTAAATGTTTTTAAAAGAGCATCTCAGGTGATTTTTCCAAAATGACTGAGATGAACACTTTGTTACACTGTTTTTCACACAAACTGACTAATCCTGGCTTTAATCAGTATTTAATTTTCAAAAAGACTTTAGAGGTCTGCTACTCTGACATGTACTGAATACTACCTGCAGATTCTTTAGCTAGTGAGGGAAAGTAAAAAAAAAAAAAAAAAAGTAAAAAGCATCCTTGAATAGTATCCTTCACAGATCTTAAATACAGAAACTAACCATAACACATTAAAAATAATCATGCTCCTATTTCTGTTGAGATGCACATAAGAGAAGCAACATAAGAGAGCAATTTAACAGCTGATTTTTTGGTCACAAAGCACTTGCATTTTTAGGTTTTAAACCCTGCAACACTGACTTGTGATAGAAAAAAATCCCATTCTAAATAGATACATTAATGCTTTCTTAACGACAGAAAAAAAATAACAATAAAATAACAATAAAATTGGCTTTCAGTATATTTTGCCAGGAAACCACCTGAGGAACTCATAGCAGTATAACATTTTAAATAATTTGAAAGATTAAATACTGTATCTATTGTAAACTTTAAATCAGAAGTTATTATTATTTCACCTGAGTGATTAAGACATTAAACTGCAGAAAAAAAAAAACTGTTTGAATAGAAGTCTGCACCTTTTTCTAACGTTCACTTTTGCAGTTTCAGTGACATTACCCACTAACTAACATGCCCTCCCAAGGTCTCCAAAAATGAAATAAACCTTAATATCTGACACCGTTTGTATAACTGAAAATGAGACAAATATGCCTTTAGGTATGTTTCCAAGAAGCAAGAAGGGGGCAGAAGATCACATGCCTTCATCTTGCAAATTACACTTGGAAAACACTGGTATTTTGCAAGAAATCTTAAAAGTGGCCAGACACTTAAATTATTTAACCCTTTAGCTAGTGGAACTAGATGGCTAGTACATTCTTCATAATGAAAACTGATTTCAACAAAGTCTTTGTGGAAGTATTTACAACCCACATATTTAATACTTAGTTCATTCTACCACACAAAAAACAAGAATTTGACAGTAGTGCAAAAACGATAGTGCAGAGAAGCTGAGAAAGAGGCTTGCAGTGATTCATTCTCCAATAGAGAAAATGTGAAACAACGTTCACAGCTGTACTGACAAAGTAGCTGCAGAGAAAAGTGACATATATACAACCATTCTAAAATGGCATACAATTAAGAAGCAAAACAGAGCATTAGGAAGCGCTGCCTCAGATATCAAAGCTTCAGATCTTTGATCTAAAGATAAAAAGGTGCCATGCTGCTTATCTGACCACACAAGTACCACAAAACATGTACACTGCTGTACTTAAATAGAAAATCTCACAGAAGTATATAGAAGTAATACAATAATGGCTACTAGAAGGATATTTGTGTTTCAGACACTAAGAACCATCGTTCCAGCCATGATCAAACAAACCCTCTCATATTTGACAAGTGTTACAATCTTTACCAAAAGATCACATTCATTTGGCCAAAAATACTTTCATTTCTTCTATTGAGCAGCACAGTAAATATTTGGCAGGAAAAAAAGCAACTGTTAAATTAGCAAGCAAAATACTTACCTTAAAAGCCGTGTCTTAACTCACTTGCATTTTTCCAAATATGGAGCTCAGCAGCACAACTGCACAGGGAGCCGCAGTACCTGCACAGCTTTGCCTGACCTCCACTTCCACAAGCAATTCTCTCACAGCACATTTCATCATTTCCTGCTGGCTGCTGAAAACCTTGTCGCTCAAGCTAAGGTCATTTTTTTCCACACTGCAGCACTCAAACCAATGCAGGGTTTTCACTCACGTTTCCGATGTTTATGTACTGCAGTGAAGATAAATATTCATCTTTCCTATAATCTCCAAAATAGACCACTAGTAGGCCATATTAAAGGAAGGTATTTTTAATCATACAACTGCATTAAGTGAAAAACAGTTTTTAAACACATCACTGAAACATGTAGGCAAATTTTTCAGATGCGTTGCTTAGGAAGCAACTCTGTTGTTTCTGTGTTCCATAGTCAAAAGCTGTATTTTTCCATCTCCAGAAATACGGGACTGTAATAGTAATTAATGAAATACTGACACATATTAAATAAAGGCAGGTCTAAATCCTAGGATTAAGGTCAAACATGCTACTCTTCCTGAATCTGAAGGTTATGTTAAGTAAAGCAGCTACTATTCTTTACATCAAGAGAAAACCAACTCGGAGACCTCATTTGAACCAAATTCAGCCCTAAGACTAACAGATGTGCCTTTCCAAAGACAAGAAAACAGAAACTGTAAATAAGTGTATTAACAACGTGTCAGCATACTGTACCTTCTGTTAGTCTTACAGAGACCTTATTGTGCTTGGCAGAACCTAGTAAGACTGATTGGGGCAGGGGAAGCTAGTTGCACTGATGGACCTAGATGAACATGTGCACTCTTCAAGTAGTTAATTCTGCTGTCTTTTTTTTTGAGATGTAAATAAATCAAGTAAAATGAAGACAACTGGAAAACAAAAAGCAATGTGTTTTTTTTTTTTGCCATGGAAAAAGTAATAGAGAAAGCAAATCTCAGAAGGACGTTGCTGAAGATGGAAGAGGAGAAAAGACTCCAAAACCTAGTCAAATATCTCAGTTTCTCAGATATGAATGCACTCAACTTAAAACACTGCAGAGGCATCACATCTCCACAAAAAAATGTGGCCTTTTGGGATTATTACTCTCTCTTAGACAAAACAGATTATTAGGACAGCTACTTAATACATGTACAGTGATAGAAATTTCCTATAACACCAGTAATCTTTTGCTAGTATAGCTCATGGTGGTTCCTTGAAAAAAAAGGTACAGAACTGTACCTTAGGACCCTTTCTACTAATGCAGAAATAAAATAACCATCCCCATAACTGCTGACTTAGTTCAGAGCTGTAAAACAGCTCTAAATAGTAGCTTCAATTATTAGCAATGTTTCTGCAGCCATTATCCTCTCAGTGCTATAGCCCTGCTGACAAAAGGCAGGACAAATTACCATATGACACTCCTCAATTCTCAAGATATGCTCAAGGCTAGTTATGTATTTTTCCCTATTCTAGCAATGTAAAAACTTCTAATGAAGATAGCCCTACAACCTGAAAGCAACATTCTCAGCTGTGATTGCTGTCAGAAACTTTATATATCACATCACCAGTGTCATATCATTTCTGGAACTGGAACAGAAATTACAGACCTCTGCAGAACGCAGTTCATAAGTGTAGAAATAAAACAAGCGCAGGCATACACAGCTCTGACTATCCTTCTTTCCAGGAAATTAAATAACAAATTATTCCTTCAAGAACAACAAAAGATCTGTTCATGTATTTCAGAGTCAATCATTTACTGTAACAGTACAAGTGAACATGTGACTGTGTTTCATATTTCACATTAAATAAGATTAATTCCGATTTTAAAGCAAACTGATTCTGGCTTCTAAAGAACAGCCAGGGTCATTTACCTGTTTGTTTGTTTGCATTAAGGTGGAAAAGAAGGTTGCTTGCTACTTAGTTTCATTAACATGGCCACTGAAAAGAGAAACACTTGAATTCTGTTTAACCAGATTTTCGGCTCAGTGAATCTGAGGTAAACTTTAGCCAGGACTCCCATGTTCCTAGGCAATTTAATTTTCTGATCCTCAAAAGGTAATTACTGCAACAAGGACAGGAGACCTTTACCCCAACTCAATAATCCACACAACATGGGATTGCTGACCTAGTAGAATTAAATAACCCTTACAAACACCTTGATTTTTTAAAAAATAAATATAATACAAACTTGCTCCTTTATGTAAGCAACATTAAAGTGTTACTATGTACTAAATCCATAGGTCTAAGCTACCTGGAAGTATCACTCTGAAGGTCACTGATCTCATTTTTTATAGCCTTGTGCACATAATTTGACAAGATAAATACACACAGAACTAAATTTGCTTCTAGCTTTTTGGTTTTGTTTCTGTCACATACAGTACACAAACCCATTTTTAACACTGATGCAATTGAAAATCTAAAGTTTTCAGCATACAAAACATGATAATGCATTAGAACAGGCAGATAAGCTCAAGGTTAGGCAAACAAGAAACTGAAAGTTTTTCTTCAGCTCTAACCATTTTACTAATCTCATTAGGAGTTTAGAAAAAAAGTAGCCAGCCAGCCCTACAATTTCCAGAGATATGGATACACTTTAGCTGTCCTTTAATAGCTCTCAAACACACAAGTCATTCAAATGTAAAACCTCCAAACACAAAAATGTTCACAAACACACAATTTACTCAACTAATCTCAGGCTAGTTTTTTCTATGCTTCTCCCCCTTTTCAGGGGGAGGAAAGCTTTTTATGCCATTTTAAAGTAATGCTTGACTGAGGTACAAGTAGGTCAGCCAGCTACCCCACAATCCAAATTGGAATGAGGTTTAAGGAAATTAGGACAAAAGGTCCCATTAACCACCATTCCCACACTTGCCATTACCATTGTGCTTTTTAATTTAAAAAGACTGTGCCAACACTATGTAGCATTTAAACAGCAGCCTTTAACCTGCATCTTGTTAACAACTGAAAGACAGAAAAAAGAAATTTAAACAATGCAAAGTTGAATCTAGAGCTATCACAATGTTAATATCTAAAAAAAGAGTTGAAAATTCAAATACATAAGGCTACTTTATATATACACACATGAACTATATATATGATCACGATCCAAAGTTTTGTAGCAAATTATCAGTAAAAACATGTGATACACAACTTTCTTCATTCTTCATGTACGCTGCTAATTAACTTCAGCATTTTTAAGGGTTCTACAACATTTCTCAAAACCAGAAACAATTGCTACCAAAGAGAGAATTACACTTTTCTATGATGTAGGGTAACATGAACTAATCAGGACAGAGAAGGCTAGTATCGTAGAATACAATTATTCTGGAATTAAAATATCAAATTTGTGCACATTCAAAAGGAAATGCATAAGAGATTTTTAAAATTTACCTTGTACGTAAGCCATGTGTACATATGGTCTATACACACACAGCCAGGAATGGAAAATAATTCTCCTCATTACTATGGAGTCTTTATGCCATTAGCCTAAAGCTATGTTTAACACCATGGGAATTCCCTGTAATCTTATAAAAGTGTTCCCAGGGCCCACCTCCAATGTAAGGTTTCACTGGCTAGACAGCAATACTGTGCTTTTGAGTTCAGCTGGAATATCTGAGCAGTTCACATGCCACACCTCCCTGTGAAGCACCACGTTTGTCTTTCAAAACCTGAATGCACTGCCCTGGAGCAGCAACTTGCTCGGTCCCCGTGGAGAGGCAGGGGCAGTGACCCCAGGGAGCTGTTTGCCACGTTATGGGGGTTCTCTGGCCCACATCAGATGGACACCTCAGCCTATGTTCTAGAATAGCTTATGGTTACTGAAATGAGTCACCTGTCTAAATATTATTATAATTACAGAGTCTTATCTGCTCATGCATCATCAGTTCAGAGTTTGAGCAGAATCAAAAAAAAAGACTTAATGGTTCAGCAGCCGAAACAGCTGCAAGTTGAAAGCTTCAGTTATGCAGAAGTGTCTTTTAGTTACCACTGAAATTAAGATTTCCATTTGAACAAGTATTCCTCAAGAATAAAACCAAAATGTGCTTAGTTGATGACTAATATACCCCACCTTTAACTGTCTTTACCACATGGTAGAAGAAAGAATAAAAAAAGTTGATATCAATTTAAAACATTGCAGGAAAAGGCTTTGACAAATAAAAACAGTGAAGAACGTGATCAAAATTGATATGCAAGATACATGACACAGTATTCATGAGTAACATACCATGGTGATAATTTTTATAATCATACTCTTCAATGTCATGGGTCAAATGAACATTTCAGTCAAAAACATTGTGAAATTTATGTACTGGCATTTTCCAGTTATGATTCTGAAGGCTTAGAGCCTTAATGCAACCGTCCAATATAAGTAGTGTTTAAAATATAGTAACCCTGCATCTAAAAAATAGCCTGGAAACTCATTCCTTATTTCTGCACATCATTTGTCAGTTCTGATGACTTCAAAAGACAATGGTTTTAGAGAAGGGGCAGGCGTTCTTAGTACTTCACTATGGTTCCTATTGCGCATCAGAGACAAGCCATCATCTGCCCAGACATATCAAATCCAGAAGGTTTTTGAGTGATGGAAGCCCAGTTAGAACCACAAAGCTCAATGTCAGCACTGGAAATAAACAGCACAGATGGTAACTCTCACTCATTCCTCGCAAGCTTTCTTGGGAAAGCCATAAGTTGCTCTAACCCACTAAGAGTAAGTGCAGTTATCACCTTGATAACATTTGCTGAAGAGTCATCATCACAAATAACCTTCACACAATTGAGCTAGTCCTTAGTCCACTACTGCTTTAAAGAGTGATCAACTCTCCTTGCTCCTAAACCTTAAGCTCTCAAAACAACAAAGAAATACAATATTTGATATAGCTTGGGGGACGTATAGTGATTTATTAAAAGTTATTTCAGAACACGCAAAGATGTCTTTTAGACGTATTTACTGTTCAAAAAAAGAACACTAAAAAAAATGAAAGAAATTGTGAGTCTTTTTTTTTTGTGCAACGAAGTCTTATGAACATCTGGTACCCCTATCTGAAGGGTCCATAGCATACTCCTGTAACAACATTTCTTTCATTTCTTTTATAGCAAGGTGAGTGTCCTCACAGCAGAACCAACAACACTAATAGATTTGTTTAACTTGAAGTTCAGGTTATACCAAAATAATTTGCATAAGTTTCCATATCTGAAAGATAAACTGACAGCTACTTCACGGAAGCAAAATGTCTGTATGTTTGATGCATCAAAGACAAACTAAAAAAGAAAAAAAACAGTATTACACTTAAAGATGGAAATTTTAACACACAAAAATCATCATCACTAAAAAACATGCTATACAGAGTACTCAAGAGATTAATAACTTTGCTGTTCCCAGTTAGTTCTATTTTGTTTGCTTTTTTTACCCTCCACACACACTTATAACCCATTTTTCTTCCTCCCCCTCCCCTCCCACTACGGAAGAAGACTACACAGTTGAATCTTGCAGCCACAACCACTGTCTAACCTTTTAACTAGGAATTCTAACACCTGAAGAAAAGTGTCACAATAACAAAGCATTTTTCTGGTACAACAGAGAAATTAAAGCTGTATCTGATTCATGTAATGATACAGGTCTTCCATTATACATAGACTGCAAATAGACATGTACCTAATAGCTTGAAAGAAAGCTCATTGGGTACATAAACACTCAACCAAAGAAACTTTGTCCTGGGCCTGTTACATCCTGGTATAAACATCCATTTCTTATTACATTAATATCCTTTTTTGTAACGTCCATTGGCACAAGGTATGTTCTTCTTCCTACCCCCCTCCTCACTAATTGCATTTTATCTCATTATTCTCACACAGTTATTAAATAATTACCCAATTACATGATTGAAGTTGCTCTGAAAGCATAGGAAGCACAGCGTTACTTCATAACACAAATCACAAGAACATGAAAAAAAGTCAGCAAATAATGCCTGACTACAGTCCTAGAAAATCTCTAAACCAGAATATTTTAGTCCTGCATTTCTATCACCAGCACCTAAAGCTCCTTTCAAGAGAAGGCAACTATCCTCCCAGAATTGTGTTTGTTCTTATTTTTACACAAATTAAAGAATTCTAATGGCATCAAGCCAGTCTAACTCTAATTTGGTTAGAATAGAGGATCCACACAGAGTTCAGTTTTGAGAACTTTTTCTAAAAGAACCCACGATACTTGACACAAAGCTCTTGGAAAGGACTTTAAGGTCCTAATAAAATCAAAAGTAAATTGAATTTTACTTCTTCCTGTAGCCAGTTATTTAAAAACGACACCATTGAGAAACAGCATTAATTCAACAGTCCAGTATTGTTGACTTCTGACAGTCCAGTAGTACAGATACAAAGAAAAAAAACGCAAAGAGATTTTTCCAAAGGACTTCTGAATTTCTGCATCAAGTTCTTTCTTTTGAGCCACTGAATAACAATGCCTATTACAGACTAGCGCACTTCAAACTGCAACAGGTAGTGCTATCTGATACCAAGATTTCCTAACAGTTTTTCTAAGTTTTCTTTGGTTTTATTTATTATTATATTAGAATATATGAAGTGTATGTCCACATCATTTTTAAAAAAGTTTCTAAAGCCAGTCTGCTCAATCTGAAAAAAAATAGTCCAACAAGCACAACCTTTTGAATGCATTTATTGCCAAGTTGCAGCTTTGACTAAATACTACCAAAATTACTGAAATAGTAACACTAACTTCAGCTAGTAAAAGTAACTCCACTTGGTTCCAGCTGACATATGTGAACCAAAATACACTACCACTGTCCATTTTCTAGTGTCTGGGAAAGGTAAAAGCAAATAGATGCTAGCACTAAGTAACACAAGTAGGATAGATAGAAAGGAAAACAACTCATACTGATATCCCTGATACAAAGAAATCAGAATACACTACTATAGAAGGGGTTCTGAGCCAGAAGTTTTTCATGTAGCTGAAGTCCAATGACAGATAAGTACAAATCCAACACTTTGGTCTATAAAACAGGGGCATTGAAAGCTTATCCAAATTCTGAAGACTTCTAAAATCATTTTTATAGTCCTCTAATTCGGCTATTTCAATGACACAATATTGCAAGATATTACTCAATTTCAGGATCTGGATGCAAGTTATTACCTGAATTCATTTAGCTTAACACAGATAACCAGTAACTCTAAGTCAGGTTTTTAGACTGTAGTCAAAATTACAATTCCAATAACCAGTTGTGAAGTGGATTTTTAAGTAGGTACGTTTTTGCTTGCTTCAATATTTAAGCTTCAGTAGGGTAGCTCTAGACAAAAAGTTCAGCTATACATAGACATGTATGCTAGATCACTATTTATATTCATCTTTGTCTTGGCAAGGGCAGAGTCAATTTTGTTCGTAGAGACTCACATAATGCCGTGTTTTGGATCTGTCATGAAAACGGTGCTGATAACAGGGGGATGTTTCAGCTGCTGCAGAGCAGGGCTCACACAGAGCCAAAGCCTTTTCAGCTCCTCTCGCTGCCCTGCCGGTGGGGAGGCTGGGGGTGCACCAGGAGCTGGCAGGGGGCACAGCCAGCACAGGTGTCCCAACTGGCCAGAGGGACATTGCACTCAGCAATAAAACTGGTATAAAGAAGGAGAAAGGAAGGGGGACGTTTGGGGTGATGGGGCTTGTCTTCCCCAGGAACCACTCTGCGTGCTGAGCCCTGCTCTCCTGGAGGGGGCTGAACTCCTGCCTGCCAGCGGGAAGCAGCAACCGAATTCCTTGCTTTGCTTTACCCAGTGAGCCTCTCTATCTCAGGCCATGAGTTCTCATACTTTCACCTCTCCAATTGTCTCCCCCATCCCACACAGGAAGAGTGAGCAAGGGGCTGTCGGACAGAGCTCCTAGCTAAGGCTAAACCACAATCTTTCATCTAATTTGGTCATTCTTTTTAAAAAGTTGGCCATCTGGGAAACAAGATTTAAAATTGTCTTTTTAAGCTTGCATACTTAGATTTCCAGCATTTCTCAGTATACAGAGCTATATGAAGATGCTTAGTACTTGGAATTCGGTGATGGTGAAAGCTGCAAAAGACATGACTTCCATCCCTTCCTCCTAAAGCAAATACTATACCCAAATCTGGATTTTTCACAGTAAGCCCAATTTAAACATGCATGCCGACTCTGATGCAAATGCCTAGGTGCAATATAGTATACTTTTCACATTCCAAACATTTTCATGAGTCAGCATAACTAAAGCAAATAGCTAAAACTCAGTTCATTCTGGACAGCAGACCCCAGGCATAAAGAACAATGCAGAGATTCCTAGAGGACTGTAATTAAAATAAATTTAGACACACATTCTTTCATTTAATGAATGAAAGAACAGGATAAGCAGCAGCTAATCCTCAAAGGGTATGGGGTAGTGTTCCCTGTTCAGAAATTTTGTACTATTGGTAAGTGATGGAAATGACTTGAATGCTACTTGTATTTGAAAAAAGTAATCAATGCCTCATTCACTTTTTTCCCCCCAAAAAATAGACTGCAAGGAGTCCACATCAACTGCTGCATCTATCAATAAAATAAAGTTCAAATAAACAAAGCACATGCACAAATCTGTGAGAGCCATCACAAAGCAATTTAGCAATAGCTGTTTTGTGTTCCTTATTTCTCCCCATTTGAATGACTAAACACTGCCGAAGTCCAATTGATACTGCATTATAAACAGTTCTTCAAAAAGTTGTTACAAAAAGTCTTTCTGAAAATGTATTACATAACTTTGTTCTCTAACAGTTCACTATAACAAAGATTCAAATGTCCATGTGATCCATTATTTTCTAGAAAAAAATTAAAAACAGTTTAGAGAAGCATGTTTGTAAGGATTTTCAACTTTATAAAGCTAATCTGTACAACAGCTCTTCATAGTATTTCTCCTACCAAATAAATTGCATGCCACTGAGTATTCTAGCCAAAGTAGATATTTTACACATGCTTGAAAGTTAATAATTTTATAAACTTCACAGCTGAACTAGTAACATAATTCCCCTCAGACTTAATGAGATTAATATTAAAGGATATGATACCAGTACAGCATTAATAAATTAAAAAAAAAAAGTATTTATCCATATGTAAGAAGTGGGAAATAAATACTGCAAAAGCAAGAAACACAAAATGTGCACTATGAAAATACCTTTAGATGTATTTAAGAGCATCAGACCTACTTCACTCTTTCCATATTTCCTTGCCATCAAACCAAGGTATCTTGGAAATGGCATAAGAACAGCTAAAATTACCACAAAACTAGGAATTCTGTTCAATTAGTAGACATTACATGCTAAATTAAGCACAGTTTGTCCATGCTTACACAAAGGAAAGTGTTTCTATAATACCTATTAACATGTAGAAGCAAAGATACTTCCTCTTCCTATTCAGGCTCTTTTGCAGGAAAGTGGAGGAGGGCAGAAAAGGATAAAAGTATCAAAGATTCCCAGTTGCATTTTTTTTTTTTTCTCTGCAGGGGAAGGTAGAAAAAGCCACTGAACTAGATCTTTAGTCTCACTTTCTCTACTTCACATCTCATTAGGCTGATCAAAGTAAAGAAGCAACAGGCTGCCTTGCACTGTGAAATAAAACCAGAATAAAGTCTATGTTTGTTTAAAATATTTACATGTATCAATTACTACTGTTTTGCATGGATTAGATGCATCAGAACTGCTAATGACTTGACACCCGTTAGAGCTGCACACCACAGATTTTACTCCCAAAACCCACATGACACATAGGAGCCATGTGACACCCTGATCTAAATGAAGTGCTAAAACTCCAGTCATTCAGTATAGACTAGATCCATGTATTGTTCTCCAATACAGGTATAACACAGCTGAAGCAGCTGCTTATACACTACTTTATCCAAAGGATTTCTTGGCCAAATTCAAAACAATTTTAAGATCCATCTACAGGTCCTTTAAATTTAAGGGACATTGATTGTCCTTAATTTCTCCAAATGTGTTCAGAAACATGAATAACAGATTTGGTCCTACCTCAACGAACTGAGAAGACTCATGATATATGCTGAATGAACTTTCACATTTCCCAGTGTAGAGCACAACTAAACAAAGGAAAACAAGGTGTCCTACAGTACTGCCCATTCTGCTTTCTTGGCAAGGTGTTCTGTGCTAGCCAATCTGGGCACTTGCCTCAAAAAAAAAAAAAAAAAAAAAACATCAGGTGGAACAGCGCTCTGCTGAAAATAGCTAAGAAAGCAGATGAGGCAGTATCACAGAACAAAACAAGAGGATCTGGTGAATCTTATTCAATTATTTTTTGAGGGGAAAAAAACAAACAAACAAACAGTCTACAATAGGGTAGAGAGTCAGGTTTTCCAGCCTAGGAGATAAAAGGCCTGGCATTGGTTTTGTGTATAACTAGATTTTCCCTATACATAAAAGAAAATAGAAATTAAATAGAGTTGGAATTTGGGAATACAATCTGGAAAGCTATTTCCCCAAACCTAGTTTAACAATTAAGTGTTAGCAGATGAGTTTAAATCTTCTGCTTGAATTTCCAAAAATTATTTAGCATTTACTTTTTTTTTTTTTTTGATAATTACAGCATTTGATTACTTAAGAATATATATCAGTGCTACACACTACAAGCACTTAAGTTGCTTAAAACCAAGTATTTTAGAAGTCAAAAAGTAAATGCTTTTAGCTCCTTTATAAATAGAACTTGTCTGAGTTTGAGAAGGATTTCAATTCCATCTTCTTGCCCTTACACTTGAAAAAAAATCACAGAATGGGAAGAGTTGGAAGGGACCTTTGGCGGTTATCTGGTTCAACCTCCTGCTCAAGCAGGGCCACCTAGAGCAGGTATCCTAGAACAATTTATTTGAAGCAAAATTTCAAGAAAAAGACAAAGCAAGTTAACCTTTAGGTTTATGAATTCAAGATCATTTGAAACTTATTCAACCATGCATCTAAAATTGATTTTAAAAAAATCAAGAAACACATATCTTCAATCTCAAAACGAATCTTCAATTCCCTTAAATGTAGTTTAAGGGTATAGTCTCTTGGTAGCAGTTTTCAATCTCTGTCAGCTGTATTTCAGCAACTAATGTAGCACAGCTTCAGCTGCTAGGATGAGTAACACTCATATTTATATAGACTCATTTTATATTTTATTACATCCTGGCCATCTTTGCCATACATGAGATTATATAAAGATTTATGGAGAAACTTGTTTATACCCAACATTCACTTTAACTTTATTAACTTTTATTTAACTTTATTGAAGTTATTCACTGGGCTGCTTATCTCAGCCATAGCCTGACCACTTTGTTATAGTATAAAATTTGTTCTGCTGATAAAGACTAATCTGGTCTTCTTGCAAGTCCCCAGCCACACTTCCTGACCCATCCCCATGCCATCAATTCCATTCAGGAAGCCAGGTGTGAGGCTTTACCCAGCTGAAAACTCCTCCGTCCAAAATAAAAAGTTTCTTGCTGGACTAGGGAACCAACTTGGGTCCAACTCATACCAAAACAGCAGGGAGCAAGAAAAAACAGCTGTCCCCAGGGAAAGAAGACAATTTCCCATTTTGGTAGCAGTACAGGCTGTCCCTGGTTTTGAAGTCACTTGGGTTGTCAGTGAGTAGAAGTGGCAACAAGTATCTGAGCTAATTTAACAAGTTACAAAATGTTACACTAACAAGAAGAATAAGCAAGCACACATTCAACACAGGAAATAAGAAGTACTCCAGTAAATCTGAGACCCTAAAAGGCAAAAAGATATTTTCACTGTTCATGGGAGTGGCAGGCAGACAAACAATTATGTTTTTGCATTTGGGAACACAACTCAAGCCTAATTATCACTGAAGCCCAGTCACATAAGTCGCAGGCCTGAGAAGTGAATAAACAATTCTAATGTAGCAATAGAGGATGGAGTGGTCACAAATTGAACATCAACACTTGTGCACAAATACTCTCTAAGCACTGGAAGGATTAACATCTCTAATGAACACTACCACTCCATAACCATCCTATGCTGGACAGCACTAACTGGTACCTACAAAGTGCACGTGGAAGAGAATGCTGCACTACCCCAGGCTCATTTGGTCCCACCAGCATATGTCCAGTGCTTCATTTTCCCAATCCTAAAACCTGCATGGAATCCTCCACACACACCTGGTGACAGCACCCCACTTCAGAGCATGCTGCATCCAGTGCAAAGGAATTCCACACACACTTGGTCTCAGAAGAGAAACAACAACAGGACTCACAGGGACTGCTTGCACACCAGGCCTGAGCTGACTCAGTCTCCAGCCTCAACTGAGAAGACTCAGATTTGGCACAGAAGATCACAGGAACACCATGTTCATCTAGTTTTAGTATTAGTAAACAACCCACTACTTTATAATCAGAAGCTAAGAGCTTGCAAGTACATCACAACCATATGATACATAAATGACAACAGGCATGTTTAAGATGTTTAAAATGTACTTGTGAGCTCCTCTTCAGAGTTCACAGTATCACTTAAAATCTGTGCAGCACCTACTCCCAGGGCATCTCTTATTTTGCATGTATAAGTGTGCCAAAAGATGGGAAAAGCCAGCCTTTTAAATTTCAGCAAAACTGCTTAAAACTAGTATTTAATAATATAACATCACAGACTACTCTCACCCTGTCCATTTTTGCTGTTTTATCGTAGCCAGGTTTATTAGTCACTTGTCTAGAGCACATGATATAAGGCAAAGAAGATTTTTGTCTGTAGAATATCTTAGAATTCTTACACAAGTAGGAATGGGTTAATAACATGCACAGGCCCCAAAACAAGCACTGCAATATACGGTTTTCCAAAACTGACAAAATATTTACAATATGTTGTGTAAGCCAGGAGTTTTTCAATATTCGCATATTCTAAAAAGTTGAACCAAACCACATCACTTAAAGCCTTAAAGTAATTTTCTTTTTGCTTTAGAGCTAATTACTGTGCCATGCTATTCACAATATCCCTGCTTCACTAGATCCCTATTTGCTAACTGGGGCTGGGTACCTTCTCAAATATTGACACATCCTGTCCACCAAACCTCATAGGACTGGCAGCATACACCCACTCAAGCAGACCCACTCATTCCAAGGAGCATACAAAAAGGCAGATTCTAGACCAACACCGTCAGAGAAACATTGACTGTCCTCTTGCCCCAAGCAACATACCACCAGAAGACCAGATAAAGGAATGACATTCGAGTCTAGTGACAAACTGGATTATGACCACAGACTCTCAACTAACCCTGGGAAACAACAGCCTTTCTGATATTGAATTCAAGTTGTTCCCCAACAGTTGTTCCCCAATCTCAGTACAGTTACATCACTTATTTCCTGCTTTATTCCTTTTCATGCCCCAAGAACAATTCATCAATACATTAAGTCAAGCCAAAAATCAATAACTAGGTCTAGCCGAAAGGGGAGAAAAAAAAATACTTTTTGAAGCTTTCTGGATTAAAACAGAATTTGAATTAAATAGTACATTAGGAAGAAGAAAAAAAAAGTTGTTCACCTCACAAACAAGTCCTCAGTTCAAGCATTAGTCTTAATTTCAGGTCCCAGGCAATAAGTAATTATTAATTTATCTTGGAACATATTTAAAAAGCAGACATTCCAAGAAGCAACAAGAAGACAACTCCAATGTATCAGTTTGTATACATGTTGAAACATACCTATTAGGGAGAAAAAAGTTCAAATCTGCATCTACCATTCTCCTGGCTTACTGTCAAAGGAGATGCACTTTTCAGGACCTGCATCTCCCACAATGAGAAAAGCATGCACTGCCTCAGAAGCATAAATTTCCTGTGTTTAAGATAATATGTAATACTCATACAGATTCACAGAAGCACAGACGATTCTTGACTAGCAGCACCACTAACCATTTTATTCTTTGCCATTGCTATCACAAGCACTGAAGTCTCACCTTCTGCCTTTACAGGCTACCACCATAAGTCACAATAACCTTTACAATCTTTTTAATCACAAGCAGGGAAGCACAGAAATGACTTAAGGACTTAAGACAGCAGCTCACTCACCTCCAGAGGAACCCCATACACTGGATGACAGACAGCATGAGAACTAAACTCATGTCTAATGCTAAACTGCTCAAATATTGCATCTGGTAAAAAGAATGGGTTCATGATACCAATTTTTCAGACCAACATATAATTGCCCTGATGCAACAGAATTAAGAAGACACGTACCGGTTAGAAAACGATCATATAGATATTTTCTGAAATTAGTATTTACAAACATTCATAGATCAACATGTTGCCCAGAATATCACTGCAGTCAGAAAGCCATGTTAGTGTAATGGTAGTTTAAATACTACAGGAATAAAACAAATAGAAAAATGCAATTAAATATACACTACAAAGTAAAATGAAGATTTTGCTACACAGTTGACTTGTGCAATATGGAAACTGCGTCATAAACCAGTAAGAGATTAAAAAAAAATAAAGAATACTTAAGGTAGTTCACAGAGATGCATACAGCCAACATCAAGCCTAGCAACCATAAATGCCATCTAATTGCTCAGCGCAGCATTAACAACTTTATCCCCCTGCAGCACACCCTTTTCAAAGGGAGGAAAAAAACATTCAGAAAAAAAAAAAAAACACACCAGCATTCCTAAACAATTTTGTCTGTCAATCATTAATAACCTATTTCATCACTACCTACAACCATGCTACATATCATCCTTTTAACTCTGATGTTGCGTGCTGCGTGGTATGCAGCTTAACCCCCAGTGGCAGTTTTAATGTTTATTCTAGCATGGCACTGCACAGCATGTAGACTGTGAGGCAAAGAAACTAACTCTAGAACTGTAAACTACCCAAACAGGGGAGTTTGGAGCACTGGAAAACTGAACTGCCATGCTAAGGTTAATGCTGCAGATGTAAACGTAGCACCTGCACTCCTCTCCTGCTTACTGTACCTGAGCTACAATATGAGCAGATATCTCCAAAATGATGCTGTATTGAACTAATTAGACATACGCCAACTGTTAATATGCACTACTGTTTAAGCTGATTCAGTCATAATTGGTAGAATATACCTACTATCTTTGAAGGTAAACTGCAGTTGGACAATAAATTCAGACAGGTATAGGTATGAAACAACAGACATTAGTGCTTGGTGTTAATAACCATAATAGTTAAAAAATACAATTAAGTTTCACCTGCCTGAAATAGTCAGCAAATTTCTTAAGTTACCTTTCACCTTTAAGCAAAAAGGGGTTTTATGTTTGTTTTTTTGTTGTTGTTGTTTTTCCCCACCAATAGAAAACAATGAAGCAATGTTTTTACATTGGTCTCATCATGAACGTAAGAGAATGATCTTTTTGTTGCACTAAGAACGGAAACTCACTTACTTAATGCAGTCTTCACTATGACTGTTGTAAAAATGCACTACTATAGTTTTTATCTTTTCAAAGTAGTGAAAGTGTTCTGTCTTCAGAGAAGGGCTGAAAAAAATCTAGAATCCAAATAAGCAGAAGGGGAAAAAGTGCCCCCTGTAGCAAGAGGCATAATTACTCTCACTGCATATAGGAAATATTCAGGTAGCCTGTTGTGAGGATACAGAGTACAACAGAGGAAACGAGAGTCCAGCACATCCTAAAGCTCTTTTTTTTTTTTTTATCCCAGTTTGGGTTGTAGAGAAATGATCGAATTTACTGAAACAAGTACAGGGGACATGAGAAATAACATACTTGTTTTAAACTGTAGTAACTAACCTTTTTTTATAAAGAACAGCTGCCAAGAAAACTGAATAACTAAGACCACATGATTACATTTGACTTTCAAACATTGAGTTTAGAAAGGACAGCAAATATCACCCGAACCTTCCCGGCTTCCCCTATTGCAAGGGCAAAAAGACAAAGCCTCAGAAGACTTCAGCTATGAACTTCTGAGTCACTCCAAACAGAGATAGCCAAGCAGCTGGGAAACATGGACACAGTGTGCCACACAGACACCGTGGGTACCCAGCCTGTCTCTGGCCAGGTAGCCTCGGTGTACATACAGAGGCTTCTGTCTCTCGCGCAGATGTTTTGCTCTGGGAGAAGATGAGGTTCCTGCCACAAGCCAGAAAAAGGAAAGTCAAGAGAGAAGACGTGAACAGCAAGACCGAGAAGCCCGACCCATCTAGGTCGCTACAGGGACTCAGGAGGCTGCAAGCAGTTTCTAACGTCATTTTACGTCCCCCCCAATAGACATCCTTACCTGCCATCATCTGGGCCACGGGGATTTCAAACACGAGATCCGGAAGGAAATAAAAAACGACCTTCCCTCCTCGCCCCGCTCCCGGAGCAGCCAGCTCCCCCCCCAGCACGGAGTCTGCCCGACCCGTGGCGTCATCCCGTCCTGCCCTTCCACCCCCAGGCGCCGAGCAAGGAGAGCCTCACCTTCCCCGCACGGCCTTCACCCCGCCGCCGCCGCCGCCCCGGGCCCACAGCGGGAGCCTAGCCCCTCACCCCCATCACCACCACCACTCCGGCCGCCATTTCGCAGCCCCTCCCCGCACAGCTCCGCTGGGGGCTGCGCACCCCAAACCCCGTCCGCTTGAGCCCAGGGCGGTGCCGCCCTCACCTGGAGCGCCGGGAGCCGCCCGTCCCCGGTGCCCGCTACCCAGAGGCGGTGAGGTGAGGTGAGGCGAGGACGGACGGACGGACGGACGGAAAGAGACGGGCGCGGGCAGCGAGCACGGTCCCTGCGGTCCAGCCGCCCCGCCCCGCCATTGGGCGAGGTCCATGCACGGGTCCCGCCCCAACACCGCCCATTGGCTCGATGTGGCTGCCAATTAACGCCGCTTCCTCGGCGGCAGCTGGGGCTGGACGGAGCTGGGGGGAGCCCTAACGGCCGGCTGCGCCGTGAGGTACGCGCGGCTGGGGTTGTGGCTGTAGCCCCTCGGAAATACCGTCGGTACTCCAGCCCTTGCCTATCTTTTAGGGGTGTTTGTTATAGAAGGAATGTTTCAGGTTCCAGGCGGCAGCCGTCACGGTAACCTTGGCTCGTCCCTTTAGCTCTGCCCCGGCAGCTTGTAGGATTTCCCTCCCTTCTGCCCTTCTCCCTGCCCCGGCCCTAGTGCTGTCCCGGAGGGCGGCCCGCTCCCAGAGCAGCTCTGGGGATCATTGGGAAGGGCTGCACAAGGCGGTCCTCGGCTCACTTTCCTCTTGGCCACGTTCCTTATGCAAGCCTGCGTATGATCAGCACAGACGCCAAGCCTTCCTGTGCTCCTTCACGAAGTACGTGACTCATTAACTCAAGGAGTTTTAAGTTCACGGTGAAGTTAGATTAGCCCAGAAGGACGGGGAGACCACAGCACTGGGGTAAATTTTACCTTCTGAAGAAACGTCCTTAACAACTTCATTTGAATTAATTGCAGTTAACAGTACTGGGAAATTTGGTTGGGGGTAAGCGTTCAAAGATTTATCATGATTTCCCCCCTTCCCAAGCGCTTTTTATTCTCTCTTCTATGTCAAAAGTTAGAATTTTAGGTTTAAGGTGAGGAATCTCAACATTCAGATTTTTCTCTCATTTCTGGCCAGAGATGCATGCTTTTCCACAGTCTCTCTCATTAAATATATCAAGCCTTGAATAAACCAGCTGTCTTTGCAGAAGCATACAAGTGATATACACAATCATAAATACCCCTCTTTCTGTATGGACACAACTCAAGCTCCTGTTTTGCCTAAAGCACTGTCAAAGCTGGAATGCCAGAACACTTCAGGCTTTCTTTAACCTCAATATCAAAACATTCAGCTATTTGTATGGTCAAATAATGCTCAAACTTGTTCAACGATTTAAGAGAACAGGAATTCAGCATGTCAGTTCTTTCTCTGGCAGAACTAATTTCATGGTGTGATGAAAGGCAATTCTACTTTGTCAGAGGACAGAAGTTCAACCTGGAACTGGTGATAGACAGACAAAAAAAAAAAAAAAAGTGGTCCACAAAGAGTTGATTGAATACCACATTGTATCCCAAAATGGCTTTGCTGTGCAAATCCAGTCCCAATCAAATATATGCTACCACCTGTGAAAATCAGGGCTCATGCTCGCCAGTGTGGAGCCAATGATTAAATGGTCCAAAAGATGTATATTCAGACACTTGAGTCTGGCTGCACAAAGTCTTCCAAATATGACAAAAACAGTTCCTTATTCTTAAAATCAACTGATTGCATACATGGATGTTCCTAGGGCCCTGTACTGCTTAGATGTTTTATTTATACATTAGTGTATATATATGTATATAGATATAGCAAACATAGCCTCATGTAACAGCTCAAAATCAATAGAGTTGTTTTGGGAGTTCTCTTCACATGGGATTTGCACTGGTTCTGCCTTCCTAGGGAATGAAGGATGAACAGAAGCAAATAATTTACGCAACATTTTTGTACTAAGAACTGAATTCAGACTTCAGCACAACTTGAGAAATAACAATTTGTTTGAATAATATTCACCACAAGGCAATCTACGTGAACATTTTAATTTAATAGTTGTAGGTTCCTTGAGACATCACTTTAGGGAACATTACTTCCAAGCGGCTGAATATTCTCTTCTGGGTACAAGACGTGAAAGTTACAGAAAGGTATGAAGTTTCCTATACTTCTTACATTTTTAGATGAAAAATGGCCTAGACACTTTTGGAAGCAAGTAAGACAGTAACAACAAGCAGAATTTTAAAACATTTTTTAATTGAAAAAAAAAAAATGTACCCCCTTTCCAAGTGTATAATTTGAAACAATTACAAAACAACATTATTTAAGTTGGCCTAGTCTACATTTTGCATCAATGCTATTGATCTTCCTATAAATTACCTCTCTATGTGAAAGCAGAATTTGTCTGCACATGCTGCTGCTTAGTTTGACTTCATTACATAGGTAATACAGTTTAATGTATGTAGATATACAGGTTTGAGGTCACATGCACCACTTACATGCACTAAAAAAACTGCTTGGAGAAATATACCTCAGTAGTTGGTAAACTACTATTTTTTCTATTTATAAAATTGAAATTATGATTATTAAAGCATTACATTTTTCTTGTACTGAATTAAAAGAGATTAGTGGTCTGTCTATATCTACCACCAGTCATGCAACCCGCCAGTATGACGACACTATTATGATGCCATAAATAACTTAGAGGTATGAATCACACTTCAAAATGGCATTGTTCATCTTGATTTTAGCATTTTGAGATATATATATATATATTTGTAAATATTAAAATTCAGTTGTTCTCTGTGTGTTTTCAGTTTTACTCAAAACGTGACATCCTTGGAAAGATTATCTCAATCTTTTTTTCTTAGAAGAAAGGCTAACAGTTTATATAAGCCCATTGACGGGCATTTAATTTTGACTGTAAGGGACAAGACAAGAAATTTCTGGAAAAAAAAAATCTTCCCACATTTTAGGCAAATATCCCACGGTTATTTTTATTTTTAACACAATCTATTTTTAAACATGCTTCTTGTGTCCTTTGCTGTCCTCAGAAATTTCATGTGTCCTTTTAAGTACCAACATTTTATCTTGGCTTCACTCAGTGCAAATTCTGTTGCCAGTTCTTGGCTCTTGCTGTAATATTTTATCACTCTCTTCAGAATACTTACCTCTAGATAAAAAAATCCTAAGTGTTACATATTCCGTTGTAAACCTAAGTTTAAACCCTGAACAATATTTTGATTACAAATGCACTACCATTAGTGATTACATATGCTAATTCAGAATGTTTAATTCCATTCACATCAGTTAATTATTTAACTGGCCAGCTTTCAAAGATTTTTTTTTCCAGAATACAAATTCATTTGAAATAGTCTTTATCTCCTTATTTTTTTAAATTAACTTTATTAATTAGTGTTTTGTAGCATCCTTACTTCTCTATTACACAACAATTTTCTCTCAGATGTGAATGGTATGCTTTTAAATAGGTACAAAATTTTAGAATAATTAGAGCATAGAGAACTGTCTGCCAATGGTAAGGATATCTTTATGTCATCAAAACAATTGGAAACGTTCTGGCTATGGACTGCTTCAACCTCTGGCAAGTTTCCTGAAGCTTGCCTGAGCTTTGATAGCAAATTAAAAATTAAAAACAAAAAAAAAAAAATTGAAGTCCAGCTCAAACAACTTCCTACTCCTCCATAAAAACAATTAGTCTTTCCAAGATACTTGTTTATGTTCCTATTTCCCCTAAATAATCAAATGTTTTAGCTAAATTATGACTAGTCAGCTTTTCTTAGCTATACACATTTATTTTCTGCAAAGAATCCAGGAATAAAGACTTTCTTTGTTGTTGTTCTTCAGGTTAGAACACCTAGCTAAGGACAGGGGTGTTATGTTACATTGCAACACACACCCACCAGCTGTGATAGAGTTCCTCCTACTGAACTGCAGGATTGAGTGAGTTATTTTAATAAAGCAGACACAAAATGTGAGTTACCTTCTGGTTATAGTTCCACATACGTAAACTGAATAGTAACTACTTTGAAAACAGCCTTATTTTATAATGACAGAATAAAGCTCCTTCCTTTTCAACAGATAAATGGCTCTGCCTGACATGTTCTCCTGCTGAAGTGCAGCACTATCTCTCTTCTGTGAAATGTCCACTGTTTTGCTAAGTTCAGAGCAGGAAGTGAACCAGGGGACGGGGACATTTTAGGCAGAAGTTCTGTTGTAAAGCCAACAGCAACAAAGTAGCTTTAGGGATAATACTGTTCTTCTATTCTAATTAAGTTCCTAGAGCCATATAAAGAAGCTATTCTGTGGGAATCTTATTAATGCCTTTCATGTCAAAGAATTAATAGGGAGAAAGGTCAGTGCCCAGGAAGCAAGCCCCACTATTCAACTCTAGCAATAAGCTTCTTCTACACTAATGTCATTATAACAACTCCTGTAGCTGTTTAGAGCTTGTATATTTAATTCTTTGTACAATACTGTCGTTATGCCACTGATCACTTGAGCATATGAAGATCAAGACTGAGAAGCATATTTATTTTAGATCTTCCTGACAAGTTATTACATTAGCCAAAGTCAGAACTTTTGAGGACTTCTATTTCTAATTTATTTTGCTCCCATGAAATCCCAAACAATTTCTTTATCTTACAGTCAGATGCACTTAGAGGAAGACTGGCCTAGGGCCAAGGCTAGTTACTCAGATCCATGAGCTTGTCTACTAGCAGTCACTCAGATTTAAGCCCATTTAAGCTCTCTCAATCAGAGGTAAAACAGCCTTTAATCTTTTGGAGAATTAGGCTTCAGCAAAAAGAGCCACCTTACCTTTGAATGAGAGCATCCACACAAGGTTGAACACTGTCATACATGTTAACATCACACCTTTAATTACCCTCAACTCCTACAGTATAAACACATGACCTGAATGGTTTAAACATCTCACTAATCGCCTAAGCTCCAACTGATAGTGGAGCGTGCCCCAGGCTGTTATCAGTTTACACACCACTTTGTACCATTATTTATGTCCTACTACAACAGCAGATTTAGCTAAGGAACACTGGCATGAAAAGTTTAAAATTTTATCCCTGAACATGCAATAAGTTTTCCTTTCCAGCCTTTCCTCCTCCTCCCCAGCTTTTCACCTGTACATGGCCTTGAAAGGTAAAAACAAACATCTCACAGAATGATGTTCACGTACTGCCTTCCTCCCTTAGAACTATTAGCTAAGACTGCTTTTGTTTCCTTCTCCCCTGTCCCATTTCAGAGCCTGCAGACAAGTCGTTTCATGCACAAAACGAACTTTTTCAGCTACCACAGGCTACGACCCTTTCCTTAGGGAAATTCAGGTAAAGAAGCATTGTATTTTTCAACGGGGGTTCCCAGTTTTGATTTTCACAAGAACGTTTCACTTATCTATATGAGGCTTCAAGTTCTTCATAGAAGAGGAAGACTTCCTGCTTGCTTACAGTTAGTTTTTGCTTGTTACTGATAAGGAGAAAGGCAATCACCTAGGATTTCATATCATTTCACTTTTGTTCCATAAAACTCCCTTTGTATAGCTATTTTTTGTATGCATTACAAGCGATAACATAGCTAAGCCTTCACACTTCAACCTCTGCAAAAAGCTTATTGGAAAAGGAAATGAGGAGAAAGCAGTCTGACCACTAGTCCATTGTTTTTAAAAAGAAAGTGGAGTGAGATCAGGAAGAGAGGGTCACCATAACTAACTGCAGCCTCTGATTTCTTGCTCTTTAAAGAGCACTGCATTATTGAATCCATGTTTGTGTCAGCAGGATAAATTATTAACAATACACTTACTGGAGAGGTTAAGTTTAACTTGCATGCACTTAAGTGGCCTGCCACATAGAAAGGCAAAAAGCACTTAGCCTGCTCTGGCAGGCAGAAATTGAGTATCACTGCATTAGTGGTATCCAGATTAGAGTGTATTATGGTTGCATGGATACTTGCAACTTTTGTCTTTCTCTCCATAATTCTCCACTATCAAAAAAAAAAAAACATGAGGGGGGAGGAGATGATCAAAGCTGCACATCCATATATGTATAAATAACAGCCAAACAACTGGTGGAAATGCAAGTGGAAAGCAAGAGCCACTGACTCAACTAGTTTATTTATATACACTACAACGCTTGAGGGCTGAAATACCTATTTTTAACTTTTGCTCTATACATTTTGGTAGTTAGTTGTCACAAATTTTTATACAAGAGCTACTAGAAATAGCTTATCATGTTCAACAATATTTTTGTTATAGTACATACAAAATATACAGATATTCTATTTACGTGCATAAATACATGAAGAGACTCTGGTGCAAATAAAGATGTATAGCAAGTCTCAAGCACTAAGATTTATTACAGTATGTAATTGTTCTGTCTGATTTTCCAAAAAGACACATTATCTTGCAATAAAAGTGAACAGCTAGTCAAATAATGCATCAATTTACCCTATTAAATATTTCCTTTGTACATTAAACTTTTCCCTTTAAAGAGGTATCGGCACAAAACATTTTAAGGGAAAACAAAAACAGAACGATCAAAAACCCTCAGCATATAAAAATTTACTTTATTTATTTATTTTTACTTACTCCATGCACTACTATTTTCTCTCATTACTTTTTTTTTCCTTTACTAGTGAGAAGCCATCAACCATCATTCTGGCAATAATTATCCTCACCACTACCACCTTTCACAGAATGCGTATCTCATTTATTATAGAGATGTAGAGATAGGCTACTATTGAAAATAAATTATATTCAGAGCAACGAGTATCTTCTTTCAGAACACATATTTTGAGTTGTCATCTTTATAAAGAAACCTTTTAATCATTGCTGAGAGTGTATTAGGTTCTTCAAAGTCTGAATATATACGCTTCTGAAAGTTCAAAATTTCTTGCTTTCAGAGAACTACTATAAGCACATGCACAGATATACTTGCATGAAATTAGTTTTTTATATATATGCATACATTATATATATATATATGCACGTGCATGTGTATAATTATTATAATTGGCAAGTCAGCACATGTATAGTACAGTTCCTGGTTTTAGAATATATTTCATTTCTTTTCAAAAGCTGTATTGTCCTCCTTTAATACCTCCCACATACAACATAGCAAAATAGAGAAATCGGTTCATGAACACGATGTTGTCCTACCACCAGTATGGTTGGGTTTCTTAATCGTTATTTCCAGGTGGTCAATACAGGCTTTCCCAAATCCCTTGCACGACCTCCTTTTGTTCCAGTGGATTGCCCAGAACGACTTCGGAAGTCACGATCAGGACCATCACTTTGCGCCATCTCTTCATCATATCTAAAAGTAAGACAATCTGTTCAGTACCTTGTCCCGCTATTCACTGCACAAACAACAGCAAGTCTTCCATATTGTTTTGCTTAATATTTGGCACTGGCATTTAATACAAGCTGTTCTATGCACGTCTACATGCACATAGTTTGAGATACAGCTATTATTCAAGGAAATTTACCACCACATGATTTTACAATACAGATCAACCAAAACACCTTCAGCTACTTTTTGTAAGCAACAAATTGTTTGACAGCTTTAGTTAAACTCTTGAGTTTGTGAAATTTCACAAGTGTGAAACGTTCTTCTGTATTTCTCCTCAATATTGCTCTTTGTAGACCTGTGGTTGAGCAACAACATCTGACTGCTGGTCGTTTAATAAAGTCTCAAGTTATTGCTTCAAACAGAGGGTTGCTAACTGCAATTTCAAAAAACTCCAATGTTGCATCAGTGAGCAAGTAGGGAAAGAATGAGCTGAACAAACTGTTTAAATTAAATGCATTTGATGACATGTATTTTGTAACACTTAATCACAGTGACAAGTAGTTCTTTAAATATCTAACCCCATTATAGTCTCAGATAACCTCAGTATACACTTACCTCTCAATTGCTATGGAAATTTTAAGCAGGAATTGGCTATGGATGTGTAATTATCAAAAGATAATACTATAATATTCTGTAGAACAGTTGTAGAACAGTCATAATATATGCTTAGTTACACTGTTGTATAGGTATTTGTAGCTACCACATATAAAACATTAATTGAAATTTAAATCATAATTCAACTGACACTTACATATATAACTGATTTTACCAACATAAGTGTGTAAGACTGGTATGATCTATTAGATCAACTATGTATATACCACATTCCTGACATCCTAAACAGTTGTAATATAAATAGGCTTGAGAAACCATCTGAACATTCTTTCAATAAACATGAGAAATTGTCATCAACATGGTATTTAAGTGTTCCTCTGCATCCTAGACAAACCCTTCAGACACTCCAACATAAAGATGTCCATCTCCTTGATTTCTCTCTTTGTAATACAGATTGGGGAATTTTTTTAATACCTGGCAATGCATTGTTACTATTACATCCATGAATTACAACAATTAAGTGGCAGCATTTCTATGAACTGAGAGGTAATAGCTATTTGATACAAATTTTATCTATTTACTCAAGAAAATTAAACTCTACATACTAGAAGACAAGCACTCTCTATGCTTATATCCCTCAAATTCAGCTGCTGGAATCTCGCTACACCCAGCAGTTGATTACACAACTAAAGTTCCCTCTGGAGATAAAGGATGTACTCCTACCTCCAAAGCTGCTAATGCAGCCCTAAAAAATGAAGTGTTATCTTTGTGTCCATTTTTCCCATATGAATGAATAAGTTTACTTTATCTCTGTGGTCTACATTGCACATTAAAAAAAGTGGAGCAACCGAAAAACATTTGCATTTATACAGAACATTGATAAAACTTACAAGACTTCATAATTGCCAAGAACCTCTTTTGGTGGAGATTTATTCCATTTACAGTCTGGAATTTCCCCATTTGGCACAGCAATGTTAAGTGTGTCATTAATAAGATTATACTTCAAGATGCGATCATTAGCTGTACTGGAAGTAAGAGAAGGGGAAGCATTAACCTACAAAAAAAAAAAAAAGGCAGCATCAATTTTTTGAGTAGTACAGTTCTCTATATAGCACATGTGATGACTACACATACTATTTGTGAAATTAAGAATCAGCGTCTCTAAGCACGTCTTTCAGTTCCTCAGATGTTGAATGGAATCCCCCGCTGGGCTTTTTTTTTTTTTAAAAAAAAAACTTTAAAAACAAAAAACAAAAAACATTGTGTCTGCAGCATCAGAAGGCCTTGAAAATTTTTCTTGAGACTAAGTTGACCAGGGTTCAGACAAGACAGAATTTTGTTCAGTTTTCTAAGCTTCCATGGATACCAAAACCATAAATTTCAGTGCCCGGTTCACTCCAACATTTGCTACATATAGGAATCCATAGGCTTATTCTAGTTAAACAGCTTTTATTTATGTTCTTAATCCAAGTTCTCCCCTGTTAAATTGTGAGCTGGAGAAACACATATGCTCCCTCTCTATTTGGAGCACTAAATTGGATTTATTTTTTTTTTTTAGCTAAGGCTAAAAGTGGTGTTAATTTGTTAATTTTAACATATCTCTCGTGTTCCACATTTATTACAAAGAAGTGGTATCAGAACAATAAACAGCTTTGCTCTTTCACTTTCAGTAGGATTTAGAAGGAAGAGGCCTAGATAAAATTTTTGTTGAACACACAGATCGAAAGTTAATACACTAAAGAGAAATTTATGTGAAAAAGAAGCTTTCCAAACATCCGTTATCCTATATATGCCTCCCCTTTCTTTACTCCTAACCTGCAACATTAATGACATGACAGCGCTCAAGACTTAGTAACCTCAATGTTATGCTGCATCAGGCCAATGTCAATTTTCCAGCTACTGATACATTAACTAATAGGGCTGCTAATATTCAGACAGCCTCTGAAGTCTAATTGTGTGGATGCTCCGGAGTTAGAAGACAAAATAGAAAGCCACAAACACACAAAAAAACAAACTGAAAAAGAAGCACACACTAGGTTGGTCATCACATGGTCTATTTTTCTTTCTGACATTTTGCCAAATCCGCTTACCTGAAGAACAGAAAGACAAAGCTTAAAAAGAGAAAAACAAGTAGATTTCTCTGTAGTCTTTTGCTTTGTGAAATAAAATTAGTAAGAAGTTATTTCCATATTTTGTGTCATTTTACCTCAATTAGCCATGGTTTAAGCTTGTCATCAATGATTATGTCATATCCATAGCATTCAAAGCAGTGTTTATCATTATTCATTACAGGCTAAAAAAAAGACAAAAATGTATTAAGAACAACAAATTTGTAAGTAACCTGATTATACACTTGATTTGCTATAAGTGACATGACTGGATTACAAATCTTCCACAACACAAGCTAAAATAACTCTACCATAAGCTTACTAATAAGTTCAGGATTCTCCCCACACACAACTATACACATTTCAATATTAATGATTGCATTAATGCCAAGGACTAAGTTACATTAGTTTTCCATCATGCTTCCAGCTTTAAAGTAAGTGTTCTCCCATTTTTCAAAAGTAGTAAGAATATCTAAAACTTGAATGCATCTGGAGAAATTGGGAAGTCTTCAAGTTTACATAACACAGCTTTGCATAAATTCTTTAAACTTCAGAGATGGAAGACTTATTCAAAGACATTTCTTTTACTGCAGAAAGTTGAGGTCAAACAATTACCAGATACAATTACCAGATATTTTAAAAAACTACTATTAGCTCAAGCCATCTATGATCTTGAAAGCTAAGAGAGACAAAGGATCATGTCGTACATAGATACACATCCTCCGCTCAATTTTCCAGCATCTGCAAAGGATTTTCAGTATGCACGCCTAGACTTTTATGCAAGTCTCATCAGATCTTTTAAAGAAACCTTGTAACAGGTTAGAGACATGATTTCCTCCCCTACATTGAAGAAATTCAAAGCTTTCATTATTAGAGAATGAAAGAGGGGTAAGAGGAAAGAGCATCTCATTACATTTGTCATTCTCAGATACAAAGAAGTACTGAAGCTGACCAAAACATTTCATCCCCTATATTCTAAACACTTTTCTTCTCCTAAAGTTCTGCAAACATTTAGATTAAATGTCTCTTCTTCTCACATCTGTTTTCAAATATGATTGTGAGGTGAGCCACACTTCCCAACGATTCTAGCTTCATGACCTTGTCCCTCTTTCTTTTGCTGATTCTGATCCTTCAGTGATGTCATTCATCAGCTTATAACACTGGCAGAATACTAACCCACCAATAAAATAGTAATTTTTCAGTTGGACAAGTGAGATGATTCAACTCACAATGTTGCCAGGACCAGCCCAAAAAAGATGACGAGACCATGCACCTGAGAACAGGACAGCCTTTCTTGGCAGCAATAAGCTCTTCAGTTACCTACCCCAGCTGACCCATAGAGCAGTACCTGCTCTCTAATGTAATCATGGAATATTACCCAAACACTGGAAGGTCACTCAAGCAGAGGACTGTTATACTTAAAACAAAAAAAGAAAGAGTATAACAGTTCATGATAACTATGTGACTAGTATATAGAAGAGCTGAAAGCAAGTTACGTTAAGTCTGCTAAACTAATATCCTTACATTTTGATTGATAAATTGTCTTCCACAGCTATTTTTTCTTTGACACATTTGTTATTGCTGAAATGACATCACGAGCCTTGGCAGAGCTTAATACTATTCACAAGGGCAGTATCAAGTCATATTAGATAGTTCAGAGAGACCTGAAGGAGAGAGATTCATTCAGCTCTTCAATACACACATACAGCTCACCCACCCACCCAAGATTCAAGTTCACCCAGCTCAAACAAATCAACAAATCACAGAATTGCAGGAATCAGCATCAACACTGTCACTCAAATAGCAGGAAACAGATTTCAGGGATTTTTTGGTGACAAGCTCACTTGCATGGTTATGAAAAGTCTACACTAGCAGCATTCCCAGAACAGTACTCACCGCAACGGCTTTCAGGGACTGCACAATTATCCAGTGAATTTCATCAAATAATTTGTTCGTCACTTCCTTTCCACGGGTGCTTTCTAGATACAGGCGTAAGTTACTCACTGTCCACTTGCCTCCATGGATATGATTGTAATCATCCTGAAGAGTTGCACAGTTAATTTTGTCTAAGATTTTGAAGTTGTTCAGCAGTTTTGTTTCATCCACACAAAAAGCCCACTTATACTTGCATACAAATGTATAAGATTTTGTTTTAAAATGTATGTTTTTGTTTTAAAACAAAAGTTTTTGTTTTAAAAACAAACTCAAACTGCTTTTACTCTATTTTACAGCTTTATGCAGACTTCATCTTTAAACTGCCCTCTACATAAAGAACCATTTTTATTATGGCCATATGTTTATATCACACTTCACAAATCAAGTAATAAAGATGGACTTAAAAGAAAAAAAGTACTCAAACAGTTGAATAGCAAAATCTAAGTTTCGACTGGGAAATCTGAGTTTTGAAGTGTGACAAAAGAGGACTGAACAATTTTTCAGGTAATTCAGTACTTTGCTATAGAAAACACATTAAGTGCTGCTGAAACAGAACAAGGGAAAAAAGGAGGTTGCTATGTCTGTCTTTTCAGAGGCTAGCAATGTCCTACAAAATATTTTTGCTAAACAGAAGGACCAAAGCAAACTGATGGTGTTCTTACTGATGGAAAGACATATTCAGTCCTCAAATAGTTCTCAGGACAAGGTCTTTATCCCTTTTTAAAGATTTTCCTCTGAGTGTTTATAAGAATTATTATATGCCTGCTAAATTATAAAACACTGAATGCTTGGAGTAGAAAAAAGTTCTCATAGGAATGAAACCTTCCATCTTGTAAAACAAGGTCAGAGAAACCTCTCTCTATTCTTAGTGTTTCATCCATTTTTTTGTTTGTTTTTTTTTTTTTTGTTTGTTTGTATTTTCTTCCCTTCTCTCCTCTACAGCTTCCCCCACAGTAAATTTGAAAGACTATACAAATAAAGATTGGGAACATGGTTCTCAGGACTTGCATGGAAAAAATGAAATGTCTTACGACCAGAATCCAGAAAGGGGACAAAAATCAGTTTCAACCCACTTTGCATTTCAGAATAAGTACTAAAATCAAAATAGAAGCATTGAATGGTTTGGGTCAGAAAATAGATTGCAACTGTACAGAGCTTTGCACAGTCACAACTATTTAATGAAAAATATCATAACAAAGCAGAATATCACAGGCTACATGGACGATTGCTAACAGAAAATTAAATAGAAGAATTACTGTTGTGGTTTTTTTTGCATTACACATGCAGTGAATAATGATTTAGAATTATATTTTCTAGCACAATATTACAATGTGTATACTTAATTACCCTCCTTCCCTTTACATTACTTTTTCTCTCTCCCTGATATTGAATTATAAGCTCTTAAATTTAGTGATGTTTTCCCATGAGCTTGTAGGATACAAATAAAGTAGAACTCCAGGGTTCATGTGGGGTTTAGAGTAGAGATGAAAAACTAGAAACTAAGAGCTTTTCCAGCCCTCATCATAATGTTGATAAATCACTTGACAGTTCAAATTAGGTGGTTCTTCTAAAATTGTAGGGCTTATTTGCCTCTGAAGTTGCAGACGTTTAAAACAGAAGGAAAGATGGGACAGACAATGGCTAAACTTTTCTCACTTCTTTCTGGAAGACTCAACAAGTATTAATGGTTCAACATTTCTAAAAAAAATAAATATTTCAAATGATCCAGTAATGACTCCACATTTTTATGCTGATACTTCTATACCCATTTCTGCTGTATTTCTTCTTTCAAGATAACCTCACTACTTATTTTCACTTCTACTTCTATTTGGGAGAAATACTGAAGTTCTTTGGAGAAATACTTTAGTTGGTGTAGAAGATGAAAGGGTGCACGATAATGGGATAGGCAGCATATCCCATGCCTCATCTCTTCTCTGTTACTGGCAACAGCACTATGACTTACGCTCTTATATTTTATGGGAACTGCTTTTACTGCAACTCAGTGTGCGCTGTCAGATCATAAGATCTCTGAAGCCCTTCACAAATCAGCATCTGAGCAAGAAAATATTTGCAGTACTAAAAGTGTTGCATTTTGACACTTACTCTAGCTAATAATTACCACCATAGGTGATATTTAGAAAACAGATAAAAACAGATCTGTTATGCTGCTATAAGAGTTATGTTATAGTTATATGTAGGTTATAGCTATAACTGTTAACAGTTCTGCTATAACTTACAAAGCAGTAAGAGTCAAGGCACATTTTTCTTGTGCATGAGTGTGCATATACATATATGTACATATTTTCAATGCTCTTAAAAAATAAACCCCACAAAACTGGGAAGTAAAACAATGGAGTTTTAATCCCTGCTACAGAGGCATGTTTTATAAATCAGACATCTGCTAAAAATGCAGAAGGGACAGCCATTATCAAGTGAATTCCCTGAAGGAACAAGGTTTAGGCAATGATACTGCATGTCCACCTGTTTGTGTCACCCCTAACCCACTAGCCTTTCCTTTCACTGGTGAATTTCAGCCTATTTTGACAGAGGGAAATGCTGTCAAAGCTATCAGGCTTCCACATATTTTATGAGCATCAATGGCAAATTACAGGACGGAACTGTTCTTCAGGCAGAACTCCATCGTTGTGCATTGAAGATGAAGCCACCAGCTGTCCAGGCAGCAAACATTTATCACTAAACACACAACTGCATGTTCCCTTTTTCAACAAAGAAGGCAGGGGGGAACACAGACAATACATGAGGTGACAACTCGTAGGAAGAAGGTGGAAGGCACTGTGGTAAATAAGCGCTGAAAACAGGAAAGCTGAATTAACTGGGTGGGTGAGAAAGAGGGAAAAGGAGATCAGGAAGGAGATATTCAAGTGTCATTATAAAATACAAACCCACAGGAACCAGGCTTCATTAATTCCACTGCTCGTAGCCTGAATTGCTAAGTGAACATATTAGCATTTAAATGACAGGAGACTTGGAAAGAAATTGCTTTCAACTACTGCAGGTCAACACTGAAGATACCACAGTCTATTACAGAGATTACAACTCATTACCTTGCATATATTTTATCTACAGTCTTTTACATTTTATTTATTTAAAGATCAAGTAAGTAATTTAATTGGAAGCTATTGAGAAAATCACTAAAAGCCTTTTTATTCCAAACTTTTGGGACAATTCAAGAAACCAGTCTTCCTATGAAAAAACATCTACAAACTCAGTACACTTACCCCATGTTTCTGAATGGCAACATTTGTAAGATGTACAAACATGTTATCCAATTCACTTGTACTTGGTGTATATTTTACTGTGCAAAACCGGCAAAATCCAAGTTTATACCTTAAATGCAAAAAGTCATTAAAGTGTGTTAAACCCCAGTAGGAAGTAAGGAAAAGATCATCCCAGGACAACATGTACATGTTAAACTTCTTTGTGCAACAACAGCAACATTATTTTGACTACATTAAACATCAAAACACAAACATATACAATCTTACATGTAACATCTCAGAGGGCGATACGTAGATACTAAAACATACAGACGAAGGTCAAATTTCTTTCCTCCAATTAGTAATGGATTGTTGATATATAGAGAAATCACATAAGCTTCTTTGGAAGACTGAGATACAAACCTGTAAGACATCAGTAAGGTTTCAGAATGTGACAACTGTAATGTTATAACATGATAGATCTTTTTCTTCTTTAGAAGCAGCCTGTAATTTTGAACTGACTGAAATCTTGTATCTTATTGGCAATGCAGTGTTTTAAGTTATACTATTCAATAAAACATGCTTGGCATCCATCATTACGTAACAAAGAAAAAAAAAGTAAATACAAAACACATGACTGAGATTTCCATTTAAATTCAGTTTTGAAGTTAACAGAGTAGTGAACTGAGCCACTCAGAATGCAGTTCTCCAAACCTTCCTTTTCCTTTGAGAGCATTTACAGCTAGTCAGAGTTCAGAAAAGCGAAGAGCGCATATTACATTACCTTTGTTCGTCAAAGCCTTGTATTCCTAGAATGTTTGTATTTATGCAGGGCTTGCAATTGCAAAGCTAGCTTTCAAACTGTGACATTCTTCAGATTTCAAGGTAAATAGAAAATAATACTCAAGGTTTAGCCAGTCAATTTATAACCAAAAAAAAAAATAGAATTAGTTGTGCGATTAAAACTTTTATTAGTCAGAGGAAAACACAGATTGCTAAACTGTTAGATCCATTTGGAAATCAGGTCACCAATGTAAGGCGTATTACTTTGTGCTCCAAATAGATCACATCTTTATTTCCTAAAACCACATTTCTCCTTTGTACTAGTTTAAGAAGTGAATTGATACATATTAAATACAAACTGCTCAGGGAAAGACTTTTTTCCTCACTTCCTGTTATTTAACACTACAGGGCAGAACAATTTGGTTTTGCATGTTATTCATCCAACACTAACAGCATTTTTTATAGGGAATAGTTATTCAAACAGTTGTTATACCTCCTCACACCAAAATAAATCTTACTAAGACTTGTTTGAAGGAGGAAGCCAGATAACTGAGACAAAATGCAAAACTATATAATGACAAAGCAATAGTAATGAAATACTTTTCCCTGTGCATTGGACAACTAGCATGTTCACGTGGTTCACCTGATTATATAAAGTACAACATAGGGTTTAGTTTTTAAGCACTTACGAAGATGTTTTGCTATCTCGAGACCATTTTTTAATTTGAGAGAGTTTATTGATTAGAAATATTCCTTTTCCTTGAGCTTTACCACAAGGTTTCATAATCCAAGTGCTTGAGGGATTTTTTCTGAATTCTTCAACAAAGAGATTATAATCGGCAGGAAGCATAAAAGTAACAGGAACAAAATCTGAGTTAAGAGAAAAAAAAAAAAAGGTTCATGATTAAGGACGCTGTATCTAAGAAGAATGAATATAGGGTAAAAAATAATTTCTTGGTTCTCAATTTTTCCAGTCCGGCATGATCCACCTTCAGTAAAACTCATGTTGCTTTTTAATCTCATTTAATTCATAGTTTTTACTTAAAGAATTGCTAAACATTGCCTGCTGCTAATTTCAGATTAGCAGACTTCAATTCATATGGATTATTTTTCTTCTGTTTAAATGATGTGCAATTAGAGTATTAGACACCATTCCAACTTAACTTTTATTAGCAAAATTTCTCGATTTCATATTCTAGCTTTTATCATTCTTCAAATCTGTATATGCAAAAATCCAAATATTTCCTCTTTGGATGTGGCATTTTTGGTTTCTGTGCAACTTCAGTTGGTAATTCTTTGCTCCCATACCCAGTACTACCATGCTCACTGAAATCTAAAGAAAAATATTTCTTGCTTTTCGCTATCAGATTATTCTGTTTTATCCATACAGCAATGCTTCTTTCTTACACAGATGAACAGTGCTTTTTTTTTTCCACTTGCCCCAGATGTAAATCAATTCAATGTCTCCATCTCTATTTCACTCCAATGCTTTCTGACCTCTGAAATAACTTCGCTATCCTTACTCCCAACTTACTCCTACTTTTTTTGTTTGTTTGTTTTGAGGGGGTAGTGGCTTTTTTCCTTTGGTTGGTTGTGGTTTTGTTTGTTTGTTTATTTTTCGGGGGGTGGGGGGAGGGATGGTGGTGGATTTTTTTGTTTTTGCTTGTTCTTATTTGTTTTTAAATTTAATTTTCTAGTAGTCATTACCAGTTCTCCAACTTCCCCTGAATTTCTCCTCTGAAGAGTTTATCCATTCAATTCTGTCTGGAACCTTTTTACAAAAGATTATTTTAGTTTTTGCTCCAGTATAGGATTTCCAGATAATGTTTTTTCACTTTTGATTTAAAGAAACTCCAGCCCTTTCTGATATGAAGTTTTAGGGCCCTTCAGTTCCACCACTGATCTCATAGCAAAATACCTTAATGCCACAATACTTCCCTCTTTAAAACAGTTATACATACATATGTAAATATATGTATATGTGTAGACATGTATACATATACAAATATATATACTTCTGTATATCCTTACGTTTAGGAATAATAATTTCATGATTATTCCTTATGTTTATAAATAATCATTTCATGATCATTTCCCTTCAGCCCATGTTGCTTCAGCTAATGCTGCACTAGTAAGTTCAGTCTTCATTAAGAACCCTACTACTTACCAAAGCAAGCCTAAATACAACTTCCACATATAGTAACTGGATTTGTTCTCTTCCCTGAACAGTACTATGTACTAGTAAGAACACAGTGGAGGAAACACCCAGTGTGACAGAAACAAAAATGTTCGATCTTTCAGTCCAGCCTTGTGTCTAATTTCAGCAAAGTTCTTGAATAAGTTGCATGACCTCTATTTCTCTCAATTTGTGAAATACTAGCCCTTATCCTTCAAAACAAGATTTGTGAAAAGCTTTGAAAATACAGAATTTCATATTAAATGTTTGCAACTACTGTTCTTAATCAGTTTCGCTACTCTTGTGTTTCCTTATGCTCTTCTAATGGAAGGTTTGTGGGGAGGGAAAAGGAAGAAAAGACAGCGAAAGAACGCTGTTATGTTTGCAGAACAGAGTAACTTTAGGATAGAGTACACTTTATTCTATTTAACTGCCTGTTAGTGACAGAGCATCTGCTGATAGTCATTTCAGCATTGGAACACTTCAGAAATTCAGAAAATCAAGCTGGGCTGCAACTAGATTTATGCGATGATTCAAACACATCAATTTTAGGTGTCCAAAACACATCAATTTTAGGTCTCCAAAAGCAACCTGGAAAAAACAGGCAGCTTTGGTTGCACATACTTCTTGCAAGCAGCAGTTTTTCTTACTGAATTCATTGCACAAAACTAGCAATGTGTAAATTGGAATAATTTGTACATTAATGGGCTGTTCTGTTACTGTTTCAAGTTACAATGCCAACAGGTCATTGACCACACAGAAAACAAGATTAAAGCTGGTAAGAACCACATACCCAAATAAATATATTTTCCATTTTCATCCTTTTCTGCAAGAGGACTTCCTTCTTTCTCAAGTTCTCTCCTATATCGCTTGATATTTTTTACCATCAAATCCTTTCTGGTCAGCTCATAGTGGTTGGGGAAATGATTGACAATTTGGTCATCAGAAAGGCGGTAACCAGTTTCCACACTGAAAACATTTCTGATTGTTTGTACACTCATCCTGAAGGCAAAAACAGATATCAAATTATTTTTCTCAAGAAACACAACCCAAGAGGACAAAGTTGTAATAGTGTTACCTTTACTTCATCTTTTCCCTCTCACTGTTTTCTCCCTCTTTCACACTTACATTGCTCTATATAGTGCTGCAGTGACAATACAACATACTCTGAACCCCTGTTAGCAAGACCAAATGAAATCCTGCCAGAGGTTGTCTCAGTCCCTCTGAGACTCAAATTTAGGCAGACTGTGAGGCAAGTAAGATGACAGCTTGGCCCTAGTGGACTCTGGCTTGTAGATGACAGACAGGTCAAATCCCAGCAGGGCCTACAAATGACTGATATGCACCTAAATACTACAGAGGCATCTTTCTAAACCTACTGGCTTGCTCTCCGGAAGCTCAGGTTTCCTCTTAAAAAAATATAACCTCATACTGACTACCTTGCTATCTGAATTCCAAAGTACTTCAAGTACATGAACATCTTGCTAAAAGCATACATAAATGCCACAGCAGAGAGCTGTGGTGACCAAGTCATCAAATCAGTTATCTACTTCATTTTTCACTAAAGATATGAGCAGAGCCACAAATACAAAGATTTTTATTTTTTTTTTGTACTAAAGGTGTCACATTGGAAATTTAAGATTATTTCCTGAATGCTATCAATCTGCTATGTTATCATTTCAGGAAGAAAACAAAACAAAACAAGTAACACAACAGTTTGCATGAGTGTCCTGTTCCCCTACTCCTCCCTGCAGCTGCATTCCAAAAGCACAAGCAGATTACTACATTCCTACTCATTTAAATAAGTAGTTAACAAAAGGTACATTCAGCAGTATGAAGTGCCGTTCTGTCATACTGGAAAGGGACAATACAAATGGCTTGGCTTACCTGAAGAGGTACTGTTTCTGCCATTTAATAAATTACTGCATCCTAGCACAGCACTGCAGTCTTGTATTAAATCAAGGTAATGGAGTTTGTCTAATTTAATATTCACCTTTCAGCACTGAAATGTTGAAAAATTAGTTTGCATAAACTTTTTACTATGAGGAGAAGTCAAGTGCAGTTCTCAAGGCTTTTATTACAAGAGCTTGCACTCTGGTAACAGAGCAAACTTCTGCTACACTGATAAAAGAATATTGTATCATATATTGGAACCATGTACTTTTTGATCATTTTGCTTACATCAGGTTGTCAGAAAATTTAGGTAAAGATACACTCAAAAATTCCAATTGGACCACAAAAGCCCTCCTACAGTACAGGAAAACTTACTATAGCTACATACAGCTTACTGTATGTATACTACAGCTTACTATATACAAGAAATTTGAATAAAATCAGATACCACATTTCAAAACGAAACAAACAAACAAACACACACATTGGCTACAGCCTTTGCCCAGGTGTTTTTACAAATGGTGTCCTCAGAAGCGATTGTCATCTTGCTAGGTTAGTGACTTTCCAATGCCTGACAAAACCTTTGGGAAACTGGAAAGACATACAAGGTCATTAGCATGGGAAAGGATCCATGCGGATAGGACCTCCTGTCTCAAGGAGACCTAATGACTTTAGCAGGCCTACACAGCCAGAGGAGAAATCTACTAATACAAATCTCAACAACAGATCAGCAATAGCATAAGAAATTACAGGAGTAATGAAACAATGTTATGCACTTAGAAACACTTCAGTAAGTTAATGTGTGCATCTCTGATTTTTAAATATGCATTTTGTTATATTACTAATGGTATTAACAGAAGATATTAAAATACTTCACAAATTTAGAAATTGCTATTTTAATGTACTTACCAATAAAAATTCCAGTCTTCATTTTCTGCCACCTGAATCCAGCCTCTTTTTTCAAAGTTGTTTATTAACACAGATTTTTCTATATCAGTTACCCACTTTACTTTTCCTGCCATTATCCTACAGCAAGATCAACCTGTTAGCAAAGAACAGTGTAAAGATGTGAAATGGATAACATAAGGAGAGAAAAAAAAAAACAGGACAGTCAAAGGGGAAGAGAAGTGGCACCTAGAGAGCACTTTAACTTCAGAAAGATGGAAGAAGTAAATCAATGTTAAAAAAACAAGGAAAAGAACGTCCTAGGTTCAGACTGACAGCCCACATTTGTCAACTGAACAGCTACAAACCAAAACAACTCTAGTTACAAGGATTTTCCATGCTCCCCAACCAATTCATTTTTAATGAATGGATGCATAGCTCAAGTCTCTCCTTAAACACAGTAACAACAGAAATCACTGTCATACGTTTACTGGGTGCTGTTTATGGAAAAAAAAAAAAAAAAGAAAAAAGCATAGAGCACAGACTGTTTTTCTTCTAACCAAGACTACATTTTTAACTTCGTTTTGAAGTGGGAGAGTTGACATGAATCACTTCAATCACCAGCTGCAAACTAAATAGAAGTCTCAAAAAAAAAAAAAAAAGTCCCTTACACTCTCAAGGAACAGTGTGCTGTACTGTAAGGAGAAGAACCAAAGTAACATTAACAACTTTTTATCGTCTTCTCTGTATTCCATGTAGCTGTGATTTTACCTTCTGCTCTAGCTGCTGAGGGGCAATAAGCTGGTATCAATAAACCCTTGAAAGCAGACTTCCTAGACCTAAGGTTATTAAAACAGTCCTCACAAGCTGTATTTCAACTTATGACACCTAGGTGTCACTTTCTATACTAGATCTCTCTCACTTGTCCACATCGGCATTTCCCCTCCCTTAGGATCTCAAGATCATTGTGGTTGGACGGGACCTCAAGAGGTCCCTAGTGCAGCCTCCTGCTCCAAGTGGGGTAGGCATAAGGTCTGACCAGGCTGCTCTCAGCTTTATCCAAGCACATTTGGAAAACCTCCAAAGACAAAAGCAGCACAGCTGCTCTGAGCATCCTGTCTCACCACTCAACTACCCTCATGGGGGAAAGATTTTTCCAGATTCAGCCCGAACCTCCCTTGTTTTAGCTTGTGCTTGTTGTTTCCCATCTTCCCACCCTTCAGCACCCCAAGCAGCTTGACTATGCTTTCTGGAAAACCTCCTTACAGGTACAGGAAGGTTGCAATTACATGACCACAAGTGTCACCTCTTTTCCAGGCCAAAGGAACACAGTTCCCCCAGCTCCTCATCAAACGACAAGCACTTCAGCCCCTGGGCAATCCTCCACTGAACTTGCTCATTTATCCGCATCTGCCTTATTCTGGGGGCTCAAGTTATTTTTGCCCATCCTCATATATATTGTGCTACAGCCTTACCCTTTCTATTTGAAAGAAAAAAAAAAAAAGCCAAGTCTAGAGATGGAAATAAATGCATAACAAATGCACTGAAGGTGTGAGGACAAGCCAATCACCTAGAATTGCTACTTCTCCAAAGGACAAGCTGAAGCTTTTCTGACAGCACTATCATGAGAAAATGATAATACTAATGTCAGGGGAAGACAGCTCTCATAAGCAATTTCAATTGTTGTGTACATTCCACAAAGGAGTTTTAAAATTGCAGCCTAGTGAATTTTCAGTTATCTTACCAAGAAATCCACTACAGAAGAGTACTGATTCAGCAGAAAATCTGAGCCCAAGGCACATTCATTGACACATGCCTCTCCCAAGAACAAAAGCTGCCATGCAAGAAGAGGGAGAGAGCAGAGGTATGCATGCACATAACACCATTTACTGCTCCCTCCACTTATAGTTTTCCACCAAAAAAATAAAACTCAAAAATGCAGTAATTACACCAGTAGAGATGAGTAATCAAGGTAATCAAGACGATTTTTGCAACTAAGGCAACCCAAGAGATCTCCCACAACTGAATGTGGCATTCCCCTTCAGTCTCCCTCCTCCTGAGAGCCACAGCCCATGATGCAGCACTCACACTTTTTCCTTTCTAGTCTATTTAAATTGACAAATTCCACAAGGCAGATGTTTACTACTAGGCTTTGGTTTTGAAGCATTTTAGGCCCACTTATGTTTCATTCACATTGGTGGTAAAACAAGTTGAAATCAAGCCTAAATAAACAGATGGAAAAGAGCACATGCAGACTTGGGGACTTCTTTGTGTGCTTATACAACATATAGTTCTACATGGCGATGAGCTGTCGCTGGGCCTTCTAGACACTACCAAAACAAAAATAAATGAAGCAAAAGGATTAATTTACTTGAGCTGAAGCACATCTGGATCACAGTCAGTGACTCACTAGTGCCACATACCATCTTGCTGTGGTTTTAAAAGCTCAGGAATTAGTCAGCATGGCATAGAATCCTCCTTTCAAAAGAAAACGCGTTAAATGCTACAAAAGCTTTAATTAAGCACGCTGTAAAAACGTGAACGAACCTCAAAACCTGCAGGCCACGTCTCTAAGCCACCCCACTAGCTCTACCCTCCAGGAGCGGACGCGCAGGGAGATCCAGGGCTAGGCACCCGCCTCACAGGAAGGTCACGGGAAGGGCCGCGACAGCACGATATATAGCGATAGCGCCTGCGGGAAGGAAGCCGGGCGCCTCCCCCAGTGGCGGCAGCCCCCAGGCCGAGCGGGATAAGGCGGGCTGGGCCAAGCGATGGGGCGCACAACGCTGTCCCGCTCTCACCTGCAGAACAGCCCCTCAGTCCGCACCTGCCGCGCCCGCCGCCATTGCCCTGCCCCGCCCCTTCCGGGGCCGTTCCCTAGGAAACGGGACGCGCAGCGGCTAGACTTCCGTGAGGCCGTGACGGCAGGGGGTGGGGGGCGCAGTTGCTAGGGCGACGCGCCGACACTCCGCCTCCGCGAGCGCCCGGCGCCGCGCAGCCTAAACAAAATAGCCGCCATTTTGTAGGCCTGGTGCTGCGTGGTCTTGACGGGCCGCGAGGGGGTGGGAGCTTGCCCCTTCCTCGCCCCTCAGCGGGGTCCCGAAGCCCGCTCAGCCCTCGCCCTATTCATCCGTGGTTTTGGGAGCCACCATAAAGTCTTTGTGGTTGTACCTGCCCCGTCTTCTGTTCAGGAAAAAGGTCCCTGATAGACAAGTAGATTAACAAGTAGATGGCGATTGCAGAGTCGTTGCCTGACAAAACGTGCCTAGGAATTCCTGGAATGCCTAAAAAGCTTTCACCAGTGCCAAAGCTCAAGTCTTTGTGATTTAATATATCGCATGTTGATGACCATACAGCTATGGGATTTATTTTTTTTCTGTTGTTGCTGTTCTGAAGGAGTGTGTGAATGTTTCCCTGAAATGACCAAAAACTGTACTTCACAGTTAAAACTGTGTGAGAGAAATAATACCTAAAAATTTACAGCATTAGTGCCTGTGTGGAGAAGCCTGATTTATGCATACACAACTTCCAAGGTGAGAGATGATGTTAAGACACTTTACTTACTGAGGTTGATATGATCAAAACAGAACAATAGGGTGTTTCATAATGGACTCTAAAGATTGAAGGGTCTCTGAGGGAAAAACAAAGGTGAAATAAATTATTCATTCTACAAGACATTATTTATTAAAAAATAGAGCCATCAGGCAGTAGCTGAAGTAAGCAGTTTGCAATGTGTTGACATAAAACAACTGATACAAATCTATATTCCCTGAGAGCCCTAGTTCCCCATACAATCTGAGAATAATAAATATGCTTTATGATTTACCATATCATCCTATGGTGATAGATCCAGTTGCAAGGTTGCAACTACAAAAATCAGTTAAGCCTAATAATTAACATAACAGGAACAAACTGTTAGGTATTCCCTAGTTTAACTACAAAAACAGCTACAATATACTGCATATCTTCTTTCAGTCATACACAGTGGAAATTTCCTGACATCACAACACCTCTGGTAATGGGCCAGAGCATGGAACAGCCTTGACAGCTGCCTTTTAACCCAAAAGGTGTATCTGCTGGGACAACTGCTAGTAAGAAAGTAAACCTAGACCTTTTGCTTTACTATCAATCCTTTTTTGTCCCAGCATCCATCATGCCTCACGGAAAAGCTGAAAAAGTACTGCTTTTTAAATTCAACAAATAATTAAGGACAGAAACACTTGTTGTTTTGTTTTGTTTCATTTTATGGGAGACTCTTTTAGCTTAACTCAGCAGTCCTTAATCAAAGTTACAGTTTCATGGAATAAAGATCTGTTTTGCTGTCTCTGAAAATTACATCAACAGCATTACATCACAGCTGAGAGATAATAATAGATGCTCTAGTTTTAATATTAATGCATCTCCATTTTGTAACATTCTTGTTCCAACAAGGGAAGTTGGTGAGAATTTGAAAACAGCTTAAAATGCTTACTATTATTGTATCAGGAAATGCTGCACAGCATCAGCATGCTATCTTTGCAGCAGAGATCACTCCTACAATGACATTTGCGTATTTTATTTTAAGCATGAGTCAACTCATGCAAGATTACCTTTACGTTCAAAATTAAGCCTGGGTATGGGAAGGGAACCATTATTGATTTGAAAATGAATACAAAACTGAAAAAAGTAAAAAAAGTAAATAAAGAATTGAAATGTCAAAAATGCTGAATGGGACAAAGTCTTGGCAAGAAGTGATATTACCGAGGTTAATTTCCCTTTTATTATATTGTACTTTCAAGGCAATTCTCATCCAGCATATTGCATGCATAAGTGCACGCACAGTCCTCGCAACACAGTCCTCGGCATGAGTTTGAAGATAAGGACTGTCATGTTCATTTCACAGATGAGTAACCCTGATGCTTGGAAGATGATGGAAGAACATTCAACTCACAAGAAGGATTATAGTACATAGTGCAAGAAACAGTGGTCTGCATAAATATAATGTATATATACACACACACACACACACAAGCACTTCTCTACGTTTGAAAACTGATCCATGAAAGTCTGCAGACACCCACGCTTCAGGCAGAGTGCAGCATCTGTGCCACTGCTCTGCTTCTCATGTTGTTTACCTTCACCAACAGAGAGATGAAATCATAGTATAAACGGAGAGCAAAGTCCACTGCCGGGCATTACCCAACAAAGTCTCCTGTTTGACATGACAATAAAGCGTGGAGCAATATGGGATTTCTGGTTCTTTAAAAGCTCTCCGATGCGAACCCTGCTCTTTAGTGATGGCTGATCCCGACTGAATCACTCACCGTGCTGTTATCAACAGCACAGAAGGAAAACACCCAAAGTCCCGTGACCTCGCTAAACCTTTTGGGCAAGAGGTCAAGCTTCAGCGGGCATCCCTCCAACCCGTTAGCCCCTGGCTGGGCTCTCCGCGGGCCGGGTGGGGATGCCGCGTACCCCGGCTACCTCTGCCTAGCGGTGCCCCTCGGGGTGCAGCCCGCTGCTCCCCCCGTCCAACAGCCAGCCCCGCCACATTTCCCAATTCACGAAGGGGCCCCTGGGCACCGGACCGCGCCAGTCGGGTGCCGCCGGTGCGAGCAGCCCCTTTAGTCCTCCACAGCACGGCTGGGTCCCCAGCGCTCCTTGCCGGCGGCGGGCCGGGGCGGGGCGGCGGGCGGACAATGGGGGCAGGCCGCGGGCCGGGGCCGGGCCCCGCTTCCCCAACGCCTGCGTGTGGCCGCGGGGCGGCGGCGGCGGCTTCTTAGTGTCGGGGGGGAGCCGAGCCGAGGTGAGCGGCGGCGGCGGCGGGGGGAGATCGGGGAGGGAGGCGAAGGGCTGGCGGGGGAGGCCGCCCCGTGAGGCGATGCTGCGGTAGCGGCGCGCCCGGTTCCCGGCGCCTGCCACCCGTGTGGAGACGCGGAGCCGGGTGCGCGTCGTTTCGCTCCTAGCGGAGCAGGAAGCGAGCCCTCGCAACAAGCCCGAAACAGACGGCTCGAGGTAAGCGCTCGGGAGTTGCCCCGGCCCCGGGCGGGAGGACCGCGGGCAGCAAGAGCCCAGGAGCACGGAGCGAAGGCAGATAGCGAGCCTGAGCCAGCGCCGGTGGGTGCCAAGGGCCCGGTACCAGGGCAGGACCAGTCCCGAAGGCGGGGGATCTGCTGCAGCGACCCCTGGGCAGGAGGATGCCCCCATCGCCCTCGGGTTTGTGCGTTTGGTGGGATTAATAAAACGCCTGGTAATTGTAACGTGTGGAAACACCGCCAGAAAGAATATTGTAGGTGGGGTGGGATTTTAAGTCGGAGCAACTTTGTTACTGTCAGCGCTTCGCCAGTATGGGAAGCTTAAGTAAAACTGAGAACGACGTGGTGTTTTAATACTTTATACTGATGTGTGGGACAACAACAAAAAAAAGGCAGCATAAACAGTGACTTAAATTTTAGTTCTTAGACTTTAAGTTGCCTTGTACTTGCACATCAACCCTTCCCTTCACCTTTCTGATCTGACAGCAGTAAGCAGGATCTCAGAGACACCTGTAGGAGAAGACCGCCAAAAGTCACGGAAGATGCAATGCTTTCTTACGAGTCCAGTAGCGTGCCCTGTTGCACAGGACAGGATGCAGGTGTGAGGTGGCAATGCATGACACCGTGTATGCCATGCTGCGCAGTGCTAAGGGGGACCAGGTGAGGGAAAACAGCAGCCCACGCTACTCGAATGCTGCTAGTTTTTTTAAGAATATGAATTATCATGTTTAAATTAACATTATTTGAGAAACTGAAGCTAAGACTAAGTATTTTTCGATTATGGCCTTGGTGATGAGCATCCTGTAAATCTGAATTTAATATCAAGGCATGAATTCCGCAATCTGCTTGCTGAGGATGCCACCAGGCTCACTGCAGATACTACACTGTTTGCATGGATGGCAGAACAAGGCCTTTCAAGTACTTTTTTTTTTTTCAATTTGAACAAATGTTAAATTTGAAATATTCCAATTTTATTGTGTAGCGCTGTTAGTATGAGCAATGTGTGAAATTTTTTGACTACCAGTAACAACTTTTCTAACTGCATCACTTACTTTGTAGTTTTCAAAAATAAAAAACTACAAGGTTTTAAAGTTTTCAAATGTGAGCAAAGAAATATTTTCCATAGCTTAATAGCCCATTCATATATGACAGAACTATTTACATTTTCACACTTACCTTTTACAAATTGGTCATGTAAATCAAGTAGCAATTTTAAACAAAATCCTTTTATGTTATAAAAGTCTTGACCTGTTTCTGAGACAGAGAAGTGCAAAGGGCAGAAGATGTTTTTAAAAGGATATGTGAATGTTAGATTAAGTCAGAAAGCTTCTGCTCTAAAACTTAACTCTTTGTGAACAAGTAGAATGAAGACATCCCTGAGATGTTGGCCGCTGCCATGAAACTACAATATGAGTGTGGCAGATTTTTTTAAAGAAATTATTAATTTCAGTTTAGTATTAATATCTTTCTCTTCAATGTCCTCAGTTCTTCCCATGACTTTTTTTTTTTTTATAATAAAAGCAGAACTTCCTCATTTCCTTCAGAATTTAGAAGCGGTTGAAGTACACTGGTGAGCACTGAAGGACTCAGTAGGTACTTTGAGGAAAATGACACTTTGTAGGTTTATTAAATCATAGCTTCTACTGTGGACATAATTTCTAAGGCAGAAACCTTTTGTTGCTTTCTGCAGTTGCATAATAAATGTCCCAGTAGGGACTGGTGCTCTCAGAGTGCTCTTAATGACAATATGCAAATTCTGATGATGCATAAAAATCTGACCAAAGGCAATGAAAGACATGAGACAGACATTCTTGAAGTCTTGACTCAGAATTTCTCTCATGACCCCTTTAACAGTCTCAGCAGAGACTGAAATAGAAAAATACCTGTGCAAGCTTTATATTTCAAAAGGCTTCCTCCATTTAAAGTCTATTATATCCTTTTATTTCACTCCTGAGGTTACAAGATTTGCTTAAGGAATACATTTTATTTTGTTTCTATCATCAAACACTTTCTTATCCTGTTTTGAGGTGAGAGAGCCTGTGTTAAACTCCCAATGAAGGCATGTTCTGATAACAAGTATAAGAACGTAGAACGTAGATGAAATAAAATGTAAAAGAACACTATGTATTTCTTATATTTGCAGAAGTATACCTTTAATAGCTGTTTGAGGCAATATTAAGACATGTTTATGTGTAAACAGTATTCAAGGTCATTGGCATTAAGCTGATTGAGAACACATTACAAGACAGAGTGAATTTATCTCTGCTCCTTGGTCTGACGCCGATTTAAGAGTAAATCCAGCAACCTAACCCAGAAAAAAAAAAAATAATAATAATGATTACTTAACCTCTCCTCTTTCTTTAAAATAAGCTGAAGGTGCGATGGGTGCCTTGCAGTGCTTGGCCATGAATGGCCATGGTTGAGGACGAAAGCCTGCTTAAGTCTGGGTATCCCAATGAGGGGAGGAAGAGGCAGTAGCGGTGCTGGTGTCTGTAGGACCTGCTGTGCCTACATACGGTCAGTGGCCAATGGTTTCCAACTAGCAAGGGAAGAAAAGTCAACAGCTGAGGCCAGCAGCCTCAGCCGCTTCCCCGCTGCTTCTGGCAGAGGTCATAGGAAACACAGAACTTAAAAGAGAACAAATCAGAAAACCACTGTGGGCTTTAAAGCATATATTCCTCCTCGCTGTTTCCCCCTAAGTGTCTGATATTTCAGTTTCTTGGTAATGTTAACTAGTTCTTCAACTTCAGTCATCTTACCAAAGACTTGTCCTTGTAAAATGGAATAGAGATTTGTGTTTGCAACAGCGTGGATGATGTCATGTTTTTAAAGAGTTGGCTATGGATTGAAGGGCATATATGCAAACAACCAAGCCTCTATTTGTTCTTCATTTAAATTTAGTTTGCATAGGCAGCTGGTAGAATCTGAAACAGTTTGAGATATGCTTTGATACCTCAGGGATAAGGGACAAGAGTCTTATCTGGCGATCTTTCTTTATGTAGGTAGGTTTGGGAATTTTAAGTTCGAATGCTGGAATTAGATCATCAACAGTGATTTTCTCATTTCACAACCATATTTAAAATATACTAAATCACATACTTTAGTTCTAATTAGTTTTATTAATCATGTCTGCATAAAGCATGCATAAGATGTAAACTGCATGTGTTATAGATATGTAATAAAATACATAAATATTATATATAAATTATCATTGATGCATTCAATGCATTATACTGAGAGATTATTGTGTCTGCCTTCTTAAAAATTATTGCCACAGCAAATCTAATCAAAATGAATACAAGAAAATCTCAGGACCTTTATAGTTTTCCCCAACTCACCTGCCAGTATACACAATTTAGCAATGTTTTCTTTTTTGAATAAGATTTTCTGTTCCCTTTTGCTAGGTTAAAAAAGAGACACAACTGGAAAAAAAAAAAGACTAGGAAAAATAAAGATAGAGTCAAGCATCTCTGGTAGAAAGAGGATTTTCATTATTTAATCGTGTTTATAAAAAAGTCATAATTTCCTTCATATACATAAGCATAGGCATTTAGAGAGCCTTTTAAATTTGGACCTATTCACCAAAACAGTAAGTTTTTAACTTTAAATACATTATTCATTCTGCTGAAGGCATTTCACCATTAAAACTAAGCTTTTAGTTTGCTCAGTCAAAGCCTTACAAAAAAGAACGAGTTTTTTGATCTGCTAGCTAGGTTGGAGATGCTTGCTGCTGCTAGTATGGGATCCTGCTGTGCCTCTCAGACATGTTGTGAGGATTAGGTTATGGTCACTTGCTATCTAAGTGGTAAGTTATTAACACAAACTCGGCACTTCTTGGTTTCTGTAAACCAAATTCAGTTTGCCCATTCTTTGTGTGTAAGCGAGAGCAAGAAGGAAAGAATGAGATGGATGGTGGAAGATTGATATATCCCTATTTGGAGGATCGGAATTGGCTGTAACACGATATACACTCTTCTTGCCCAGCTCTGTATGGATCTAGACTAGAGAAACAAACTGGGTCCACATTAATGCAGATTTCACATGTACGCCTATGTATACCAGTGTGTCTAGATTTAAAAAAGATGACAAAAATTAGCAAATGGCCTCAGTTTGGTCCCTAGCTGCCAGAAAGGCCAACACTAAGCTTTGCTTTGCAATTAAATGAGCCACATCTCACACACCTTCAGGGGAGTAGCCCTCTTAACGAGTGCCTTTGCCCCAGCGCTGCCAGTTCTACCCAGTGCACAACAAATACCCTCTTTCTTAGCTCTCCCTGACTTGAATGTGGAGACAAATCTGTGGGTGAAAAGAGCAGGACAGGCTGCAGCTGAATCCTTGGCAGCAGGACTCAGCAGCTACAGCAGTTTCTTTTTTAGCCTGTGGGAGGAAGGTATTATCATAACAGGTGTGAGGAAGCATATGTTGTGCTTTGGGCTTTTGTCATGGTATTGTATGGTTTGTTTACATTTCTGATTTCTGTCATGCATTGACTTATTACAGGTCTCTTTCAGAACTCAATTTTAATCTCCTACAGATGTAGACATTTCCATTGTGTGGTCCTGCAAATGTGAAACTAGCATCTATTCTAGAAATGGAAAAAAATAGAAAATACTTTTTTCTTTTTTTTTTAGAGAGAATATTTCACAGTGCATGGTTCTGAAGTCTAAGAATAGTTGGTATAAACATGCAATAATAGACAGTTGAGTTTTTATGCTGTTTTTAAATACATTTGCTCTGGAGCTCCCAAAGCAGGAGCTGCCCCAGATAACGCAGATCATGCTGCAATAGCACTTATGTTGCATCAGCCTTGCCCAAAAAATAGAGAGGGATGCAGCTGGTAATCCACTGGTCTAGTTGTTCCTCTGGGAAATGGAAAGGCCAGCTCGGGTACTAGCACCAGGGAATATGTTTGTTTTTTGTTTTTTGTTTTTTTTTTCCCAAGTGTGACAGCTTCACTGCGTTGTACACACGGAGCCTTGGCACCTAATTCAGAACTACAAAGTCCTCCAGGTGACTGTGTTTCTGGAAATCAGATATGGTGCTGGAAAAGTTGGAAGTCCCTATGGACATAACCCTTTTCCTGATCATTGCTTGGACTGAGGAAGGGGGGCATACAGCAACACATAAAGGAAGTGTTTAAAACAAGATAATAGTAAACTATACTCTGCATGATATATGCTAATATCTACTGAACATAAAGTAATCCTTAAAATTTTCTCCCCAGTCACATTGTGTCACTAAGAAGTCTTTGCTTTTGTAGAACTGAGTTGGTAGTTGGTACTAACTAACTTTTCATGTAGTTAGTATGAAATTTCTGCTAGTTCATGCAAATGCATTTACTTATGCAGTAATATATATACTGTAATTGATGATAAGTGCTTTATAGAAAATGTAATAATGTCTTATAAATATTGAAAGAAGATCAGGAGTTTCTCAGAGCACAAAGGCCCCAGTCTTGTTCCAGACATAAACCTTGAAGAAAGAGTTTATGGAATTGCATTAAGATGGCAAGCAAATCCACTATGAGCAGCTTCACCACAGACACTTTTTACTTGATTTAGCTCTATCTCTCATAATATTTTACATAGTTTTTATTCTGCAGCACATGCTTAAAAGGACAAAAGAATCCAGTCTGGCAGAAATCCCATTCATTGTTTCCAAGATTGGCAGCAAAAATAATCAGCTCAGTTATGATGTAGCTGGGAAGTAGAGAGATAAAGCAGCAGGCCAAAGCCATGCCTGATAAAACCAATGCACATCCAGAGGACTGTCATCACAGTCAATCATCAGGCACTGTAAAGGCAGAACAGAGCCTCCCTCTGCAGTGCTGCAGAAGCAAACATCTCTGGGGCAGGAGGAGCACTGGCTGGCTGCCTGAGGGTGTGTGTGTAGTTTTAAATAGTCCCGGTGCACAGCTCTGATATCATTGGGCTTGATAAGTCAAATAAAAACATTTGCAAAAGCTACAGAAACATTAGCTCTGCTCTGAGATCTGCTGTGGGTTATTTCAGCCTCTTTGGTGCTTTAAGGAAAGACTTATTGGAAATACTAGTGATGCACAACTTGGGCTGAAACCCTGGGATTTTTGTCATTTATTTTGCTAGAACAGGCCCATCATAGGACATGATGTGCCTATGTACTAGATCCTGGCTAGTGGTTTTGAATCGCTTTCTGGTCTGCTGGAGCAATGCAATGGTAGGAGGTCATTGCCAACAGCTTAGGAAAGCATTTCATACTAAGTGAAACTACTGGGAAGCTATACTTAGCTATGCTAGCTATGTTTATCTAGATTTTCCAATTTCTAGGCTGTTTTCATGCATTGTGAGGAGGCTGCACATTTGAATTGCTGTACATCTGTTGGTTCACTGAAACTTTCCTTTGACCACTCTCAAAATAGTTCTTACCTCAGTTCTTATGCTCGCGTTCTGACTGCAGACCCAAAAGGGGCAAACGCATACTCTGAACCACATCCATCTAAAATGAGAAGACCTTGTGCTACCAGACACCGTGGGACTGACTCTGGTCTTGTTGCAGAGTATGATGTCCCAGACACAGAGAAGCCCCAGGCACTTTGTTCTCTCCAGCTACCCTGAAGGAGATCCAGAAGATGAAATGTATGGCAACCTTCTGGCAGCGCCAGATACTGCAGAGCAAATGGAGTTTAATATCAGGTATCATGCTGCAAGAATGCTCCTTCTGTCCTCTGCACCCGGGTAAAACCCTCCCCCACCCCAACCTTCACAAAGACTCCTGGCTAAGCCGTGGAATCAGTGGATGCTATTGAAAGTGTAGTAGATGCAAGTGTAGATAACCTGTAGTGCTTAGCACCAATTGTATGAGATTATGCTGGATTAAATGTCTACAACTTTTCATGCTGTCCAGGGACACAGATGTGGCTCTTAATTAGAAGCCCACCTGTTACAACAAGCAGCTGAAGAGGCCATTTTTACATAATTCTCCAGGCGTCTCTCACAACAAACTAATAGTGCTTTTTCTTTCTCTTTCTCTTCTTTTTCTTTTTCCTGTGCGTACATTTTTTCCAGTTCAGCAGTCAGGGGCTGTCTTTCCCGTCTGTGAAAATTCCTTTCTGTGTTGTTGTTGTTGTTTGACTGACCAAACCAACTCTTGAGTTTTTTTAAAGTCAATCTCTAGAATAAGGCTTTTAAGTCCATTTGCCGTGCAGCAGATCCCAAAAACAAATCTCAGCAGAAATACAAGTAAAAATAAAAACATTTTGTCATAATTATTTTTATACAAAAAAAAAAAAAAGCATGCACATCTAAAGGAAACTAGATTTCATTGGAGATTTTCATCAGTATAGTATAAACAGTTTGGGGACCCACCAAAATTCCTTAGCTTTTGTGTTTGACAGCAGTCATAGCTCAGGGACCTGTGTGCCCCAAGATCTTGAACAGCCATTGTGCTTTGGCCAGTTCTACTCTAGCATCAGACATTAGCTGGAGAACTAGACTGCATCATGGAGATCACTGGAGTAATTCTGTTGGACAAAAAAAATTGATCAGTTATGTAATATGAGACATTCTGAGTCATCTGAAGTGAAGGTTTTCAATATTTCAACTTTGTGGAAAAAAATTCTAGGACTGGAATAGTGTTGTATTGTATGAAGGGATTAGACACCATGGCTTTTCAAAAGTGTCAAATATGCAGGTTTTTATGAAAACATCACAGCATTTAAGCCTATAAATATGGACTTAAGGTGCCTGATCAATAAACCTATAAATAATAAAAAAGCCCTAACATTTAGCTTTTACATGCCAAGCTTAGTCCATCCATTAAGGAAATAATTGTACCTGACACTTGCAGAGTGCTTTTTAAAGAAGCAAGGTTGCAGTATTTTCCTCTAATGTGGATATCCTGAATGCCTTCCAGCTCAGCTGTCCAGGTTGGCCATCACCTGGCTCTAATTGGGGACGATTTTAACAGAGCATACAGCAGGAAGATTGAAGATACACTGCTTCACCTGGCACATGGGTGAGTTACCTTACTGACACCATCTGTTTTTGGCTACTTTTAAAAATCATGTTACATAGAAAAATAATAACGTTTCTGCACCCAAAGTAAAAAATAAAAATTATATATATATTATATATATGTGTGTGTGTATTGCTACTACTGTTGCTTCATACAGAACCCAAGAAAGAAACCAGCTACTGGATCTTATTTTACGGGGAAGATTTTTTATAATGAAAATTGTTTCCATGGACTATAACCAGTCAAAAGATTTACACAGTTTCTACGTATTTAAAATTCCACAATAGCACTGTAGTTCTTCTAGGTTAGACCATGTCTTTAAGCACAACTGAATGAGGAGAGGTCTGCAGCCTAGCAAATGTGATGCTTTAGGGATTAACATGTTACTGCACGTCAAACAACCCATTGAGGCACACTCAATAAAACGTGGCTCAACCTGTTTGCACTGCCTTTTATCTGATAAGAGCAGACAGGGCTGTCATCTCCGTCATAAAGAACACAGATTAACTGCAGTAATGCAGTAATTAGCATAGAAATGTCCTAGTCTGAAAGGAGAGTCGACTATTGCAGGTTTCAAGAGAATACGACCCGATTACACCTATGTTCCTGAATGCAGTATATAGCTATGCTCAGCAGCCTCAGTCAGCTCAGATTCAGGCTGCACAGAGCCTCTGTCAGCCAGACACACCTGCACTGGATCCCTATTCCTCAGGGACCAACAGCTCTTGCTGGGGTTCGCTGCTCTTAGCTGGAAATAAGAGCAAAGGCACAGGGCTGACAGTCAGGAGATCTGCTGCATACTTTCTCGTGTCAAAGTAGTAACCAGTTAATTCTAAAATCACATCTGTTTAGCTTTTAAAGCCCTACTGAGTTACCAGATTTTCCTCCTAAATATTTAGAGAAATGCACGTGCATAGATTACTCTGTAGGCTTTAAAGAAGGAACATATTGGAGTTGAGTGAGGCTTTGTTTTACAGTTTTCTACACTTGGCATTTAGTTTGCCAACTTTTAGAATAAAATTTCTATACACATGTTTTGTTTTCAGTTTTTGTCTGTTGTGGTTTCTTGTTTAATCATCAGGGTTGCTGTCAGTGTTTTCCAGACATGGAATATTATTAAAAGCATTACAAGAAGATTTGGAAATATTTTGAACAATAACTGGACAAAGAGGATCGCTGGTTATGGAAGCTGGGTATGAGTTCTCCCTCTTCTCTACCTTTCTGTTACAGCAACATCTCAGTCCCATCTAAGTGTCACCAAGTAAAGCCTGATAGGTGACTGTAGGTTCAGGTTTTTTCTTTAGTTTGTTGGTACCCCTCACCAAAACCAAAACATCTTGTTCATAGACTGAGTGCGCCAAGTGTCTCCAAACACTCACATGCTAAACTGCCACTGAAATCACCGGGCTCTGTGCAAACAGGAGTCTCCCCACCATAAAAAACTGTGAGGCTATATTCTAGATGAGATAGGGTGGATAGGCTGTTACAATCAGTGTTGTACATTACATTTTGGGGAAGAGACAAGGACTCTGTGGAGTTTGGAAAGGACAGGCACAGGAGTGGAAGGGTGAGACTCGCCTCTGCAGCTTGTTCCTGCAGAGGCGCAGGGCAATGTTCTCAGTTTGGCACTAACCTTGCCTGCAGGCGGTCATCCTCACTTTTCTGTGCCAGCTTTTCGCTTCTTGTCATTTCTAATGGCCTCCCCTTTCCTCCCGCAGATTTGTCGGCTTCCTTTCAGGTGCGTCTGCCAGAAGCTGGTGCCTGCAGCCTTGCTTGCTGTTGCATTTTGGTGGGCCATAAGTTATGGACTGCAGAATTAACAGAGAATTACAATAGGAGGTCATTGCTGGACTCTGACCAATATAATTAACACCCTGGTGGTGGCAGCTGGTTTGTTTTTCAAATTTACACTGATAAAAATCTCTTTTATATTTAAAACCTAGGCTAGTGCTGGGTCACTGCTGTTTCATACTCTTTTTTAAAAGAAAATGTTTAAAATAATGAGGTTGGTGCTGGATAACTGCCTGACTTGCTAGTTTTGAAGTGTGAGGCCATGTGATCAGAAAGTCTGTTTCTGTCCTTTTTTTGTTTGTTTTAATGCAATACAAAATGTCTATTTCACATAAAGGAGTTTCTTGAAAATACTCTGTCAGTGGGGAAGACAGAAGGCATGCTGGTCATCCTTTAAATGTTAACATTGTAAAAGCAATAGCAAAGATTAAAACCATGATACTTTTCTAAAATTAAATTGTTGCTTTAAATGTTTTGCAGTGTTACCTACTTTGTTTTCTAGGACTGTGCTATTACATGTTAATAATTTCTTGTCTTGTACAGATTATCTAATACTACAGGACAGGCCTCGATTTACCTTTATTTAGTAAAATAAGCATATGGAACTAGTTTATTGGAAAAAAGAGTTGTTCAGATGAGCTAGCAATCGTGTTGGTTGGACTGGCACTCAAGGGCCACCCAAATCCAATCCATTGGTTCTGCAGGACTTCTCAAAAACTGACTACAGATTTTTACATTCTTTCTTCTGCCTCTTTATGAAGTAAAATTTCGAGTTGGCCAGAAAAAACAGAATTTGAGAAACTTTTTTTAAATTTATTTTGATGATTCACAGCTTTTTGGAAGTCATGTGGTTAGGGGGAAATAACTGACTAGAGGAAGATTGTAAAATGGTGGTGGGATAGGTGTCACCTCCACCCTCCCTGGGGAGCAGCCAGGACAGGCAGCCTTCTTGCCTCTCAAGAGCATGCCCCAGCCGTGCCGAACGATCCTGCCTACCTGTGTGCGTGCATCCTCCCTGAGTGCTGCTGCTTAAGCTGCTTTTCACTGCACAGGAACACAGACAGAGAGAAAATGAAAGTGCATCTCTGTGGTTTGGGTATTCCCCTCACAAGAGGGGATACCTGCTTCCTTTCTCATCAAGTGAATACCACTGCTAGGGCACTTTTGAAACAGGAAAATACAGTAATTAACGGTGCAGTAATTTAAGCACTTGCCTGAGAGGCTGGAGTTTCAAATTTGAGACACAGCTTTTAATTTGAGACAATGAATTTAAAGCACTCTTCTTCCTGTAGGTGAATGCCCAAATCAGAGGGTTGAGGGATGTGTTTCCTCTCCTTTATGGATGGTACCAAATCCAATTAAGCTCCTAGCCTTCCACCTCAAACCACTCTTCTGGAGGAGGAAAAAAAAAAAAAAAAAAAAAGGAAGAGAAGGAGAGAGAGAAGAGAAACGAAGGTTGAGGTAGAATATTTTGTCCAAACATTTTATGTTAAAAGATTTTGAAATATCTTCAACTTACTAGAAATGCAGAGAAAAAAAAAAAAAGTAACTAGAGGATGAAGGATGCAGTTTACCCTTCAGCATGCAAGCAGCAGCACGTAAACTGGAGTCTCTCCAAAAATACGTCACCTTTCTTTCACAGTGCTCTGGACTCAGTCTGCCATTCAGGAGCAGGTACGTAAGGTACTTTACTAGAAAAGCATGTGTGGTACATTTAGAGCCATGGTCTTACCCAGGCCAGAAGCTGGCAAAAGGAGTTGCCCATATAACCATAAAAAGAGACCAAAACATCACCAGTGAGTTGATTGTTCTGTTTAACTCCATACCAGTGGCATGACAGAAAATATTTTAAAGTCATTTAGTAAGGTGTAAAAACTCCCATCAAAAGAGTCTAATAAACCAACTATGTGAGTGTAACAAACGTATCCACTGCAAATAATTTGATTCTTCCTGGCTGAATCATTTTAACAATACAAAATAATTTTATGTATGTCTAGATAAATAATCTTTATGCCCAGGGGAGTAGCTATATATAGGAGACTGCCACACTGCCTATTCCATATGAAAGCTGTAGGGGAGAGGGCTGTAGTTTTTCACTCTCAGGGACTGCAATAAATAACACTTACAATCCTAGGGAAAGGTCAGTATCTGGCATGTATGGAATAAAACACAGTACTGGGGAGCATAAACTGTAACTACATCAACACCATACATGAAACACAGCACAAACAGAACCTGCAGCAGGTATCAACACCAGCTGGGACACTGTAGTGAGCAGTAATGGCCAGGTTCCCTCTCACATGTAACTAGGACTCTTTGCTCAATGCCACGGCTCTGCACTGTGACTCAGGAGACCTAAATTTTATATATATATATGTATATATATTATTAATGCACACTTCCCCATGTGACAGAGTTTACAGCACTTGATTTTTTTTCCACATCCTGTTTCTTCTTGTTCCTAGGTGCAGGAAGTACGCTGACTTTTCACATCATAAAACTTTCAGTTTCCTAGAGCAGAATGCATAGATGAGCGCACGCATAAAAGAAATGCAGATAACAGTAGTAAGACCTAGGATCCTTAATTGCCCTGCATGCCATTCTCCACCTAGCCACAGACAAGTTCTATCACATGCAAGATACCCTCCCGTTTGTTTATAGCCATGTACAGCACGATGTCGTGTCACCAGGCACTACACTAAAGCGAGCCCTGAAAGCTCTTGACATGAAGGCATAAAGCTGTCTGCCATACTTTTCAGCTTATATAAACTGTAACATCAACACAAGGGTATAATGCTGCTGTTTGTGCAGATGCCAGGTGCACAGAGGTAAAGCAAAGAACTGCACATGGTAATGGCTGCTTCTCACCCCAATTAAACAGGGCCAACAAGTGTGGCATGCTCTTAGGGTCCTGTTGTCACTTCAGTATTCTGCATCTATTGAAGGTGCAAAGGTGATCTACCAGTCTGTGCTGCATTTGCAAACTGAGATTTCTATTATGTTTTTCCTGAAGAGATTTTTTTCCATGCAAAGTGTGCAGTAAAGTGAAATAATATATTAATTATATATATGTATACAAACACATATACACACACTCTCACACAAATATATATGGTAAGAACAGTATAAATAGAAGACAAGTCTTCAAATTTACCCCCAAAATGTTAAATAATTAAAAATTTGTAAACCATAAAGCACTATACTAAAAACAAAATGAGTGTCACCAGCATGCCATTCTCAGTTCTAACTACTATACAAGGTGGTTTAAAAGTCACTAACATTACTTTTAGTCTTACAAGATATAGTCAGAAACTTCCAACACAGCTCATAATTCAATGAATGTTACTGTCATTTAGTTGGAATATTCTAACCACCTGGTGATAAATTTTTTATGTTTCACTTAACTAATTAGCACATTCCTGTTAACGGTAGAGACTTCATCTTTTTTTTTTTTTTAAAGTCAGCCCAGGATTTAACTGGCAGCCTGTAGTAGTCATATATGATTTAAGTTAATATATGCTTTTCTTTTTTTGGTATATCTGCTAAAAGCTATTAAAATACCAAAAGCGTGAAGAAAAGGGTAAAGTTCAGCTGAGGCTTCTGCTCAGCCATGCATGCACAATATGTCCTCTACTTGCTCATCTGTACCCAATCCCCTAACAAACACTGTTCTCTGATTTTATTCCTAAACCATGAAGCACCCCTTAGAGACAAAGTGCAAACAGAGCACGAATAAACTTTCTGTGTATCAGCAACTTTCTGTGCTTCACCAGTCAGGAAGCTCCTTCAAGGACTCTGCTCTCCACCGCATCTCCTGCTTCCGGGAAATGCCAGAGCTGGCAGAACATAGTCAGGGCTACTGTGAGAAGTGACATCAGCATCCAAATTCCCCTGACTGGGTGCTGCTGCAGGGCTCACCTTCAACAAAGTTGCCCTCCCAAGGATCTCAGCAGGACATTTCCAGCACCCCTGCTTTCTGCTTTGCCAAGAAAAGCCATTTTCTTGACAAGATCAAGCCTATGCAATCACAGGATAGGTCAGGGTTCCAGAACTCCTGCACCTCTTGAGAGGCTGGGAATTCTGGTAAGTTTATTTATTTGGGGAAACATTTATTCTATATGAGGAATTTTAGCACAGACAATGTGGCACTGAACAACTGGAAGAAAAATTATTTCCTTCTACATGTGGACCTGCAGGCCAACTATCATGCATCCCATAGCATCCCAAATTCAAACCCTTGGCAACCCAGCATCAAACAACCTAGCTCTGCCCAGAACCCAGGTGGAGGACCCCTGGAATGGGCAGCAATAGCTACTGACTGGAACTTGAAGGCACACACACACACAAATTCAAAAAATAAAAATAAAAAGGAAAAAAAAAAAGAGGGGAAGTTGCTTGCAAGATTAAGGCCAAACAGAACACTATTCGGCATGTTTATTGGCAGTTTTGCAGTCCCAACACAGGTGGAAGAGTGACTTTGCAAGCTGCTCTCTTGTTCCACATCCGAGGCACACAGGGAAGGACAATGTTAACTGCAGTGACTTGCATGGTGCTCTTCTCATTATGAGAAGCAACCAACGCTTAAGACTTCCTCTTTTAGGAGTGTGAAGTTATTTTTAAATAACGCAGAAACAAGTTGCATGGATTTTTCTCAAAAATCTGTTTATGTCTTTGTTACTTCCTCATCTTCTGAAACATCTACGTGGCTATATTGCCTCCAGGCCTTTAAGTTACACTTTTTCAGAACTGCTCCTAGCTGCTTCCCAGGCCCCACTTCGTATGTGTAAGGAAATTCTGTTCCTTGCTTTCTTTCATAAACAGAATGCATGGTCTGTTCCCATAACACAGGTGAAACAATCTGCTTTACTAGCAGCTTCTGAATGTGTTTTGAGTGCATATACTTTTTGCTATCAACATTGGAATAGACACAAATCAGGGGTGTTTGAATCTCAGTGCATTTTAGGACTTCAGCCAGTGGCTCTACTGCTGGTTCCATAAGTCGTGTGTGAAAAGCACCACTGACCGGAAGCATTTTCGTACGTGTAAAATAATATTTTCGGGCATTCTCCTGCAAAAACTTCAAAGCCTATAAAAGAGAGATAGAAGTGAGTCTCACATGACAAAATTTTACTTGCTCACCCCACAAACCCCCCAAAAACAATCTCACCAGACTTGCCATGACAAAACAACTCCTTTCCCTACCCAACAACTGGGCACACACTAGAAAACAAACAAACAAACATCACAAAGCAACTTCTTTTGTTTGTCCAAACTCTTGCCACACAGGTTAACCTCCACATAGAAGCAGAAAGAAGTTTTAAATACTGAAATGTTAAATTCAACAAAATGTTAAATTCAACTTAATCTGCAGCAATACCTGCAAGTGTCCCGCAATGACTCTGCTGTCTGGAAACAAATAGTTTGAAATTTCACATACAGGGTTTTCTATACCCAGCAATTCACAGTGCCTGCGAGCTTCCAAGCAGGCAAACTTGTAATTTGCCTCCGGCCGGCCAATCACTGACAGCATCCCACTGGGGACAGCCTCCGACGCCTTCTGCATAGCTTCAGCGCGCACCTTCACTGCATACAGTGCTAGGGAGAAAGAAGGTAGAGCCAGGTAAATGTGGCCTTGGCTGACACTGTGTTGCATCACGCACAAGCATTGGCTGCTCGTTCCCATTAAATGCTGATGCTTTCAGCGTAATGTTAGGCAAATTAAAGCGAATCATAGAATCACAATGGTTGTAAAAGCCCTCCAAGATCATCTGGTCCAACCATCCCCCTACCACCAGTGTCACCCACTAAATCATGTCCCTAAGCACCAGGTCCAACCTTTCCTTGAACACCCCCAGGGACGATGACTCCACCACAGAATCTGCGTTGGAAGAGACCTCCAAGATCACCTAGTCCAACCTCTGACCTAACAATAACCAGTCCTCCACTAAACCATATCACAAAGCACTACATCTAAACCTCTTTTAAAGACCTCCAGGTAAATTGACTCAACCACTTCTCTAGGCAGCCCATCCCAATGCCTCACAACCCTTTCGGTAAATAAGTTCTTCCTAATATCCAACCTAAACCTTCCCTGGTGCAACTTTTTGCAACCACCTCCCTGGGCAACCCGTTCCTGTGCCTGACTACTCTTTCTGAGAAGAAACATCTCCTAATTTCCAACCTAAACCTCCTGACACAAACTGAAACCATTCCCTCTAGTCCTATCACTAGTTATCCACGAGAGGAGGCTGACTCCCGGCATCCCACAACCTCCTTTCAGGTAGCTGTACAGAGAATGGTGTAAGCAGAAAGTAAACTTTAACAAAAAAGAGCCGGGGGCAGGGCGGTGACAGAAGGGGAGGTGTCCTACAAGCGGCTTCAAAGCGTTTCCCCAGCACCTTCAGCGAAGTCCATGGCTCCGGCGAACACAAGCGCAGCGAACTCCCCGACGCTGTACCCGGCGGCGGCCACGCAGCTCTCCAGCACCTGCGGGTAGAGAAGGGACACGGGCAGCCGCTGGGCGGAGTGCATGGGGCGCCATTTCTCGGCGCCAGGCCCGGGGCAGGCCCCGGCGCGGCCCTCACGTCAGGCTGCCGGTGGCTGAGCTTCTCCACGGCGGCCAGGGAGGCGACGAACACGGCGGGCTGGCAGTGCTGGGTGCGGTCCAGCTCTGCCCGCGGCCCCTCCAGGCAGAGCGAGAGCAGGTCGTAGCCCAGCACCTTCTCGGCCAGGCGGTACATGTCCCGCACGCCGGGGTACCGTAGCAGCCCGCGGCCCATCCCCACGAAATGGCTGCCCTGCCCGGGAAAGAGCAGCACCGTGCCCTCCCGGGGGGGCCGCCGGTCCCGCCTCGCCGCCGCCGCCGCCTCCTCTCCCGGCGCCCCGTCCCGCTCCGAGCTCCTCAGCAGGTCGCTCAGCCTCGCCGCCCGTTCCCCACCGCCGGCCAGGGAGCTGCCCGCCCGTCGCCAGGCGCGGTGAAGGCCGACGCAGCCACCGAGCCGCCATGGCGCCGCGGCCCAGCTGCCCATGGCCGCCGCCCGGCTGCCTCTCCCCGCCTTGCCACGGGAACCGGGCAGTTCCAACCCCCTCCTCCTCAGCCGGCCCGAGACGAGCCGCCCTCGGTCCCTCCTCGGGGCGGGCCCCGCCGGCGGAAGGTGCAGGGGTGGCCGCCTGCTGGCACAGGAGGTAGCGGCGGGAGCGGAGCAGACTAGAGGTAACGGCCGGGCCCGCCGGGGGGCGACCGCGGGGTCCTCGGCGCTGAGGCGGGGCCGGGGGCAGTGGGGCCAGAGTCGGGGGGCTCAAGGCGAGACCCCGAGGAGAGAGCGGGCCGGGAGCCCGCTGCTTGGCACGGAAAGTGCTGCTGCTGCTGCTTTTTGTCCCCCGAAAAGGAGCTGAGGAGGAGCAGTTTGTTCTTTTTCTTTCTCCTTTTTTCTTTCTTTGTGAGTTTTTCCGTTGTCCTTTGGGCAGTAGGTGTCCTCTTGCGTTGCCTCTCTGCTTCTTAACTGGACACGTATGTATCTTCAGGGCTGCGAGAAAGGACTTGTTTTTTTCAATTTCCAAGCAATTCTTATAAAATGGAGCAAAATGCACTGTACTGGCTTGAGCACTGAACAGCAAGAATATTTTTTTTTTTGAAAAATGAAAGCCATGCAGAAGTTGCAGTTGTGCAATGACTTTGCATAGCTTAAGGTTATGAAAGAGTAGCAAGCAGTGAGTCTGACATCACTACCCAGTTTAACAAAATAGATTGTATTAGTTTAGCAGGGCAGATGGGAAATGGATCAGAACAGCAAGACATTGTGTTGACTTTTTATTCAGGCCGATTCAAAAGGATTGTGGTGGGCAGATTTTGCTTGCTTTTCTAATCTCTATCCTACATTTCACTGTTAGTTTCCTCTGTTTTTGTCAACTTCAAGGTAAAATACCTGGAAAAAACACATGAATTTCTCAACAATTAGCTGAAATACACAGGCAGCAATGCACGACTACATCCTGCTCCACGTCTGCCTCTGCCTGCAACATAAGCAGCGGTGATACTTCATGTTCAACCAAGAGCAGGCACTCGGGTGGCAAGTTATTAGGCTGGCCAGTCTGCGTTTCCACCTCAGTGAAAGCTCTTAGTGTAACCAACAGTTGCTCTCATTGCGTTCAAGCTGCACTGCAGAGCTTTGAGGTCCTGTTTCTGGTTTCTGGCAGCTGCCCTGCGAGCTCCAGAAGCCAGACGTGCCCCTTTTGCATGAGGCCAGGGTTGCAGCTCATCCTACGGGGGCCCATTATGCCCAGGTAAGGTTCACGGTTGTGACCTCTGATGGTTCAGAGGCAGTGCCTGGGGGCAAAAGTCTGAGTCCTGTAAACCACTGCAGTATTGTTTCCTTTTTGGTTTGCCAGAAAGGGCACAGACTGCTTGCAAAGCACCTGATGCTTACCAGTGTTAGTGGATCATGAACATCTGCTGCTATTAAAGCATCCCTTGGATGTGGCACTTCTGCATCATTTTACTGTTTAAGGAATTCCTGGCAAGCTGGCCCAGGCATCACTTAAACAAGAACTGTCCAAGGGAAGCTAAATTGTTTTACAGCATATACACACAAATGACAGTTTCAAAGTGGGTAGATGAACAAGAAGAATCTGCAGCAGGAGGCTAGGTAGCTAGCTGTTTGAAAGGAAAGTAGTGTTTGTCTTTCAAATACAATGCGTGCAGAGGATATTATACAAATTTACAGAGGGAAAATCAGAAGACATTGAGCAGTATGCAGCAAATTATCACCTGGGAAGATGGTATTCTAGCATAAGTTTCTGTTCACAGCATGTGGATCTGGTCACTTCAGTAAATCCTAAATTTGCCACCCCAAAAGAAGTGTAACGTGGGTGGTAAGACTTGTTTTGTCTCTAAACCTGATACCTATATTACTCACATTGTATCCTTAAATAAATACAACTAGTTTTAAAATTTATAAATACATATTATAAACATACACTTGTTAGGCATTTATATTGTATTTATATTCTGTAATATTGATTGTAGAAATCCCTTATTTCTGAAAAACATACCTGACATTGTTCTAGGTATTACTTAAGATCAACAAAGATAAGACTGCTTTTTCTGTGGTAGCCATGTTCTGCATCACAGACTATGACAACAGTTTACTTTTAGTGTCACAGTTTCCCAGGAATTAAAGCAACAACAGATCTCAAAGGTTTATCATAAATTAAACGTGCACCCTTTAATTCTTCAGATAGCTATGTAAGGAAAAGCTTTACTCCACTTAAGACATGCATGCTGCCTTTCAGTCCTGGGTAGGAACATATCTGCCCTCAAAATGAGACACTACAGAGGATGGGAGGGTGAGTATACATCTTGGGGGATCCCCTGCCCCTTTTCCCCCCCATACTTTTGCAGCTTTGTCAGTCCACCTCAAAACACCCAGGACCAGAAACTCCAGAGCTGCACTGGGGATTTAGCCTTGCTGAGAATTTTCCTCAGTGTTTTTAATGCAATAGCTGTGATCTAAACCCTGTGTGATTGGGTAGCCAGCATTAAGTTGCACAAGAAGGGGATTAGTCAAAAGTTTGCCCCTTTTCCAGATAAAAGAGAGGAGGACACACAAAGCTTCAGTTTTACTTTCTGCATGTTAACGCTAACACAGAGAAACAACCTGCAAAAAGATAGCAGCTCATTAGGCAGCAAGCTGCAATATATTTTTTGCCTTCTCCTTCATTTTACCTGGTACTTTACTTAGCTGGAATTATGTTTTGGCAAGTCAGCTGTTTTGAATATCTAGAAAAAATATTTTAACATTTGTAAAACAAACTGTCCTGCTGCAGTCAGACTAGGGCTAAATGGAAAATGGGTGGGATTATGAAGAAAATGTTGGAGGGCAGAAACAGAAATAAGCAAGCTAAGTGTGTGGGGTGCGTGAAGATTTCCAGTGCTGGTCACACTGCAGTTACCAATCACAGACACCCAGGTTTCTTCAGTATGGAAATCAGGATGCAAGAGTATTGTGCAACCTGATCTCACCCTGACGTGGGGTTGGAATATCGCTGGGAAAATAAGCTATTCTAGTTGTAACAATAATATAGTATTATTAACTAAAACCAAAACAAAACTTAGTTGCCTCGTCATAGTTGATTGTAAAAACTGAGAAGGTTTTCAGTCCTAAATCTATAAGCATCAGGCTTAATTCCAATGAAACTGACTAGAACACTACATTAAAAGAAAGTCATGGTTGGCAATCCTTTACAAACTCTTGACTACATTATTTTTACAAATTTTCTGGGCATTCCATAAAGGTGGCACAGATCTCATGCTGCATAGCTACCTGCACAAACGCTACAGCACTGACTGAGGGGCAGCGTGGACCCAGGCTAGGGCTGCCAGACTGCATGTGATAAAAGGTCAAAACAGAAACTTTATTTGCACAAGCTTTTCTGAGATCAGATTGTGTCACTCAGGACCCTTCACCTTTTCCATTTTCCTCCTCTCTTTGTCACCCAACATTGGGATTTCATACACAGCACCTTTCCTTGTGTGCGTCTTTCATTGCTGAAGGATCTTTTGCCATTTCAGCTGTTTTGCTTATCTGTTAAGGTTCCTCCATCGAGTCTCCACTGCATCCCTTCCTTTTACTTCCTCTCACTAAAGACCTGCCGCAAGTAGCCAGAGAAAGATGGACACAGCTTCTTCCAAAGTGAAGAAGCTGAACAGGTGTGGCTCCCCTATTGCTTTTTATTGGAAATTGATACTAGTATTTAATTTCTGGGGAATTAAAGACAGAACTCCCGCTGCTGCTGGACAGCTGTAGTCTACTGGACTGACCCTGTAACTGTGCTGCACGGCTTTGTTCTTCTTTCTGCTAGGTACTATGCAGGAGAGAGCATTTTGCAATGCTTAGGAAGTCCTGAGAAATGCTACTGGAAAACATCCCATAAAAATGAGCAGTAACAGTAGTCAAAATAATAGGACACCAATATTGAATTCAAATCAGTATGTTTAATTTCTTCACTTTTGTCTGTTCCCCATTCCCGTTCATGCACAGCTTGATTTTTCCCTTTCTCTGCTTTGTGCCTTCACCACTTGTTTGCCTACCTGATTTTCTTCCTCATGTCACTTAAGAATTATTTTAGCATTCTTCCTCTGACATGTACAGGGATAGACTTGCAGCTGCATCATTTATTTACTGACTGCAGCAGAGAATTGTTTTTCCAATTTGATAACATTTAGCACTTTTGGCTGGCAGAACACTTTCAGACTTATTTCCTTGGGGAGAAGCTGACAGAAGGAACAACACCTGACAAAGTCCAGTTGCCTAATACCTGCAGGAAACTGCCCTGATATTTTTATGTCTAAATAAAGCATAAAACCCTTGTGGTCCTTGCTTATCACTTAAAAAAAAATAAAATAAAATGCTAGCATTTGATAGCTGTGCTGGAGCTGCACCAATGACCAGTGCTGTACCATGTGTGTACAGAATTAAGGCCTGGTGTTCTCTTCAAGGTAAAAGCAACAGAATAAAAATTGATTAGATCTGAGCAGCTTTCTACTTGTAATTTAACCTTTGTGAATTACTATCGGAAGGCAACCAGAGGGAACCGTTGTGTTTGGAGCTCTTGTTCACATTATACCTCGTTTCTCCTGCACAAAGCAATTCCCTCATATCCCAAAGGCAGAGCCTTTGATGCTGTCAGTCTTGGCAACAAGTAGCACACTCTACAGCTCCTGCAGGAAAGTAACCATACAGATCTACATGTGATAGAATGCATTAATTCCTTTGCTCCACTTAAGGTGCTCCCAGTAAAACAGCAGGAAGAATACTCGAGGCAGGAAGTACAGCAGCAATGACTGCAGCAATGAGCTATGCAGAGCTTTTCTTCCCTTCCTTGCTGTCCATCCTCCACCCAAGACCTAATTGATGCAGTTCCAGCAGGCTAGCACATTGTTCTCCCTCTTCCACTGCCCTCCTACGCTCTCCCCTGAGGCATCCTCAGAGCACAGCAGCCTACATGCCCTTTCTTGTTTACTGCTTACAAACTTTCCAATCCTGCATGCTTTACCAGTCCCACTGTTCTGCCTTCAAAAATTGTTTGCTCCTATCACCAGAAATTTTCTCGATCCTTCTCAGCCTGGCCTGTGGTCCCACCTACTGAAGTGTCTTCTGAAATGCTGATGGCTCTAAAGCTTTCTGTCCCAGGGTTTCCAGTGCTGCCCTTTCACCGTTTCTTCCCTACCCTCTTGCCATCTTAGGATCCCTTCCTGCCATCTGTCCATGCTGCCTAACAGATTAACAGAAATTGGCTGTATTTTACCACTGTACATTTGAAAAATGATACGCTTTGGTTCTGCCCTTTTTATAATCCTCTCATCTATTTGCATTTCAACTAGCTAAACACAGATCTTTTGTAGCAACTGACTTCTTGCCAGACAACTTGTGATGAAGCTTTTCCCTGCCTACTTCCTTACTCTTTTTGTTGCTGCCTGTACTCCAACTAAAGCAGCTCAGCCTGCCAGAACAAGGCGTTGCTTCACAGAATCACAGAATTTCTAGGTTGGAAGAGACCTCAAGATCATCGAGTCCAACCTCTGACCTAACACTAACAGTCCCCACTAAACCATATCCCTAAGCTCTACATCTAAACGTCTTTTGAAGACTTCCAGGGATGGTGACTCCACCACCTCCCTGGGCAGCCCGTTCCAGTGCCTAACAACCCTTTCAGTAAAGAAATTCTTCCTAACATCTAACCTAAAACTCCCCTGGCGTAACTTTAGCCCATTCCCCCTCGTCCTGTCACCAGGCACATGGGAGAACAGGCCAACCCCCACCTCGCTACAGCCTCCTTTAATGTACTTATACAGAGCAATAAGGTCACCCCTGAGCCTCCTCTTCTCTAGGCTGAACAAGCCCAGCTCCTTCAGCCGCTCCTCATAGGACTTGCTCTCCAGGCCCCTCACCAGCTTCGTCGCCCTTCTTTGGACCCGCTCAAGCACCTCGACGTCCTTCTTGTAGCGAGGGGCCCAAAACTGAACACAGTACTCGAGGTGCGGCCTCACCAGAGCCGAGTACAGGGGGACAATCACCTCCCTAGCCCTGCTGGTCACACTGGTTCTGATACAAGCCAGGATGCTGTTGGCCTTCTTGGCCACCAGAGCACACTGCTGGCTCATATTCAGCCGACTGTCCACCATCACTCCCAGGTCCTTCTCTGCCTGGCAGCTCTCCAACCATTCCTCTCCCAGCCTGTAGTTCTGCTTGGGGTTATTGCGCCCCAGGTGCAGGACCCGGCACTTGGCCTTGTTGAACTTCATACAGTTGACCTCAGCCCATCGGTGCAGCCTATCCAGATCCTCCTGCAGAGCCTTCCTACCCTCGAGCAGATCGACACACGCACCTAGCTTGGTGTCATCTGCAAACTTACTGAGGGTGCACTCAATGCCGTCATCCAGATCATTGATGAAGATGTTAAAGAGGACCGGCCCCAGCACCGAGCCCTGGGGGACGCCACTAGTGACTGGCCTCCAACTGGACTTGGCTCCATTCACCACAACTCTTTGGGCCCGGCTATCCAGCCAGTTTCTAACCCAACGAAGCGTGCGCCAGTCCAAGCCAAGAGCAGCCAGTTTCTTGAGGAGAATGCTGTGGGAGACGGTGTCAAAAGCCTTGCTGAAGTCAAGGTAGACCACATCCACAGCCTTTCCCTCATCCACCCAGCGCGTCACTTTGTCGTAGAAGGAGATCAGGTTCGTCAAGCAGGACCTGCCTTCCATAAACCCATGCTGGCTGGGCCTGATCGCCTGCTTGCCCTTCAAGTGCCGCATGATGACTCCCAAGAGGATCTGCTCCATGAGCTTCCCTGGTACTGAGGTCAAACTGACCGGCCTGTAGTTCCCCGGGTCTGCCCTCCGGCCCTTCTTGTAGATGGGTGTCACATTTGCTAGCCGCCAGTCAGCTGGGACCTCCCCCGATAGCCAGGACTGCTGATAAATGATGGATAGGGGCTTGGCCAGCTCATCTGCCAGTTCTCTCAGTACCCTTGGGTGGATCCCATCCGGCCCCATCGATTTGTGGACATCCAAGTGCCGTAGCAGGTCACCAACCAGTTCTTCGTGGATGGTGAGGGCCACATCCTGCTCCCCGTCCCCTTCCACCAGTTCTGGGTACTGGGTATCCAGAGAGCAACCGGTTTTGCCGCTAAAGACTGAGGCAAAGAAGGCATTGAGCACCTCCGCCTTTTCCTCATCTCTTGTAACTAAGTTTCCCCCTGCATCCAGTAAAGGATGGAGATTCTCCCTAGTCCTCCTTTTTGTGTTGATGTATTTATAAAAGCGTTTTTTGTTATCTTTAACGGCAGTAGCCAGATTGAGCTCCAGATGAGCTTTGGCCTTCCTAATCTTGTCCCTGCACAGCCTCGCTACATCCTTATAGTCCTCCTTAGTGGCCTGCCCAATTTTCCAAAGATTATAAACCCTCTTTTTTCTCCTAATCTCAAGCCACAATTCTCTGTTGAGCCAGGCTGGTCTTCTTCCCCGCTGGCTCATCTTTGGGCGCATGGGAATAGACCGCTCCTGCGCCATTAGGATTTGCCTCTTAAAGAGCGCCCAGCCTTTCTGGACCCCTCTGCCCTTCAGAACCGCCTCCCATGGGACTCCACCAACTAGTGTCCTGAGCAGCCCAAAGTCAGCCCTCCGAAAGTCCAATACAGTGGTTTTACTGGTTCCCTTCCTGGCCCCGCCAAGAATAGTGAACTCCACCATTTCGTGGTCACTCTGCCCAAGACTGTTCCCGACAATCACATCCTCCACCAGTCCTTCTCTGTTTGCGAAGAGAAGGTCTAGCAGGGCACCACCCCTGGTAGGTTCACTAATCAGCTGCGTCAGGAAGCTATCTTCCACTTTCTCCAGAAACCTCCTAGACTGCTTCCTCTGGGCTGTGTTGTGCTTCCAGGATATGTCAGGGAAGTTGAAGTCCCCCACGAGTACAAGCGCTGACGATTTCGCAACTTCTGTCAGCTGCCTGTAGAACTCCTCATCCGTCTCCTCATCCTGGTTCGGCGGTCTATAGCAGACCCCGACCAGGACACTAGCCTTGTTGTCCCTGCCGATCCTAACCCAAAGGGACTCGATCTTGTCATTCCTAGCCTCGAGTTCTACAACATCGAAAGGCTCTCTAATATAGAGAGCCACACCGCCACCCCTTCTGTGCTGCCTGTCCCTTCTGAAGAGCCTATAGCCAGGCATCGCAGCACTCCAGTCATGAGACTGGTCCCACCACGTTTCCGTGATGGCAACCAACTTACGTCTTACTTCTGTAGGCAAATTTAATCCAGTATACTTTATGGGTTTTAGCAGCTGAGATGGCTACAACCGATTGCCTGTATTTTGAAGAAGCCCCATTTAGCCACCAAGATCTCCATCCTTGTTCATCAAAACATCATTTAAGTGCCTGTTTTCTCCTTGCCCTCCCTAGCGCATGTTTTCTGAGCAGCTTCTCAACTGTCTGCTACTTATCACACCCATCTTACTAGCCCCTGAGCATCCTTAGCACCCTTAGAGGCTAAAAATATAACACAGTGTATAAAATTATTTTGCTTGAGCACAGGCAAGCACACTCTTTATCCACTTCATCACTTTTGATTACACCATTTCTGTAAGTGAATGAACTTTGTGGTAAATACAGAAATAAAAGTTTCTTTGGGCAGTCTTTTTTCCAAGTGCACTTAATATAATATCAAACTGCATTATTCCTCTGGCATAATTATTCTCACCCATGAATGACTATGTAGGTAAAATTCAGCAGTCTTACATTCAGCAGTCTTACTGCATGAAATTAAGGGGGAAGCAAAGGCTCAAAAAAACTCAACCAACCAAAAAAAAAAAAAAACAACCACCAAAACCCACCAAAATGTGAATGATAGGTTCCCATAAGCCGGTGAGTATTGTCCAGTGAAGCTGATAAAAGATACATTTATTTCAGCTACACTCTTTCTGAGTGCCAAGGCAAGGCTGTGGATCAGATCCTACATGTGTATGTTTTTAAAATCTACTTTAAAAAAATTGAATAGTTTCATAGTTTCATTTTAAGGTTGCTCTACTAATCAACTTGTTTGGGTTTGTTTCAGATTCACTGTCTCAATGGAAGTGGTACCAGCCTGGGCCCCAGCAGTGGGCTTCGCACTCTTGCCCCATGCAGGAGGATTTTTAGGAAGCACAATAACCAAAAAGGAAATCTTGGTGTGGTATGAATCTCTGCAGAAGCCATCTTGGTGCCCACCTAACTGGGTGTTTGCTCCTGTTTGGGGAACTCTCTATACATCTGTGGGGTATGTTTTTCACATTGTATCAACACACTTACCTGATCTTCAAGTTATTTATTTTATAATACTAGACCATAAAACTATTACTGTATTCCTGTAGCTGTATGTTTGTAAGAAACTGTGTCAAGCTGCCTGTGTAACAGGTAAGAACATGTTTGGGGAGTTGTGTGTGGGTTTGATAGGACATTTTGTACACAGAAGTATCCACTTCAGGAGTTTGAAAACCTGTCATTAATTTGCTTTCATTATTCATTCTGAGGGGAAGACCTGCCAAGCTGGCAGCAATGGAGTGAGGAAGCTCTGGGATTTCTTCTAAGCATGTCCTACAGTAGCTTTAAGAAAATGAAAAAAAAAAGAGAGAGAACTGTTCTAACAGAGCTCAATTAAAAGAAAACAAAATCAAAAATAACATACATGTCCTTTCAAATAAAATTGGCAGGCTGTTAACTATAGATGTCTGAAACCCTCTGCTGCCTCCTTATTTAACTAGTTTAAAATACCTGACAGCACAGCAATTACTGTCAAATGAACAGGAAAGCATGAGGCCAAATACCATTCCCACAGGTACTGTAAATGTTTAATACTACTATATTTTGGCAGCTGTTACTTTTAATAAGATGTAGCAAAAATATTTATAGAAGTAGATTGTCTCAGGAGATCATTTGGGCAGCTTTGTCACTTCTCACAGACTGCTCCAGAAGCTGTCCACCCAACAAAGCATGGTTTTATGTTAAGTCTGCTCAGGAGCTTTGGCAGAGGCTGGTGCAGCCAGCAAACACTAAATGATGCCTTGTGTTCCTTCTGCACTTGTTCATTAAGAACTAGCTACAATCCAAGACTCAACATCTTTTTTTTTTTTTTTTTTTTTTTTCCTAGCTATCAAATATGCATAGTTTTTAAACCCATAGTATTAATTTTTAGGCTACAATCTGTACCTGGATGTTAAATTGGCTCTCTTACAGAGTGTCTTTTTTAATAGCTCTTTTCTTTTGTATATTCAGAGAGTTAATATTTGAATTGGAGCGTTACTGTCATGGGGATAAAAAAGAGACAAGAAAAAAAAATCACTTTCCCATGAAGGGCCTTCTTCAAGTTGACTGCACAGCTCATAAGCCTGTTTCCTGATTTCTCATCACTAAATCTGGACACTAAATTAAATCTTTTAAAAATCCTGATTGTGACAGTTTATCAGCTTACTTTGGAAATACCAGAAGCAGATTGATGGACTTGGTTATGTACTATATATACATCTAACTCAGTGAAAAGGTGTATTTATTGTCAGGCATTTTTTTTCCATAATCTGTCCTGTACACACATTCCTTGGAACAATCAAGACTCCTAGTTCCTTTAGTTATTTCTTGCTTTTAATACATTCAACAGATTCTAACAAAAAGCAAGGTTTAATAAGCTTCCATGCTTTTCTTTGATGTTTAGTTCCCAAATAAATTTGTGCATGACGAGCTTTGCCTTTAGTCAAAGTTAGATGTATCAACAACTCTGAATCCACACTGTAGCTGTGTTAAGTCACTTAGAAACTGACTTTGGTCCTGATGCCTTTTACAAAGAGAAACCATTAAGTTGCTCATCCTTCTCTCCCAAAAAGAATATGTGTTTTAAATATTCTCTGTAGTCAAACTGCCAGGATACCAGAGTTGCATTGTCTACTTATTGTGAAAGAAGTGGTCAAGAAGCAAGGTTTGGTCACCAACTTGGTCAGACCCAAAATATCCGTATTATTGAACACTCCTATAAGTGTTTGTCTGCTCCTTAAGGAAATAATGCTTAAGAGTTGGTATCCATTTTTGCTCCATTACCAGTAGAAATACGTATGAGCCCCCACTGTCCAGCAAAGTGCACAGTCCAGTTCACATGCCTACTGGACTCCTACCAAGATGGACTCTGTATTCAGTTTTTAATTCTGAAACAAGAGTATAATTTGAGGTGTTGGCATTTTGTCCACGGGACTCTTGTCTCTTGGAATGGTTCTGCAGTCATGTGTATTGAAATGTCTAATGAAAAAGTCAAACAAGCAAAAGAAGAGTGTTGGATGATGAGTACTCATTTTGCTAATCTGTCACGCCTTCCATGCAAAACTAAATCTTACATTGGCCAGTCTCACAAATCCCAAGAATTCTTGTCTTTAGCAGCTTACACTGTGGGATCTTTCCAGTGAATTGCTTTTCAGTAGCATTAAGGTGGCTTGTTCAAAATCTTGAGAACATTTTAGGAAGATCTTTCAATAGATGGGATCCCACAGAGAAGGAGGGTGCTAGATGCTCCTTGTTCTTTCAACAGAAGTCCTAAAAATCTTTGTTCTTCCTATCTTTGTACCTCCCTGCCCCTCACCATCCCTTCTGAAACATGACTGTAGGGTTCATTCTTTGCTCAAACACCATCTACCACCCATGCTTCTGTTACTCATTTTGTCCATTCCCACCTCAATTCCTACTTCTCCTATATTCATCTATTTAAAAATCTTTCTTTTAAACTACAATATTTTTAAAACATCATCTCCCAGTATTGATTTTTTTTTCCTATTCAGAGACTTACCTTTTATCTTCGAGTCTTAAGATTTGCTGTGTTGAAATGGAAGCATTCTCTTTTAAGACTTAAATGCAGTAGGTCATCTGCTCCTCCATACCTAGAAATAAGAACTCTGGCAGAACAGGGGAATTTTTCCTCCCTCCATCTTGCTGTCTGCAACAGATGATCAAACCTGCGCAGTCATTGATTCTGTCAAGTAGTGCCAAAACCAAATTAATTTAGTTTCTGACACTGAAGCAATTTGATTTGATTAAGAATACGTGGTTGCTTTCTAACCTGTGTATTGAATTACCCCTTACATTTGCTTTTTTTTTTTTAGATATGGCTCTTACCTGGTATGGAAGGAATTGGGAGGCTTCAATGAAAAGTCAGTGGTTCCTCTGGGCCTGTATGCAGGGCAGCTAGCATTAAACTGGGCATGGACTCCAATATTTTTTGGAACTCACAAAATGGGATGGGTAAGTGGATAACAAAGTCTCCTCAGTATACGATTCTGCAGTCACTTGTAATGTGTTAAAACACAAGTTTTGTGTTATAATTTTTTCTCCCTGAAACTGAACGTGATTTGTGTAATCAGTATAGAATGCAGCTTGCAGAAGTTTTTCTTTATGCATGCTAACAGCCACCTATGAGAATTATGTATCTATAGCACCCGTGAATGTTTAGATTTCACGTAGTTCTTTCTGCCACCCTTTGATAAGAGCTTTCTGTGACTTGAAAATGTAAACATTTATGCCTTAGTAAAATTCCTAGCTATCTCTTTGGCAAACAGCAGTGATAAGAAGCTTATCATTACTCATGTAATCAGCATCCATTTTAGATCAGACTAATTTTCTGCAGTCTGAAGAAGAACAGCTTGCCTCAAAAATAATTAGTATAATTAGTAGTTCTTATTATTTGCCTGGTTTCCTAAATAAACAAGCAACATTATAGTAGCAGAACACTTTGAAAGCCATTGTTAATTTGATTTTATGGCATCTCTTTTGGGAAGCATTTATAACAGAAAAGCATTCGGTGAGCTTACTTGCTGTAAGTCACACCGGGTTTCTATTCAATGTAGCACTTCCTGCTACCAAAAAAGAAAAATAAGGAAAAAAATAAGGTATATATAGGTGAGATTTTTATCTGCTCCCAGCTGCTGTGCCCTTTCTTCTGACTGTTATGAGTCAGTTCACCTGACTCATAGAGGAAAATCTTTTTCAAAAAAAAAAAGAAGAAATCTTTTTCACTAGCTAGTTTCTGAGAAGAAATAAACCACAGAAACATACACCAAGTGTCAGAGCTAACTGGGAAGAGCCAGACAAATATCTTGACTAACTAGTCAAGAAAATGCGAAAGTAAAACACTAACCACCTTCCTGGTGTTCCAGGGGCTGGTGACTCTGCTGCTCACAACTGGTACTGCAACAGCTACAACTGCTTCCTGGTATAACATCAGCAAAACAGCAGCTTATTTGATGGTTCCTTATTTATCTTGGCTAACCATGGCTTCTGCACTCAATTACCGTATCTGGAAAGACAATTGTGACAAGAACTCTGAATAAACAGCTTTTCGCCAAAAATATTTTTTCCTTAAGAATTTTCTAAAGAAAATTATGACTTTTTTTTAGCTAAACTACTTATACCATTACTATTTGTTAATTACAGTTTGATAACAGCAGTCTTTGTTTGAAACAAATGTGTCTAACTGGGTAAGTCACACAGGAGTTTTATGGTAAATTAAATGATAGTGCTGATTGAAAGGTAATATGATATTGAAAACTAGTACATTTTATAAGACAACAGCATTTTAACTGTTACCAGAAATAAGCACAAATTGCAACCTCACTACATTCAGATGAAGAAATCCAGCTGTATATAAATACAGCTTCCAGAAAGCTGTTCCAAACAGTTGCAGCCATGACTGTGGCCTGAGTCTTTCATGTGTACCACTATAGAGTGTTGTGAAGTGTCTCGCTACAGCCACCAGATATTTGTCCTGTAATCATTGTACTCTGCAAATATTTGAGACCAAGTCTTTTTCACAATTTGTGCCTTGACACTTTGGAGCATTGTACAGTCTAGGTGTCAGCTAAATGTATTAAACTACATGTAAACTTACTTTGTTCCTGTTTTTATTGTTTCTGAACAAAAAAAATAAATAAATACTGAAGGCAACAGGATGCTGTAGCCCCAAAGGTGGCCCCTTCCTTTCTTCCAAACACTGTAATGGACAAACAAAAACAGCTAATTCAAAGCACCTGAATTTGAAACCAAGAGCACTCAAATATTTAGCAGCTCTCTGCACACACCTCTGGCATCACCAGCAGCACTGGCCAAAAAGCACCAACGTACTCCATGGAGACTCCTCATTGTGCAGCCAGTTCACCATTAGACCTTCAAGGTGGAATGGGCAGCCAGGTCACAAGTAGGTTTGCTGCTCTTTAAGGCGCTACACACACAAGCACTGAAGGTACTACTACTTGCAGCCTCTCATTTTAGCTTCTTGCAAACAAGGGTTTCTCCTCTTCAAGGTTATGGTAGCTGACATGGTAAGATCTGGAATGCTTAGTTCAACCAGTTGCTTCCTACAAGGCAAAGAATCTTTTATCTAAAGCAGAACAGAGTATTTTTGCCCACAGAATATGGCCCAACTGCATAAATCTCACTAGGTTTCCTAGTTCATTCTTTTGGTTTGGTAAGCATGCTGTTACTTTCCCCTTTGTACTGAGGGAAACCTTCCCCTCCACTCAGGATCCACAGTTGCTTTGTTACTTGTTCTCAAGTACTTTGAAGGCAGAGAGTGCCTTTTGCTTTCCTGCAAGTCACAAATACATCTGGTGAGCAGCACTGTATGTCTGTCGCGTTAAGGGGTGTAGCTGATTAACCGTTACGGGCCTGGTCGGATTCAGGGTACTGAACCAGTCGGACATTCACCAAAACATGTTAACCATCTGGGGGTCCAGTCAGACATTCACCAAAAACGCATTAACCGTCTGGGGGTCTGGTTGGATTCAGAACACTGAACTATCATGGATAACCACCCTTACCCTAGTTGCACTTAATGAGAGCTATCACAATGCAATCAAGTATGGTTTATTACAGCAACAGATAATCAGGTTCTTTTGGATTGCCAGCGATAGTGACTGTTTGCAAAAGCAAGCTAGCATGCATGAAATACACAGGTGTTACAGATGTTACAGGTGCACGGCCTAGAAATAAACACGTTAAAAAGATCAAAGACTCTAGAGAGATTTATAAGCAAGTATTCAGATCTCACCCAAAGGCGTCCCAATATGGGGGGGAAGAGAGGCTCAGCCTGTCAACTGATCCCAGGAGTCAGGAGGTCCTAAGGATGTTGTATTTCCTCAGGATGGTATCTCCCCTGACGATGGTATCTTCCCTAACATCCTGTCTCTCTTGGGACAATTTATATTATTTTCTATCTTTTAGGTGGAGCTCGAGTGGCTCTGGTCAAGCATATCGTAGTAATGATTGGTGTAAAGTTTTCCCGTCTCTGTTTAAAGTAATAGGCTCTGAGAAATTCAGGGCACATGCTCAGTGAGGAGTGGTCGCACCTTGGAGGCAGGTAGCTTTTGGGATGGAGGTGTGTTTTGGTATTATAATGATATTATAATGAGCAAAAAGTACACTAGGGTACAGCATTTGTCAAAACATGACAGGTCTTTGGCTCAGGGTGGCAAAAAGTGCAGCTTTGTGCACAAAAACAATCGAGTCCCCACCTGATTACAGAGCCTCGCCATGGTGTCTCTACTCCACTCTACGCTCCGTGCTGTTCCTTAGGGCTAGCACACCAAGCGCGATAGCATCTAAGGTTGGGAGTCTAGGGAACGCTCAGGTAATGCAGTTATGCCCTACCCTGAAAGCCTCTTCAGTGCTGTACCTTTTCCTTAAAAATGTGAATGTTAGTTTTATTTTCCTAGTTACTTCAGGCAATTACACCACAATGTCCCCTTAGATCCAGTCTCAAGCACCTGTTTCTATATTCTGTACCACAGCCAAACTATCATATGCATTGAAAGTAGTCAACTATCTATGATAAAGAAACAGAAATGTGATTAAGCACTCCACATCACCTTTGAGGAGTTCAAAGAAGTTCTGACTGGTGAACTGCAGACTCTGATATGGCTGTCAGCACCAACTGTGTCTGACTGATGTAGCTCTTCTTTCTGCCCCACCTATGAAGTGACAATCTTTGCAAGACAGATGGTTTATTTCTCTAGTCCATGTTCCAGTCAGTAAAAAAAGAATAGCTTTCTGAAGAAGAGCACCCTGATATAGCCTAAGAAATCTTTCCCTTCCTGATCACAAGGGATAACACATTTGATAGCAAAACTTCAAGTAAGGTTTCAAACACTTCTACAATTTTGTAATTGAACTTTGTGCTCAGATTCCAATGGCTGCAACTAGCTATGAAGATACTACCCACATAACTTATACTTCATGGTGGACAGAACACCTTTCGCAACTTGTCCATACATAAAGCAACATAATACAGCCTAAAACTGCAAATTTCAGCTAGTTACCCTGATCTGAAGGGGGATGAGAGGTCAGGAATGATTCATTTGAAATTGACAACTCACTCCCAAACATCTGTCTTAGGGTCTTAACTTGAAAATCCAAAGACTGCTTGGTCCTCTAGCAGTTTCTTGGATCCATTTCCTTTTCTCAGGCTTTTTTTTTTTGTTGCTGCTCTAGACACAACATCCCTCTCACTTCCTGACTTCATCCCTTCTCACAAGTCTAGTTTCTCTTTAAGGGGCAGGCAGACAACCATGCAATACAGAGTTCCGATTTTTTTATTTTTATTTTTTTTTTATTTTTTAAATCAAGAATGGGAAGAGCCATCAAATACTCCATCTCATTACCTTGTAAGTTCACTTCACTGAAATACCATGTTATTCTCCCATAAGAAAGTATCATCCTTCTGTCCTTAGTCAAAATATTTAAAATAAATTAGCCTATCCCACTCTTTAAAGATACTTCAGCTTTGTTTAGCAAGACAGAAATGAGACGCCTAACAATTAACAGATTTGCCTCACTTCGTAGGATTTGCATTCATATCAAAAAAACTCAGAACTAACACAGCATTAACTTCATGCACAGATTTCAGCAGGTATTCACCAGTTTCATCACCTTCAACTGATTCCCCACTTCTTCAATCAAGCTTCATATATTTGATTTTCAGTGAATTTCCCACATGCAACTTTAAAATAACTTGTTTATGTCCACAGAGTGAGGTGAAACATTTTAGATCTTTGTATAAGAAAGGAGTGGCTAGGGAAGATATGCAAACTCCAACATGATTCAGTAAATTATAATTTTAATGTTGACACAGAGAACTTATGCAATGTTTCCCAGCAAGCAAACAAGAGATTAGGCTACCTGAGAAACAAGTCAACTGATCCAGTTAAAGTCCTATTTTGAGGTCTCCCATATTCAATAAACAAGATATTTGGTCAACACAAACTGGTGATTTATAGTATTAAGCAAATCAAGGAAAATGCAGATAAAATAATAATTGGTACAGTAAACAGTATATGCATATTCTTCTGATATGACATTTTCTCCTGGGTTACTAATACAGGAAAATAATTGCATCAACAGCTCATAGAACTGAAATTTAAATATTGCTGTTAAACATATCTGTGAAGGAAAGAGTCAAGTCTATTGTGGCTAGACAATACGCGTCACATTGCAGTTTTTTGTTTCATCCAGAAATAGGGTGCTGAAGACATCATTAAAAAAGGTAGGGTGATATTTGCAGGCTCTATCACAGTCAGGATTAAAGTTCACCTCCAGGATCTGAGGCTGCATAATTCTCTTCCCTGTGAAGGGGAACACAAACATTGCCTTTTAATACAAGCTATAAAGAGTTCCTGAATCATCACCTGTTGTTAAGACAGAAACTACAGAAAATGGCTAGAAAAAAGCATCTTTTATGACACAAAATGTCAGGGCCTTTTGTTTCAGTGGGTTTGAGCTTCTTGTTTTGCTTTTTTTTTTTATTTATTTGTTTTTGTAAGAAAACCCTGTTACACCATAGTTATCCAGAGGACAGTTACCCAATGGATTCTGCAATCACTGTGCTAATCCAATGCCTCACTTAGGATGAATACGCAGCAACATAATGGGATCTCTTCACAGTCCTGTTGCTTTACCCTCCAGCCATTCCCACCTGCCTTGTCATTTCAGCTCCTAGGAGGAAAGTGGGAAGTTTAATTTTCTCTTACAACTTAATCAGTGCAGTTCAGAGAGTTGGGAATCTAATGCATTCTGTGCAAAGAGAAAAAGAATTCTACTTCCTGTCTGGTGCTGAAATCATAAGTGAGGGTACAACCTTCTGCTGTGTAGGTAAGCCATGCTTTGCTCAGCACAGCAGCAACCTGTCCATCTGTCCATAGGCTGCTAACAGCATCACTGCTGTGACTTTGGCACCCATGCCCCCAGCTTCCAAAGGCTACGGCCTTACACAGCTTGTGTTCAGACATGGCTGTAATGTCAGGTTGGTCTGTAGAAGGACCACAGTCCCTTTCCCAGAATTAGTGATACTGTTGGGTTCTTTGCCTTTCCCATTTAAAAGGGCTCTTGGACAAGTAACCATTCAACGGAGAGAGCGTTCAACACGGATTGAACAGACCCAAATTTAAACCCTTGCTCCACCTGATCTGAACAGGAAAGACTCTTCTCTGCCTGTGTCCTGGAAATTCAGTTCTCTTTAATAATCCCTGGCAGTCAATTTTGTGTTCACAGAATCATAAAATATCCCAAGTTGGAAGGGACCAACAAGGATCATGGAGTCCAACTTCTGGCTCCACAGGACCAACCCAAAACTGGACCCTATGTCTGAGAGCGTTGTCCAAACTCTTCTTGAACTACAGCAAGCTCAGAGCTGTGACCACTGCCCTGGGGGGCCTGTTCCAGTGCTGACCACCCTCTTGGTGAAGACAGGAAGATGTCTCTAAGGATTTCATACAGACTTATTTTAGGCATTCTTCCATAATAAATGGAAAAGAAAACTTGTCACTGCCAGAGGGACTAGACTGCAGTACAGCTGCATTCAAGAAAAAACAAACCCAGAGAATGGATGTAGCAGGGGCACAAGGAAGGTATGGATTCAGCAGAGTTAGCAACTTTCCCATTATTACAGTTAACCAGTGCAGCAGCTTCTAACACCATAAACCTGCAGCTTCAGATATGCTTTGATGTCAGTGGGAGGCACAGAGCACACAGCTCACACTGCTTAAAAAACAGTCACAATTCAGATAGAAGAAACAAGTTTCTGACAAGGTTCACAAATAACAACTCAACATTCAAAAAGTGAACTTCTCACCATCTCTGCTCGTGTCCCATTTAAGCATTAAGTCAATGGCATATATTGCTCTTGATGATGGATAATCACAGATGCCAAGAGGTGCAGGTTTAGCTGAAGCAACTTCAAACAACTCAGCAAATGCCTTAAAAATATTTGCCTAATGACAGAAAAAGGTCTCAGAATGAGAAGTGAAGTTCCATAAAGGTAATAAAAACTTTTAATTACACTAGCCAACAGACAAAACTGCACAGGATTGACTTCAAAACATTTAGACAAAGACCAACACAATGGAAGTACGAAGAACCTGATAGACATTTATGACCTTTTTTCTGGGAGAAAATAACTACAACAAATCCTAATAACAGCGCATTTAGTATTAGAATTAACCTCCTTTTCAGGCATTATATACACTATTACACTTTCACGTAGACAAAGGCAGAGAGAGAAGCCAGGAGAGTTCTATGAACACCATCAGTACAGTTCTGAAATTATTTTTTTCTTGCCTGTTTGTATTCTAGCTTTGTTTTGTTCTGCAAAGAAGTCTTCTACCCACTTACACCTGCATCTAAAAACAGTGTTGTGTGTATACACACTCACACTGTGTACACTGCACTGGTATTTCCAGAAACCATCAGCCAATGTGGAACTGTAATAAAACAAGAACATACAGGTATGATTTTTAGCATGGAGTCTATCTTGCAGTGAATCATTCATTCTGCAAACAGATAGAGTAATAGAATGGCTTGGGTTGGATGGGACCGTAAAGACCATCTGGATCCAATGCCCCTGCTATGGGCAAGGGCACCTCCCACCAGACCAGGTTGCCCAAAGCCCCATCCAACCTGGCCTTGAACACCTCCTGGGATGGGACATCCACAGCTTCTCTGGGCAACCTGTTCCAGTGCCTCACCACCCTCTGAGTGAAGAATTTTCTCCTAACCTCTAATCTAAGTCTCCCCAGTAATACTTCATGTTCTGCACAAAGCACTCCTCTGGGTAGTCTGAAGCATCTTTTTCTTTAATCTCCCTCTTTTGCTCCTAGCGGTCTCTTCCAGGCTACTTCAAACCTAACACTGCAAAACCTGTCATAATCTGAATAACTTTAGTTGGATATGAGGTTCTAGGTAATACCAATGTAAATTATTTTTATGCAAATCAACCCACAGGTTTGTAATTTATTCACTTTTGTGAATATTTTTTTTTGTGAATAAATTATTCACTGTGCACTGCACAGCAAGTTAACGTGAAAATTTACAGGGAAATCTTTAGATCTGAAGCTCTGTTTAGGATAGGTAGGTCAAAACCCATGATGTCAGTTAACTGATTTAGAGGATTAATTTCGTACTTGTTTTGACAGCCCCTTATGTCATGAAGGCGCTTCCTTAGAACAAAGGAAGCAAGAGCCTGAATACTTCATGGTTTCAGCTTTTCAGATTCAGAGTTAATAACCTAGAGAAACAAAGGGTACTAAAAGCTTTGAAAACTTTAACAGAGTCACAATAAGCAACAGCTGTTAATTGCAACACACTTCATGCTCTGCATGCAAAAAGGAAGAGAATTCTAGTACTAAATCTTCACAACCATGGGTAAAGAAGGGAATTCCAATACTAACATCTTCACAAACATGGGTTTAGATAATTGGCATCTTTCTTCAAAAAGAGATTAAACTCACAAGAAAAAAAGATCTTTCTCCCAGGATCCTGGTAATAATAAAGCCAGTCCTGATTAACAAGTCCAGTACACAGAATTCTCAGTGTGACTATGAAATAAAATTTTCAAATGCTAACAATAAAATATTTTAGGCTGAATTAGTTTAAGTTAGAAAATGTTTCTAAAATAAAGGTTAACATTTACTGTCCTTTGTGAAGCTGATAGACTATGTTTTGTAAGGGAAAAGCTAACTTTTGGAAAAGCTAGTTTACTAAATAAAAAAGGATTCACAAATGTTTACACAACAAAGATGAATTGCTGACTTACTTGTACTGTTGTCCATGGATATTCGGGATACTGTTTTTCAAACAGAGGAATAAATTCTTCACAATGTACCTAAAACAGTTTAGCAACATTCTGTATTGCTTTGGTTGGGAATGACTGAACAATGAGATAACACAAAACCAGAAAACCTAATTTTTTTAATTTTATTTTTTTTTGCCATTCGCACAAACTCAGATAGAGAACTAGGGAATTCTATAGTTCTTAAAACCCTTTCATATTCTAGTGTCTCTATATAAAAGGTTATACTAAAGTCTTTTACCAATCTCTATCAATGTGGGTTATACTCAAGGATGTAGGTTTGTATTATCTACCATAGATTTTTAGGGGTCCAGAGGGTAAAAAAACACCTAGGAAAATGCTCGATTAGGATACTTCCAACACTGACTGCTGGCTTAAGTGGATGTGAAATAAGGTATTTGGAAATATCCACAGAAGTAGGCACTGGAAGGTTTTGTAACAACAAAAAGCAGAATCTTCTGGACTGTTTGCTTACCTGCTTTAATGTTACACCAGGTGCATAATTCATGACTGTGAAATGCTTCTCATAGTCATCCAGGTCATCAAGAGAAAATGCCCTAAGGAATAAAACAATTCTTTAGTTTCCAAGGTATCAGATTTAATTTAAAGTCCCTTTAATCTAACATGGAGAATTTAATTACCGATTTGAAAAGCGCAGCCAAAATACATCATAGATATATAGCTTGAGTGGTTTTATGGACCGCAGCAATACAACATAACGGATGTCAAATTTAACCATCCCCACCTCTTCTCGGTGAAACAAGACTGGATTTTCAATATATTTGCACACTACCTACAAGAAACCAAAAACACAGTAAATATAATTGAGCTGAAGCGTCTCTGGATCTTGAAGACTGAAGATATCCTTATACGCATTTCTTTAGAAGCATGCATGAATACATCATATTGTTGTGCAAATAAGTGTGTTTTATCAGAACTCTAGAACTACGATAGGGAAGCTGGAAGGCCAGAATGTACTTGTTTCTGAGGAAAAAAGTCACAAAAATAATTGTATTTGTAGTATTGGTGACCTTATTGTTTTGAAATAGAAGTATGAAGCACTTAATGCACTTCTTTATTCCAGAAAATACACTTCACCAGAAATAAAGCTTCGGTGACAGTCTGACATTATGACCACATATTGCGGAATCCCTAGACAAGTAACAGAGCTTTTTATATTGTTGGCAAAGAGTGCTCTATGCTGCCAAGCAGAGCTGTGGATCAACAATAGTGAACAACAGGGGCAGAAACAATCACGTTCCAAAATTCATGACCAATGCTAACTATAGTTAATGTGTGTTCAATTTAGTCTGAGGATTAGCATTAAAATAGTAACATGCTGGAACATCCATTACTGTCAGGGCATATTTTATTTTTAAAGAAGAAAATACCAGCTTCTTTGGGGCAAATGGAAGTATCTTCATCACTGCAACAAAAGACATTGATTTGAATAATTAATTCTGAATTGATTCAAGTAGTACACCTATAGCCAACATAAGAATTTTGAAAATACATTTATTTCCTTGTATTCTTCAACCGCCTCTTTTAACAATTTTTTCAGCTATTACCTTTAAATCTTATTCAAAGATCTTATCTTATTCATGATCTCTAACCTTTGGGCTGCTTTCCCTATGCCTGATGATATTGTTAAGGCTGTTGGTGATGTGGGTGTCCAGGCTTCTGGCCAAGTTCCATGGTTTGCATATCCAGTGATTGTCTTCTCCTCTGTGAGAGACAGAAAGCCAAAGCCTATAAGCATCCACCTCATTTATCTGTCTCAACATCCACTTGAACGGATCTATGTACTCTTCTGTCTAAATACTTCATGAATCTGTGCACTACAGTGCAAGGATCTAAGGACTTTTTACTGACAGCTAGGAGCAGTGGTCTTAGGCAAAGGAGAGAAAAGGTAGTGGTAGCTTTTGCTGATCTTTTCAGTTACGGACTAGCATCTTCTCACTGCTGATTTTCTTTTGTGAGATTTTCTGATATTCTTCCAAAGAGAACACCACCTCATCAACAGGACAGCATCACCATGATGACACAGAGGTCATGGTGCAGACATCACTCTGCCAGGAGTCTGACTGCTCTGGAACATATGCACGCAAGTTTAAGTTGATTCCCTAATAGCACATCCAAATAATTCACATTAAATGACATCACAATTCTCCCCTTCAGGAAGAAGTCAAAAAATCTCAGCAATTCATATTTCAAAAAAAAACAAGAACATACCACCATCTCTCACTTTTGAATACCCAGTCACCTCAAGGGGGCAGTATTTCATGAAATATCCTCAAGAACAACAGGTAATATGTTGGTCTTTATTTGACGCATCTTTTTGAGTAAGGGCAGGGTGACACATGATGTCTTTCCTCAATTAATAAATGAAAGCATCCCAAGAAACTGCTTGGGCTTTATGATAAACAGCACAAACTGAGCTGAAGTTAGCAGCGCTAACTTAAGCCAGGAAGTTTCACACAAAACACTATCTCCTCCTTCCCTCACCCTTAAGTATATACTGCATTCATGCTCAATTCTTGATATTAAAAAGGAGTTTAAAACACCACAGACTAAGGACACATGGAAGGAATGCACTCTCCTGGTTATGCTATTCAAGAACAGAATCCCCAGATCAAAGAATGGCCAAATTCCTGGCAGCTAACACTGTAAACAAGAGCCACCAAGGAAGCAACTTTTCAGTCAGAACACTTCATGACAGGCATTAGACCTCCTGACAAGCTTAAGAAATTATTCCACTAGAAGTACCAAATGCTCTCTCTTAATAAAAGAGAATCTTAGCTTCCCTATTAAGGCCCCAAGGGAGCTGCAGCAGCAGAAAGAACACGAATTCAAAATTCTAAAGCTCCACAACTTCTTTATGCTAATATTAAAACTCATTTTTACTTTCACATCCATACAGAACTGAACTACTTTAACCCTAAACATTTTTCACTTCAGTGCAAGAACAACTTGTACTGGTTCCCTTAAAAAAAAAAAAAAAAAAACAACAAGAAAACACATTGGTTGCAAATACATTCTGATCCTCTGGATACTTAAGACTTGAGTCAAAAAAAAAGTTAAAAAAGAAACAGGTAAAAATCTGCTGTTAGAATCATGACAAGATTTTGTTTTGTTTCAGAAACACATTGCTTACCTACTCTTACAGTAGGTAACTAAAAAGTTTCGACTTTCCACATAAAATTTACCTAAACATAAATGCAAGAAGAGCAAACTCATGGTGGTGCAACAGTTTGCAAACCCTAGTATGTATGATGCTGGTCTTTGGAGAAAGCAGGATCAAGAAAGCACTAAATGTAAGGAAGCAGAAACATGAACCACCTTCTTTCACGTTGCTGAAAGTAACAGATGAACTGTGGCAATTCTGTTTGGAGATTAAAAGTACGAGGCAACCATCTTGGCCCATCTGGTCCTCCAGCTCGTCTAGATATGGATGCCAGGCAGTCTTTCACAGTCAGGAGGTTCTCACATGGGAATTGATTCAGCATTACTTCAGGTCGTTCCTCACTCAGCTTCCTACAAAACAGAAGTTTTGGGGGAGAGGGGAAGGGTCAGGAAGTCCTTTGGGAACAGTTTTTTTTTTTCCTAAAAAAAAAAAAAAAAAAAGCAACAAAACAATTTGTGTTATCAGGGAAATAATTGCAACCTGTAATCCTTGAAGTGTGAGAAGTTGTAGAGGATGTCTGCTTCTCCCTCATTGTCTGTGAACACAAAGCGGGGATGTGTCAGGCTGTTGAGGACTTGCTGAATGTCTGTGAAAACCCTAGAAGAAAAAGGGATATGAAGAAGAATATCAGGTTCATTTCTGAAACTAAACAGCTTGAAAAGATTTTTTTTTAAGCTTGGCTTCCTACAAGAGTTACGCGTTACCAACATGTTATCTGTGAGAATCTCTCAACCCACAGGAAAAAAAAATTAGAATGAGAAAGATTAGAAAAAGGTGTTTTGAGACAAAAATCTCAACAAGTTTAAGTCTTACAGCTTCCATGAAAACAGCAACTGAAACTAGCAACTAAGTCTCTGATAGAGAAGCACTAACTTTTTGTCTTGAGGAACCACTATATTCTTCCTCCTCTCCAAACTTGTTCTCATCAGATGTGTAACTTTCCTCTCCACTTCTACTACTAACTGATTGGAAGATAAGTTCCCCTGAGAAAGATCTCTCTGGAATAATGAACTGCTGAAATAGCCCAGTCATAGTGGGAAACATTCTCCAAAAAACAGCACTTAAGATGCTTTGTTTATTCCCACAAATGTTTTGCATAACTCCATGTGTGATATATTACGTCCGTTATACTATTTACACTGGAGCCTAAAATTAAGAGAAATACATTCACTGCAAATGAGGAGAGTCAGCCCTGGCATTCTCATTGAAAGAAATCATCTTTCTTTCCCTACTACTGCAGCTCAGTGAAGTCAGTAACTTCATATAGCCCTAATAGCATTCCTTCCTGCAGTATTTGGCTTCTCCTTGTAGATCAGCACAGCTGAGAAAAGTACAACACCAAATTTATTAAAGGACCCAGAGCATGTTCCACCAAACTCATCTCACATGCATGCTAACCAAATATCTACTGTTTTGGAGCAACTTGTAGTCCTTGCTGAAGTAAATGGGATTCAAAGCAGGGACCTGAAGGTAAAAGGCCTTACAACGCTGTAACAAAGTCTTGTAGAATCCCATATCCTCAACAAATAGAGCAATACATACAACCTGGTCTAGTGGAAGGTGTCCCTGCCCACAGCAGGTAGGTTGGAGTTAGATGATCTTTAATGTTCCTTCCAACCCAAATCATTCTATGAAAAAGTAGAAATCAAGTTGCTCATACAGTCCCAGATCAGTCCCCTGTAAGCATACCCTATAATACACAATATCATCCCACAATAACAGCAGCCCCATGTAGCTAGACCTAAATGTAGCTTATAGCTCTTAGTGGCAAGAGGACCATCAGACCTATATAGCAGACCTATTCTGCTTGTTAGAATCATTGAAAAACTGGGACCAGCATTAGTTTATTTTTCTTTCCTGTGATTAAGCCCATTGAGTATGATATGGAAATATTTTGTCAAGTTTTTTTTTTTGGTGGTAGAGTGCTGGAATGCTTGTCCTCAGGACTCACTTCAGGAAGTGACTCAGGAAGTCACTTCCACTCCAGGCTGTGTGAGCAGCATCTGGTCTCTAGCTGAGGAAAAGGGGGTAGAAGTAACTCAACTAAGTAGTTTGCTTTTCAGAATGAGTATACCAATGTGGCTGGGTAAAGCTTGCATATATAAATGGTATATATTTGGAGTAGAACCATGGCTAGGGTTGGGCTGAGGCTGTACAGTTGTTTAGTTAGTTATATGCAAAAACAGTCCAGCTACAGTTGCCTTTCCCAGGAAGAAAGTGAAACAGTGGTTTGGAATTAGTGGTACTTTGAAGCTATGAGGAGGCTCAGGTAGGACTCCTTTGCATGAGCTACCCGAGATTTTTGGATGCACTAACAGGTCAAGTTTTATTTTATTTATTTAAAATAAAATAAATAAATAAAAATAAAATAAATAAATAAATATAGAGAGATAAATGATTGAAATAAAGTCAGTAGGGAATCTTCCTTTCTCTCCAATTGCAACTACAGAAAACACCTTTGAAACCTCTGGTTCATCAGTCAGTGGCTCTTGCAACAAATTTCCAAGTAGGGCAACCATAAGGCTGAACCAAACATAGCCTAAGGCATTAAAACTGATTAATCGTTGGTTAAGACCAAACAAAAACATAACCTCCAGAGCAAAACCCTTTACTCAAGTCATAAAGAGGTGATGGTATGAGAAATATAGCGCTGTAACAAAGGCCTGAGGACAAGGCATTTGGCCTTTGACAGCACAAAATGAAGCCTGGAAAATCAGGCAGCATCCACATAGCTCCAATAAATCTGTATTGAACATCACTCCGCAGGTATCATTTAATCAGTCAGGTGTGTTTTGTTTTTTTTTTTTTTTGAGGAAGGGATTTTCTGTTTTTTTTAAGTCATTGTTTTTGTTTTCCTCCTCCCTCTGCATTGGTCTTATTTCACATTTCCAAATACATAATTTAGTAACAAATTCCCATTACTGGCTGGGCACTGAACAGCTACTCTTCTCAGCAGAAAGAGCATGATGTTCAGTTGAGAGGCAGGTCACCTTGTCTTGCACAAAAATACACTTCCTTCCAGTGTTAGTTCACTTAAACGTTTTTCAAGGTTTACACCACACAAGTACAACTAGTGACCTGCACTCTGAACAGCATGCTCTTTACAAATTATTGTAATCTCTTTCTTCCTGGATAACTATTGAAAGCAAAGAACATCTTAAACAAAATCGTTACCTCTCTTTAAATTTCTCACTATAACAATGAGCTGCTTTTACAGACACACAGAAGACTGTGGTATATTCAATAATACATAGTTACTATTAGAAAGACTTTTTAAATAGCTTACAGCTATACACAGTACTTCAGAAGTACTACTCACATTAGCAATAAAAAGTCTGCTTTCTTCATCTTGAATTCTTGAAGAAATTCATATGCCAGAATTATAGTATCTTAAGACTTGCTTACCCTATGAGCAAGAAGGCCACCAAAGTAAGTTATTTGAGGTACGCGTTATAGTTGCTTGTTGAGGTTAAGATTAGAGGGCCATTCCACTCAAAGTTTTTAAATCACTCAATGCATTCTACATACAATACTATTAACATAAAAAGTCTTAGGACAGTCAAAGGCTCTGGAAGGCAGAAGACCTAATTTCAAGACTTAAGCTTTCATACAAACACTATATAAAATAAATGCATTTCTCTGTCAACACCTATCACTCGGTGATAAGTCAGATTCCTTTAGGGACTTGAGTACATCTAGTATTAAGGCATATATTTGAGAAAAATATGGCCTATACACATCTACTGAGCTTCTCACGTCCCCATCTGCCTGTCTGTGGTGACATCCTCAAAAACGTTAGTTCTCTGAATGCACTGCAGGACTGCAACTCCTGCTAGAACATCTGGACTCTGACATACCACCCTGCTCCTGGAGGAAGTTTAGTAGATGAAATTCAAAAAACACAAGAAGAACCTTCTGGCCTCCTATTGAGGCCAAGCTGTTCTTTTTTTCTCCTCTTCAGACAGCAGCTGGGTAAGGAAGAGGAATGGAAGCTCCATATTAGTGCATGGACAAGCTGTTGACAACATTTCTCAGAAACAGAGCAGGAGGGATCTGGCATGTGTTTCCCTCCTTGCCTCCTTGATGTTAATGTTTAACATCATACAAGATACAAGAGAAAGAGGTAGCAGTGAAGAGCTGACACTTCTCAGCAACCCCACTGTTTTTCTCTATCTTTATTAGAATGTATGCCTGGATCTTCATTACCTGAAATAGAGGTAAGCAATCTGGATGAAAAAATAGCTTCTTATCCTCAAGTCTGGTAGTCAGATCTCAATTGCATAATGAAACTGAGACTATCACTGAGCAAGGTAAGAAATGCCTCTCAACCTAACAGGACAAAGTTTTCAGTAGTACAACTCAAGTAAAGTTAATCTAGTGAATAACAAATCCCTTAAACACATAAAGCTGAGGTATAAGTGTATCTGCCAACCATGTTTTAACCTACTTTTATTCCTTATGCAAAAATTCTTCAAGCAAGGACTTGGATCCCAGTGTCAGACAGCAATACTATGGAGCAAAACACACAGCACATACTATGTAATATGTCTTTCTAGGATAAAACCAGTAACAATGCAGTCTAGTCAGTGCAACTGTTTTTTTTGCTCACAACCCTTTGAAATTCTTTATCTGTACAATGTTCTTCCAGCTTTCTTCTGACGTAATTTCATACCATACACTACTACAGCACATACACAATTTTAAGCATAACAGGCTTTGACATGGTTCCTGTTTAACAATCTCATCAGAAGGTGTGGAATTAGTCTGTTATATTAACACAAAGAAAAGCACCTGCACCACAGTCACATGCTATACTGCAGCAGAAGTCTTTAGTCTCTTATATACTTTATACTCCTTAGTATAAACAAACATTAAAGAAAACATTTTGCAACTTTTATTTTGCCCAGAAGGTGGCACTTTAATAAAAATTAGTTGTTTTTTTTTTTCCCCCCCCAGAAATTCTGTAAGTGACAATCCATTTACCCCAAAGAGTCTAAGAAGAAGAACCCATAAGTCAGAATGGTAAATGGGTACTTGCCTCTGTTGCTCAAAGCTAGAAAGGCTGATCTACTTGAGTACACTGCAGTTATTATACTTAACCTTGGCAAGAAAGCATTTTGTTTGCAGATACGTACTTGAAAACTTTGTCTTTGTCATAAACTGGTGGGTTTATTGCTATAGGCAGTTTCTCCTTGTTTTCTGCTAAAATTGCCTAAAAAAAAGTTAATATGAATTACAGTAAGTGGGCAGTCTTGGATCAAACATCACAATAATCAGCAACTTTGAACAGCAACTTAAACCAAAATGAATTTTAACGTGTGCATAATCGAGTTTATAGAAGTGATTGAAAAACAATTAACACAGTCTTTAAAGAAAAACTACAGGTAAAATATTCTACACGATTAAGTGTTCACCCATTTTTTTTTATTACTATTAGCAAAAGCCTACTGAATTTCTTTCAAATTACAAAACTTTAAGGATAATTTTCTGTAATTCCTTATCCTCATATAAATATTAAAATACAAGTGTGCATGTGCATTTGTAGCCACAGTAAAAATTACAGTCCATCTACATGGCTTACTTAGTCTCCTGTCTGCTTCAAGAGAACTCCAAAGTCGCATTTTGAGAAGAGTATTATGTCGTGTAATGACCAGAAAGAGAGTCAGTACAAGAACAGAGGCAGAAAGAAATCAGAGTAAGAGGCTAATGATAAAGAAGGAACAAGAGGTATGGCTTTAAGACCAGGGCTTATCAACGCTATCCAAACACCAAACCACGCAGTCACACACACTAAAAGAAAGTTACTGTAATTCCAAGGGAATGGAAGGAAGACTGACCATTTAGGTATGTTTTATTACAGATAACTGAAAAAAAAAAAGGCACAGAAAGCTGGAAGTTCTGCTCCTGTAAAACTGAACAGAAGGCTTTTTGCAATCTTCAACAGTAAGCATGCATCTCACTCTGCTTTTTACAGCTCTGATGAAAAAAACACATTTTAATCACTGCTACTATCCTGATGTAGGAAGTTGCTTACAAAAACTCTGGGATGGGACAAGTGCAATGGAAGAAACCCAAGTAGCTGTTGTTCTGCAACAGCTCTTTGAGTTCTGGCTGCCACAGGCTGACCATGCAAGCTGCAGTGCTGAAACGTCTGTCCAGCCACGGACATCCCACTCTACCTTTAAGGCTGTTACAGAGAATATAATCCTATTTAACAGGAAAGTATAAATAAAAGCAAATCCTGATCAGAGATCTTCTAAAAATAGACTGGACAGTACAAACACAGAGTAACTCCTGGAGTCACCTAAGATAAAGAAAGAAGCCTGTACTTTTAAGAGAAGACTAAAATTCTCAGAACAGAACATTAACATCTATCCTGAAATTCAAATTAGGGAACCACTGCAGAACAGCAAATACTCTCCCAAGAGGTATTTCTTCCATCCCAGACACTTTGTGAGAAAATGTCTACTTGACTCTGCTTTCTGCGATCATTGCCCAATCATACTACTCATAGTACCATTTAAGTAACAGACTCTGTGGTCTGTGTTGAAGAACAGAATTTGGTAATAGGACAAAAACCAGGTGAAAGTTAATCTGCAATATTGCTATAATTCTCTGATTCTTCTATAAAGATTGAAACTTTTCAGATTTCATGGGCACTAGATCATCTTTAAAGGTCCTTTCCAACCCAAACCATTCTGAGTCTATGATTCTATCTAAAGAAAAATGAGAACCAGAAAAGTAGCATGCCTGTTGAAAAAAACAACATAGATAATTTAACAAGTAATTATTTGTACACGGGAGTGAAACATTCCCAGATGCAAAAACTGTACAGAGGTAGCAGCAAGTGTCATTGTGAAACAGTATGACCTACATAAAGATCTTCACACAGTTAAAGCTCCTTGCAAAATTGTTGTCTCACTTATTAACACTGACATAGTCTGCAAATTTTTGTGCATATAGCTCTGCTTATGTGAAGACAAGGCAACTAAGAGTGTGCACCAAATTATTCTTCACTGGTCTGTCATCATATTAAGATTATAATCTACAGCTAAAAAATTCTACAGTAAAAGAGCTCTGTTGTATGGTTCTAGCATAAACACTTTGTCATCTCAATAGCTGAGAGGCAGAGACACAAACAAAGACAAAATTATGCTTTGAAGAGATGCTTTCAAGGTGGGATGGGAAAGGAAGATGTCGCTCATCTGTCACACAGCTCTTTAGCCTGCACTGATCATCCCAAAACAGAATTAAAAAACACACACAGAAGACTGCCTTATCTGAGATACAGACGCTTTTGCCAAGAGAACATCTACAGGGCCAGAATTATGTGAGCATTGTGAGAGAGAGAGTTAGGAGAATCTTGTCAAGTAGTGATAAAGCGCTGATGGCATTAAAATAGGATGCTACTTAGTGCCTTTGCTAAGTATGGTGTATTGTGCAAATTAACTAAAGCAAGAAGTCTTAGGCCCCTTACCAAGGTCAGTCTCCTAATAAGAGTGTGAGCCTATCTTAAGAAACTGGTAGAAACTGGTCCTGCAGATGGGCAAAAGCCAAGGAGCAACTGAGTCTGTGCAAAGACAAGAGGTCAACTAGCGCTGATGAGGAAGAGTCAATCTTCATCCCCACGACCCCTGACAACCACCACCAGGTGACACTGCACAAGCGCAGATGGGAGGAGCTTATGGAAACGACTCCTTGGAACTAATTTTAATGCAAAGCGGAGACAGGTTATGAATACCTGTTATAGGCATATAACAGGTATATACCTATATAGGCATATTGTGAGACTTCATGCATATGTAACTCTTTACTGAATATAACCAAGGCAAGTTGCCGTGTCAGGCAGGCACGACTTTGGCGGGACTACCCCCCGTGCTGCCCAGTGCTGAATAAACATACCTACTTTACAATCTTACTGACTGTAGAGCCCATTTTCACAAGTCAATTGTTCCTCATCTGTAAATACAAAGTATTTACATCTATCTTGCTTCCAAAAAGTGCAAAATCCCAACCAATTAATCTGACATGGGTTACAAAACAGCCTAGCTGTTCTGAGTGTATACCTTTACTTGACAGAAGCAGCTTAACTTCATTTTTGCCTAGTTAATAACAAACTGGATCCAACATTTTCTGCCCTTCCTCCATCAAAAGCAGCAGGCAGTGTATAGGGCACAGATCCATCTTGAGAAGCTGCACTTTGAACACTGTTAGCAGCCAGTACAGCATCCTTGTATGCATCAGGAATTGCACTTCTGCCTTCTTAAAAAAGATTCTCGTGCAAGCTTGGTTCATGAAAAGGAGATTCCAAGCACCATTTATTTCATATTCTTAAAAATATCACAAACCCTTGGTAGAAAGGAGAGCTCAAAACAGATTAGATCAGTACATTATAACAGGTGCATCAAATTTCTTACAAGGACATGGAGAAGATTGTTTACATGTATACTTTTCACTTGACACTGCACAGGTGTAACTACAAGGCTTTATACCAAAAGTCATCAAAATCTCACATTTACATGGATGATTCACAATATAAACCCATTTCTTTCTCAGTATCCAAAGAGAAAAACGAGTCAATAACTGCAACTGGTACATGTGTGACAGCAGAAAGGGGGTCAAGACTAGCAATAACACTGCTGTATAGCTGCTATGTACCACAGAACAGTATGCTGCATTCTCCATATACATTAGGAAAAGTAATATACTATGTTGTCGCTACTCCAATATTTAGTGATTCTGAACCATATTCATTGAATACCAGGCTGAAAAGTATAACCACTCCTGGTCAGTCTTGAATTATAGAAAGATTCATTTTGGTATGCTAGAAGTGCTATAATAACAGAGCCAGTGGGTAAGCCTATTAGGCAATGCCTTGCACTGTGCTTACATTAAAAATACCAGGCAATAATGCAGTAACATTATAAGCCATTTGATTTGCTTCAGTTTTGAAAAATTGCTTATTACATGCAAGATACTTCTTGTCTCACTATGCTTTATTTTTTTTTTTTTTTAGTTAGTACCTAAATTCTGAATTAATCTTCTAGCCTAAAAAGAAACAGAACTCTTGAAAGTTTTTTAGACACTGTCTCTTTAAAGGTATAAAAGATGAAATTTGTTAAACTCATACCTGGTAATGCTCATCCGATGGCTCTGGGGTAAAACAGTTGACATCCAATACCTCAGCAGGTACCCATGGTAACAAAACACACTTCCTGATCAAGCGATCTGTTTCCCCATAAGCATAATCACGAGTCACCTCATCTGCAGCAAAACAAGGAGTCTTTGAGGAGTAGCCTTCCATTCTCCACTTAAAATCCTCCTCATACCTCAACACACGACAGATGAACAGTTAATAATACCACAAATTTTATAATTATATTTAATTTTGCATTTAAAGAATTATATTAAGAGTACATTACCTGGGATACGGAAATTAATCCCAAATTAGCTGACGTAACAGTTTAATCACACAGCTGAACATAATCACACCCTCTACATGATAGGGGCATAAGGTGGCCTCCAACTAAGGATAGAGGCAAAGTTGATTTGGCATTTCTCCACTTCAAGTGCTTGACTGACTCAGAGATACAAACACAAACAAAGAAGTTTTCTTAAACTTTTGGATGTGTGAAGCAGTAGTTTCACTAAGGCAGTGATGCAAGATTTAAGTGCTCTGTCAATAAAACACGAACATTATTTGATGGATAAAGGACTGGTAGGAGGTAGACATCACAAATTATGTTGCTGGAAATATCAGATAGAACTTTGAAATTTGATAGCTTTAGAAATATGGAGTCATTTTAGTCTTGAAGTACCTATTGTGCTGTTAAGTGCTCAATTATTTATAAGAATATTGCATAACTTCTGTTGTGGACATTAAAAAACAAATGGACTCAACAGACACATGCTTACCACCAGTTTCAAGATCTCTCAAGGGCCAGAGAACAGTGTAAGCAATTTGTTGAGGCATATAAAATAGCGGTGCTGTTGCAAAGCTAGGCTGATCCGAATGCTGAATGCGTGATCCAAATTCATCCATAATGTACCAGACAGGAACCTTCTCCTCTGCAGTCTGAACAATTAAACAGAATGAGACATTCTGCACATAGCAATTGTTAGAAAAGCAAAGCACTGCAAGACAGAAAGCACTGGCAGTACTCTCTACACCATTTCTCTGTTTCCTACTCTACTCAAGATTGTGAGCAGGTGCTAAGTACAGAGTAACATTCCCATCTCTGCAAATCTGAGACTAAGGCAGTTTAGAATCCAGGCACTGTGAAAGCTTGGCAAGCCAGTTCCCAACTCAATGGCACAGTACCATCCTCTTTCTTATGAAAGCGTATCTTGCTTACCAGACCAACTTCCCCTGTATCAAACAAGTCATTTCAGGGAGTTAAAGCAGCAGAATACTGTTTTTCTCATATAGTTACTTTTCCTTCACTTTCTACTAGAGGAGTTTGCTACAAGGAGGAGTTTGAAGTCCACAGCCATGGCAATAAAATAGAGCAGAGCTGCCCCATGCTACCACAACTAGCTGTGAGACTGGAGGTTGCATCAAAGCATTCCTACCTCCAACACTTATGATAAAACCCAGAATGAATGAATAAGCATTAAATTGATTGTTAACACTACAGTCAACCTTTCACAGATACAGAAATGGAGGCATGGGGATTAGACTTAAGCTGTTCAAAGAGTTCAGTGCCAGAAAGGGAATCAGAAGCCACGTTCAACTATAGGTAGAATTAACTGTCTTCCAGGAAAGTGTGGTAACACAGATAACTTCACCTGACCCATAAGCCTCTCATGACAATATGGGAAACAATGACACAGGGTAGAAAGACTGAGATGTACTGCTCAAATCTGCTTTTTAAATGATTAAAAAAAAGAAAGCTATCACAACAATCCCCTAGACCAGAATGTCTTCACTCACAATTATGCAGAGCTTTTTAGCATCCCAACTAGGCTTTAGAGACTCACTCCTTGAGAAAGCTGGTAGGTCTGATTGTACTTCCACATTTCCTGCAACACTTGCTCAATACTGCCCTCATCTGGGATCTCTCCATGAAAGATGATGCCCATGAGATTTGCCATTCTGTGAAGTAAACCAGGTACGTGAAGCAGCTGCTGGCGGGCATGTTCAATACGGTATGTCCAAGCATGGTCGATGAGGAAAATGCTTAAAGAAAATTTTGGTAGCATTACAACAGTATATTTTTAAATGCAAATGGCCTTTTTTTTTTCTTCTGTGAATAAGAGCTACAGGTCCTTATAGACAGTTTGATAACTAAGTATTCTGTTAGTCCTAAAGTAACTCCCTGAGTACACATCATGACATTACAGGTTAAGAACAACTTCCCTGTAGTAACTTACACATTGCTTTTGTTCGAGAAAGTTTATTGTACATTAGTTAGCAATTCTATGAAAATAAGGAGCAAACACAGAACAGGATATTCAGTTTGTTAGCCCAGCTCCTCTTAATATCCTGGAACACAAGACTTGCTCTTTTTGACCATTATTAATTCCACTGCATCAACCTGATATTCTTGCCTGAAGAAGGTAAATACAGTGTTTTGCAAAAGTATTCAAAGACCTTGCTAGCCATGAATTCTTTAAAACTATGTGGAAAGTTGTGATCATTAGAAGCCTATATAGTAGGCTAGTTCAAAAATAATACAGTTTTACAGTCTTTGATTGTTTCTTTTTGGATTTTTTTCCCCCCCCTAGAAAAAAAAAAGCATCGTTTAAAAGAATTACCAACTAAATCAAAACCATACATAACTGGTATGCCTCTCCTTGACAAGTTTATTCCTTGTGTAAGCTGCATGATTTTACAGCAAAAGCCTAGTCATTTAAACAGAAGCTTCTCCACATGTTGGTTATATCCTCTTAGTTGAATCACACCAGAGAAAAATCTCAATTCTACTTGCTAACCCCCCTCCCCAGTTTTCAGTAAGTTAAAAACATGTCAACTATCAAGTATGCTGAGTATCATTGAACAGTTCTTGTATCTCAGTTTCAAGATAATGAAGAAACATCCTTTAATTTTAAAATTAAAGACTCCAGAGAATGCTAAGGTCATGCTCTGTGGAAATTTAGTTCAAGTCTCAGCTAGCAAACAGATGTCTGAATGCTACAAGGAAGCCCAAGAGTATCATATGAGCTCTTTTGAATTTTATAATTTACATGTGTTCTCATTTTTAGGCGAAGACTTCAGATACAGCAGGCACGTGAAGGCAGATGCCTATGCTTTAAGTTGTTTTTTTAATTCACCAAGGCTAAATTTAGGTAAACATACGAAGTCTAAAACTCCCAAACCTAGGAAGTATGAAGAGTCTAGCAATTTTTTTTTTTTAATATATAGCTGAACATGATTATGTTTGGACCTCCAGCAGAGTTTAGACTTAATTTCATTTTTTATTAATGTATGACAGATAACCTCCTCTACATCTGAAATTAAATGAGTGTTACAACATCTTATGCAACTTTTCTAATTTTACAGATGCATGCTAATGTCATGTTCATGACAGATAAGCTGATTCTGAAGAAAACCAACAGTAACTTGATGCATTCAATTATATATGTATGCATAGGATGCAATCACATGATCATACTTAAATTTCTTTCAGGTGGCTAAAATGTAATTCAATAGGCTATGTATCATTACTGAAGTTACTCAGTATAACCTTAGCTTGAGATTTGTGGAGGATACAGTTATTTCTTCAGTGTTCTTCCAAGGGCACACATGCAGATACAAAGTTCCTACAGAACTCATTAAGGTTGCCTTTACTCTATTTTCTCTGTTTAATAAAACTGATTTATAAGCATCTTCCTGCATAATTTAAAGAGGAAACTCTTAACTCATAATTTAACACTAAATTATGAGAGATACTCTTTACAAGGTAGGCTTCACAGCATGGAGATTATTTACCTTTCCTGAAACAAGCAGTTATGTTTCATAGTGAAAAAAAGATTTCCAAATGTTTAGGGTTTAAGACCACTCAAAGACCAAAGACCAGTTTTCCAGTTCTGAAATCACTACTCACCTATCAGGATTGGATGCTTGAAGCCCATTCTCATTTGTTACAATAACTTTGAAACAAGGCTCATTTCCAGGATTTGGTTTCGTTTTCAATTCTTCTTCCATGTTTTCACCCTCTTCTTCCTCATCTACCTCTTCTACTTGCATTATCCCAAAGTAATCACCAGCATCAAACACCTGAGATTGAAAATGCAGAGTATCAAACATTTAGTTGGGGCACTACCATGAAATGCACAATGCAGTACTGAAAGGCACTTGTACACAAATTTCACCTGTAACCTGTCATTTATTGCATTTTTAACAGATAGATGGACTACAGCACTCATTCTTTCACATTTTAGTAGAGTAATGGAGTTAGTTGTTGGGAAGTTTCTCTGCCTAACAGTGGCAGATTGTCCATAACTTTAATTCCTCAGACTTTTCAGAAAATGAGGACTGAGTATTTTTGTTAAACTTAGCTAAAATAAGCAATTTAATTCCTGCAAAAGTAGTTCCATATTATGGCACGTAATGCCCAACAGAGCCAGGAGTTACCCAGGCTCCAGAACCACACTGAGTATATTAGGATCCCTGAAAAAGAAAAAAGGTTTCACCAATCAAGTTCTAAACCAGTTATGACACGTTAATGTGTTTCCTCCTCTTCTTTCCATACTCAGGGAACTGCATATGCTCACTCACCTCTGGATGAGTTGAAAGACTCCTTATACTGCTGCAAGTTAAAGTCTATACAGTTACCTCCACCAATATGCTAAAAGGGGTTTGCATTCTTTTCCACTTTAGATGTAATAACTTGATTAAAAACCTACGTAAGTTGAGTAGGCCACTACACAAGTTTTCTTTCTGTCACAAATCTTGCCAAATGGTGTGATTGTATACCTTTTGCAGAACCAAGATGCTACTTACAACTTTTCTGACTTCAAAAAAGACATGTAATTTTAAGAAGAAACTGGTATAAAGTCTCAGAAGCTTTTTCAAATCCTTTTAAAGGGAATTATTTTGCTAAGTCAGTTGTACTACGTAACTACGTAACTAGACAGGAGCAGACAAATCATTAGGCCTTTTACACATAATTTTTAAAGAGGCATCAGACCTCCTAATAGCACATTCTCCATGTAACCTCATTAGAAGGTAACTGGGAAGGTGAAAGACCTAGAAACATAACCTCTAGAGGTACTGGTTTAATATGTCAAGCCTGGGTAAGTCCCTAATGCATCGTTATTTCAAGTCATTACTTCTAGACATTGACAACTTATTAGCTGGAAAATCCCAGAGGTAGCAACAAGCTTTTATTTCTTTCTTTCAACAGTGTTCCTCCAAGATGATAAACTCTGCTAAACCCCAGCTGTATGGTGAAGAATTCAACCCTATGTTTGTAAAGCAAAGCCACTTAGATAAAGCAGATAGCTGCCCAAGGAGAGCAGCAAGGAAATGACACCTACTTCAGATGTCAAGTTACAGCACCCAAGCTGAAGAAGTTCCTGCAACTTGTGAGGATCAAGGGCTAGTATTTTCCTTTGGTATGAGGGGTGGAAAAAGATGCCAACAATGCATTGGCTAACTCCAAACGTACTTTTTAAAAAAATTATTATATATAATAAAATTATTTTGCAACCATCTCACTGGAGACTAAAATTACAACTATTAAGAAATTAATAGCTAACTTAGCATCACTCACTTCAACAAGCATCAAACTAGCTACCAATTCTAATTTACTCCTAGCTTTCCAGTTTTGCTAGAAAAGGTTATTACTCAATAGCAAGCAATATTACGACCTCTTGCTGTTACACTAACAGCCACCAACATTTCTTGAAGTCCCTGTTCGATTGCCTGTATGACTCCCAGGCACTCCAAGCTGATTTAACCACAGGCAGGTCCCAGCAACACGTGGCATCCTTCAGTGGGTGGCTGCCAGCAGTGCTCACAGTTGACATCCATCAGGTTGGCTCCCAGCTGGGCTAGCCTCCAGAGCCAGCTCTCTGCATGAGCACTAATCCCTGCCCATGGCAGGCAGCCAAAGAGCACATCAGGGCACAGACATGCCACTCCCCCCCACCAAGTGATTCTTTGCTGCTCCTGCTGCTAGATCAAGAGCTTTCCCCATGGAGCTCGTTAGCTGGCAGGAGAAACAGCAGCTAGACAACTAGCATTGGTAGGAAATTAAATCCACAAGTGAAATTCACTGGAGTCCACTTGACACCTGCTACACGGTGGGCCTCTATGCTTCTTGTACACAAGGTTTTGTCACTAGGATCTTGGCAGCACAGGTATGTGGGGCCAGCCTGCTGCTGGCTCCCAGAGTAGCCTCCACCCATATACCACGCACCCACAGTGAATACTAATAACAAGGAAGTTGTTGGCTGCATGTTTCATGAAATACCAACTCAGCGCTTGGGAACTAAGAGACTCCAGACCCTCTGAGCCAATGTCTTGATCTGATCTCTCCCTCCAATACTGCATCAGTTTTATTTAGCAAAAAGCGTAATGGCCTACCAGAAATTCCACTTTTAATACCTTTTTTAATTTTTTTTTTTAATTTTCAGCAGAATTATGCTAAAAAAAAAAAAAGTCAATCCTGTCATTCTGCCAACTCAGCAGCTCTCTTAAAGGGAATCTTAAACTGTTCAAGACAAAAATCAGCGGTGTGAGGTCCCACCACTGATTTGAAAAGCATAACCTTTTGCTTGAAGCAGAACAGGGAGAACTCACACAAAGTACTCTACCATTAAGTAATATTTCTACAAGACAAGAGCAAAGGGGTAGCAATACATTTTGGTGGCACAGCTATTTGCAAGCAAGACATGCTTGGGCAAAATCCCTGCCTCTCCCTATTCAGATGCAGTTCCAACCTAACAAACCTAGTGAACCAGACAATGTGAAACAAAGCAGACACATGTCATGACAAAATTAGAAAGCACAGGCATCTTCAGCAAATTCCTTTCAGGCACACTGCAAACTGCTGCAAAGGCCATGGTAGCCTGGTGAGCAACAGCATGTTTAATAGCATTAATTGTTAGAAGGAATGCAGCACAATCAATTAGAAGCCTTCATTTCAAACTTTGACAAAAAACTCTAAGGAGTCCTTTGACAGTAACTTCTCAAGGCCACAAAAAACTTGCCGCAATGCGCAGGAGCCTGCCACTTCACATACAACTTGAAGAGAAAAGGAAGAGATCACATATAAAATTAGATGCAAACACTGTTTCCCAGACTTATGCAGGCCACAGAAGCATGTATTGCTAACCAAAATACATGAGATTTCTCCAGTAAAATAGAAAACAACCGCTATATTGGAAATAGAATTTGAGCGTAAGTTGTTACACTTGCAGGTTTGCACCAGAAACCCAGATAAGTTTGCTTCCCAGAGGTACTGCATGTTAATACTACATAAAGAAACAAATAAAAGCAGGTTTCTTGCTCTAGGAGACACACCATGTTTTGGATGAACAGTTTAATTTGCAGTTACACAATGCTCTCAGAAGGAAACCTGCTCCAGCAGATGAGGGAAAATGAAAAAACCCTCCACTTCTCTATGCATTAGCATATAGCTAGGAAGGAGGGTGCTGTACGTCAAAGCACATGTGGGTTGTAAAACAGCTGCCTGGGCTGGGTTCTGGAGGTATGTAAGATGATATTATCTGTGTTATGAATGCAAGTTTTCCAAGTTCTGTACTAGAAAGACTTTGCAACAGGTTAAGACAGATGAAGAATTCCTCCCACCTTCACACATGAAGCAAGAGAGCTAATACTATGCTTAACATTTCACTGATTTCTTTTCCCCAGTTACTTTTCACCTAAAGCCCCAAAACACTTTAATCTTTTCCCTTCACCTCCTCTGCTGTCTTTACTGCTGCTGCTCCAGTCATAACATATCACAACTCTGTATCTACCTCCTCAAGAGCTCATCCCAGTCTACTGCATTCCTCAATGCAGTTTTCCCAGGATGTCCCAGTATTCTCCATATCCTTTTGCCTATGGTTTTCCTCATTCTACTCTTCCCCCTCAAAACTCCATGGCCCCCCAACAACACACACAGATTTCAGCCACAGGACACAAACCTTAAGCCTGCGCTGCATCACAGCACAATCAGTGATCCAGTTTGTCAACTGTGTTTAGCTTTCTAATACTGGCATATGGTAGTGCAAAAGCCTGCAATTTTGGGTTTCTTTACTAGTTTTATATTGCCTTCTACTTCATCCTGTTCCAGTATGTCTCTTCTCTTACCCTTCTGTTTAAATAGGGCACTGCATATTCCCTGCTCCAAGTCACTTGTACACATCCTTGCTGAGAGAGGTATAATATTACAGGAAGTTTGTGACTGAGCACACGCTTGAGTTGATGTAGATTTATGTTCTCTGTGAGACACATATATCCCTCTTAATAGAGGGAGACACAACAGTCAGAAAGCCAGGAACACACTCAAATCTTCCTGACTGACTGTGCTGTATCGTGTCTTTCTATGCATCCCTCCCATGCCAGCTTTAAAGCTGAGATGGGGAAGAAAAGCATCCAAGTAATGAGAAGTTAGTCTACTTGTATGAGTGTATTAAGCCACAGCCTCCTCTCCTTGCCCACTGTCCTGCACTTTATGTCCAAACTTCTCACACCATCCCACTTCTGCTGGTGGTGCCCCCCTGTATCCCACCCACACTGTTCTCCCCATACCCTGAAGTTCTCATCAGTGCTTTTTCTTCCTCTATGACTGCAAGATCACCTCACCCTTATTTCCCTCTCCAGGCAGACTCCTCCAGACCCCCCACAGCTCTCCCACTACTCCAGATACTCCAGATAACAAACAGGGGGAAAAGAGACTCTCTGTGCTGGTGTACAGAGCCTCTTTACTTCACAGACTCCTCCTGGTGTCAGCTTCAGCTGAAACAGACCAGCCCTTGCAAAGTGATGGTGTGCCTAAGTAGGACTACAGCAGGAGGGAGTCCTCCTCAAGAGAGGTCTGCAGATTTACATGGATGCATCTTTGGGTGGTGACAAGCTTACAAGGGCTGACAGCTTCCCCAAAATTTATCCTGACAAAAAGCCACGCTCTACAGCTGCCCCACAATGCTGTGCAACACAAACCTCGTGCTGCTGGGAGTGGTTTAACCCCAGCCAAAACCTTCTCCCTGCTGTCCCTGCTCTTCAGAAGGGCTGGGCAGCTCTGACCTACACCAGGAACACACAGAGCAGAGTGAACACACGAGAGACGCAGCTAGCCACGGTGGCTCCTGGGACACAGCCCTTTGCCCACCTCCACCTGCAGTGGGTAACTCACGTGTGTGCGGGGCGTGCTGGACAAGCCAGCTCCACACGCGGCCGAGTGACTGAAAACACCGGCGTGGAAGGATGGGAAAATTAGTGAAAAACCAACCAACCAGGGCACAAGACAATTCAAACCGTAACACACCGACAACGTCCAGCCTTAAACACGGCCACGGCGGCTTCCATCACAGGCTTGGTGCCAGCCACCCCCAGCGCCGCGGGCAGGCGCTGAGATGGGCGCCGCCGCGCGAGCAGCATGGCGCGGCTCTCCTCCCGACCCCGCTACAGCGGCCGCCGCCTCTGCTCCCTCGGCCGGGCCGCTTCCCGAAGGGCGGCGGCTGCTCTGACTCGACCCCCAACCCACCTCGCCGCGCAGCTTGCGGCGCAAGCTCTCCCAGTAGCGCGCCGGGACGCAGGAGGCGCGGAGCGCGGCGCCGTGCAGCGCCACGAAGGCCGCTAGGTCTTCCCCGCTGTCCCCCGACATGGCCAGCTCCTCCGGCTCCAGCCGCCACCCTCCGCCCTCCCCGCCGCCGATCAGGACCCGCCGGGGGCTGACCGAGGAGGGAGGCAGGCGGCGGGGCGGGGCTCACCGTGCCTTGGGGCGGCCGTTAGAAACGGTTGAGGGACAGCTGTTGGGGGTTTAGGGCTAAGGGGTATATACAGGGGGCAGAGGCGCTGAACGAGTTCATTTTTAAACTTTTAAGGTGTTGTGCTTTATTTTCTTTTTTTTTTTTTGGGGGGGGGAGGGGAGGGCGGTGGTGACGAGTGGATTTTCACTAATGCGGCCCTCTCACAGGGAAAGAGGGAGGTGGCTCGCCCTGTTGGGTTGCTTGGAAGTTTCCGAGAAAACTTTTTTGTTTTGTTTTGCTTTTCTTCCTCAGATTTAACAGGGAATTGCCACCACCTGCTTGACTTGAGTCTCCCAGGGCTGTACTGGTAGCTTGGGCCTGTGCTCAGGTGTGGCTGCAAAGCTGCAGAAGCAAGGCATTGATACTTGTGGCTACTCAAGTATCCACAAGGCTGGTGTTGCTGGGTTGTGCTGTGCCTGCTGCTCTGGCTAGCCAAGAGCTGCTGCTGAGAACACCTGCATTGTCTTCTTGCTGGGCTGTCTGCTCCAGGACTGTGGAAGTGGCTTTTCCTGGTAGTCCACCCTCAAACTGAGTCAGGATCTGATTTCAGTGCTGCTCCTGCTGGCAGCACAAAATCATGCTGGGAGGGGTGCCCTACAGCCCTGCAAGTGAAAGGCAGGGGCTAGAAGTAGGGCCAGGAGTGGGTCAGGAAAGACCCAGATTCATGGAGATCAATCATAAGAGAATTAACGTCAACAGCACATTGAAGAAATTCTTCTTTGCCCATCTTGTGTAGCCGGACTGAGGTTCTCTGTCAAATAACTACCTAGCACAGTAGTCCCTTTCTTTACATGATGAAAGAGCTATCAGGAGGCAGGTCTGTATGTTACAGTTGTGACAGCTTGGTTAGGCACAGAGGGTATAAAGATGAAAATTGATGCCTGCATACTGTAATGATACACCACCATTCTGCAGCTGAGTGTGAGAAACACTCCGTAGCCAATAACTTAGGCTCAGGCAAGGATCTCAGTGGAGTAGTAATTTATTCGCGATTGCAATGGTGGGCGCCCCACAAGCAGGAGAGAGCGCATCTACTAGTTCCAAAACACAGTTTATATACCTTTTGATGGCAGGACCCTCCCCTGTTTCCCCACTGAGTGGGTAATCCAGGTTCACATTCTATCTGATGCTTCACAAACAATGCATGGCCTTCAGTTGCCGGCCTGCTAAATTTCAAATTTCTTTTGACATTTTTACTGTTTGAAGTGGTAATGTTTCTTCACTTATCTGACTTGACTTGACACCGTGATTTTCACCTAATTGTCCTAAGGAGTCTGGTTGTCTGCATTTTACTAGGTCACCTGCTAAACTTTCTTATCACTGTAAGCATATCTCAATACCACATTCCCGCCTTCTAAACAATGTAACTCTGCAAAAACAACATTTCTATTCCCACAATTCCCCCCTTTTCTTTTTTTATAAACTGTTGATTTTTGCAAAACCTTTCTCTAAGGTGTAATTTGATAGATTTCTTCTACTTCTTTGCTTTCTTTGCTTTCCATCTGCTCATTTTCTCCTTATCTGAGTAAGGTGGTAGCTCCATGGTCATTTGTTTCAATAGTGCGGTTTCAGTTAACCACTGTACTAGTCCTCTTACACAGGGGATAATGCAGCAACCAATGGCTGTCAGAACTCCTACAACTACGATCAAGAATGTAAATATGCCTACTTTTTCTGCCAATTCACTGGCAAGGGTGGTAAGCCCTTGCAATGCTCTTGTTACTGAGCCATCTGGGACACTATTGCTCGGTATAAGAGTGCAACAATGGTTGCTCAGTATTACACACACAAACACACCCCCTTCCTCTGCGAGCATCATATCTAATGCTATCCTGTTTTCCCAAGCCATTTTGCTGATAGCATCTAGTTGTTCAGAGATTCCTCTCATCACATGCTTGGTATAATTGATGAATCTCTGCTGATTATAATAGAAATAATTAATTCAATCCACATTTTTATTGATTGTTACCCACCAGAACAGTGACTCAAACCCTGCAGCAATTTGATTTCTGGCTTTATGTTCATCTGGAACTCCTCTAGGTACCCCAATAGAATCTATGTATACTCTATCATCAAATGATATTCCTAAGCCTCTTTTACTTCTTCTGGGTATTTGTGATGTTTCTCTTTCAAATGCCAGGGTGAAGGGTATAGCTAATTGAACAAGTGCACAAGTGCCTTCCCAATTAGATGGTAGGGTGGACCGTAAGATCTTCCCTCCACCATACCACCAGAGATCTGCCCTGGGGATCTCTAGTCTTGAGCAGTTTCCCATCAAGTCCTTGGTAGCACAAGGCAAATTCTCCCAGATGCCAGGTAGCACTCACACCCTGCCATGAGAGGCAAGCTGTATGGTTACCTATAGCTGTAGAGAATGCAGGGGGAACCATGATATTGTTATCATGTAAGAAACAGCAAAGAGAGACTTACAGGCCTCATTTCCCCAGGCAGTCTTTTCTTGGTACAATGCAATCATACATCGCATCCCTTGGGAGTCTTTGGTCCACCCCCAGAGGAAGGGCACTATCTGGGCAATTGGTCATCCCGAGGCACAAGCATAGCAGTAGCTACAGTTGAGACTCCGGACAGTATATTTGACCCATTCTATCCAGGCATTCACATCCCCATACCCTGTTTCAATCTCAAATGTTTGAACTGCCACATTTCAGAGGGCCTCCTGTTTTCTCTCCTGCTTCCTCCTTGAGTTTCTCCCTTTCTCTGATGGCAACAGAGGATCGTTTCCATACAGCTATTCTCAATCTGGCTGTTGGGTCTCTCCCAGTTATTTGTTCTTTCTGCTCAATTGTCATTGGGCATTTAAATCTTCACAAGCTAGCACCTCACAAGCATCAAATGTGCCGGCTTGTGGTACATAACCCTCTGTCACAGTCACCCATATTTTGATGGGGTATCCCATTTTTGCTATTATCTGGTCATGCCTTTTCCTAGTTACCAATTGACCGAGGCCTTCTTTGAGGCCTAGAATCACTAAAAACAAAATTAGTAATCAATTTTTCCCTGTCATTATTCTTAAACCTTAGGTTTCCAAATAATTATCAATACAAAGAATAAGATGTACACTACTACTATAACAACCCCCCCCTTGGGGGCACTGCAATTTACTATAGATCTGTCCTTTTTCTCAATCACAAGTCACAGTCATTAGTTACCTGTGAAAATAAAAGGTTAGTTTACAATTGTAAGCTCTTATGCTGCTCAGAGTCCACTATGAGATTTTTCTCTTCAATTTCAACTTCCAACAAGTCTTCTGTAGGAACAGCTTCCCAGGTACTAGCATCGAGGATGCCTTCACTCGAGTATAGTGAGTCCAACCTTTTTCCGCAGTTGTTACGGCTGTTTCAGTGGTTAGTAATTGTCCTTCCCATTCAGGCCGGAGTTGAGCCGACAACCCACATGTCCTGAGAGATGACAAAGAAGAGGACAACCCCAGAATACAGTTCTTAAGAAAACTCTCTTGTTTTGAATTGTGGTATCTCATCCCTTCTGCCCAGATAGGGCAATCTGAACAGCATCTCATATGGTGAAATTCCTATATCCTTTCTTGGTGCTGTTTAAACCTGTAGGAGTAAGCATTTTACCCAAGGAAGCTGGGTTTCTAACACTAGTTTAGTTAATTGCTTCTTTAATGTCTGATTCATTCGCTCCACCTTCCCAGAAGAGGAGGGGTGCCAGGGGCTGTGAAAATCCCACTCAATCGCTAAGGCCTGCTTTAACCCTTGCAGTAAAGCTTTACACCCATCCAGTCACGTGGTCAATTAGGACAAACAAGTAACAGTAAAATCTACCTGTATACTTTGGAAAGGTCAAATCCCTGGCTCCCGTCCTCTTCTAGATGGGTTACAGAAGACCTTTTTATTTACCTTTTGACATATAGTACATCCTCTGCATATGTGCTTCGCTAAAGTGTATATTCCTATACAGACATACTTTCGTAGCACAACATCACACGTTGCTTGCACCTCCCAATGACTCTTTTGATGTAAAACAGTTAATATTTGCCTCATTATCACTTTATTCAGCATTTCTCTCCCATCAGGGAGTACCCATTTTCCTTCAGACTTCATGGCTCCTGATTCCTTAAAAAAAATCTTTCTTTTAAAACTTTTTAGTTCTTTCTTAATTTTCAACAATTCCCTGAATCCTCTCTGCATTTATTCTTTGTTTTCCTTCAGACATTAGATGCCTTAAATACCTGACTTCTCTTTCTCCATATTGTAATTTATTTTTCAATACTCCCAAGCCCTGCTTTCCCAGAAAGTTGAATAGCTTGTTAGTAGCTTTCTTTACAACTCTCTTCTCCTGTCCTGACAATAGAAAACAATCCACATATTTGTTAACATTAATACCTCCTTGGGAGGTTGTAATTGCTCCAAAATCTTTTTAGAACTTACCCAAATAGATAGGTGGCCCTGTAAACCCCTGAGGTAAAATTGTCCACCTATATTGTTGCTTCCGCCCCCATTTCAGGGTCTTTCCAGTCAGAGGTGAATATCCATGTATGTTTGCTCTCAGGGCCAGACAGCACTCCATTAACAACACTGTTATTCCAGTCTAACAATTTACTATTTGAATGCCCAATTTAATCATCAAATCCCTTCTCAACAAGTTAGTCCCTGCCTTGGGTACATACAATAATTACCCAGTGATCATTTTATCTCCTGGTCTCAGCTTGGTATCCCCCAAAAGTGGCACTGTTATCCCAGCCCCTTCTGCCCCCATCACTTTTTAGGGTTTCATTAGTTAATTTAATCCCTGATACTTTACAAATCAGTAATGACCTAGCTGTTCCCCAGTGTATTGGGTTTGATGGCAAGGTTCGGGGGGTGTGAGAGGTGTGGGGGTGGGAAACTGCAGTGGCAGCCCCCGTGAGAAAAACCCAGAAGCCTCACCGTGGCAGGTAAGGGACAATTTCATCGGGGCCCACTGCTGCCCAGAGCCAAGCCATGAGCAATACAGTCCGTGCCTCTGTGAGAGCACATCCACGAAAACAAACAAACAAAGAAATAAACAAAAACCTGCTGCTCAACAGCAGTTGGGAGAGCGAGAACCCCCCCCCCGCAGACACCAAAGTCAGTGCAGAAGGAGGGGGAGGAGGCGCTCCAGGCGCTGGAGCCGAAGCCCCCCTGCGGCTGCTGAAGAGGCCCCTGGTGGAGCAGGCTGTTCCCCCCTCCTGTCCCCCTCCCCGATGTTTGGGAAACTGACCAAACACCACAGCAAATATGCAAATATACCAAAACTTCTAGACTGTTACTTAGATAATGCCTACATCCCCTTTCCCTGCTCATTCAACTTCAAACAGCTCTGTTAAATACTACATGCCACACCTTGAACACCTTCAGCAACCCTTTTAACACTTCCTTTATCTTTCTCCAGCCCATACTTTTCTAATACCAGCACCAAAGGCTCAGTCAGGGTCCAACTTAATTCCATACCTTTTCCCTCCAAGATACTGAAACAACATATCAATATAGTGTATTTCATCCCATTTTCCTTCTTTCCTCCTTCTTCCACTCCAGATATTCCTATTCGAAGTGGCCAGCCTGGCCACACTTAAAACATCTTATCAAAGCCTGTCTCTGCTAGGACTCAGGCCACAACACAGGCAGCCTTCTTTGCCTGCCATTCCTTCATCTCTCTTCCTCTCCTTTCCATCCTGGCCCTGACTCCCCCTAACGATTTTCTTCCTCTTTCTCCAACCCTCTGCCTCACTACCCGCTGCACTGTCAATACCATTAGTTTCACTCTCTCTCTTTTTATTTTTTTCCTACTTATCTCCCCTCTGGACACACACCTCCAGGGCCTCCCACAGGAGGGTCCCCCAGTGACTGTTCACTACATCCCCCCATCTTCTGAAGCATTTTCTGCATATTTTGCCAGGCTTTAATCACACAATGAACTTTCAAGAGCCCTTGGGATACTGGGTCCTCAGGTCTCATCCCCAAGTACTTTCTCATTCTGACCCCAAGTGTCTCATATGATTTCTGTGTTGCACACTATTATTATTACAGCCAGGATTGGCAAGTGGGTATTCCTGCTCTGCCGGTATTATCCCTGGTCCTGGAGGATGAGCTCTTTCCCATTCTTGTATAGCAGCTCTCCTCCTGATCATTCCCATTTCTTTCCCTGTAAACAACATACTTAGAGACATAATTCCCTCCCCCAAGAGTATAAATCAGGTCGTAGGAACTGGTCTAATTGTTCAACGAGGCTGTTGGGGTCCTTGAATAAAGACTTCCTCTCCTTCTTAAAAGTTCTAACCTCTCTGCTGGTAAGGAGGAGGGGGTAGTTCACCTAAGAGGATACACAGTTAGTGTTAGTACTGTTAGTATCAGGGAAGGCAAAATTCTCAATATCTCTTCTACCTTGTTCTAATTCTTGCCAGAGCCTAGAGTACGATCCTTCTTTAGGGACTGATTCAAAGATCAAAGCCAAAATTTCTTTAAGTGGTATATTCTTTATTGCAGCGCTGGATGCACGGGGGATCCTTCCGCCTATCGTGCATGTCCGAAGTGACAAACTATCTCATATTTATACAGCAAAACAATGAATATTCAATTAGCACCTATACATATTCATCACCTAACCCCGCCCACCCTCGCTTCGTATGCTAATTAGCTTATCAGTCCTTGCGCTTGCGCAAAGCCTTCCAAGAATTGTGGGCCGGGGTCTTCAGGATGTGGGCAGTGGTCGTTGGGAGGAAGGCCGTAGGTCTTCCTCGTAATGCACTTTTCACCTTTGCTTAATCAGTTGTTTTCCAAGCTGTAAAAATGCTGAGTTGGCTTTCAATTTAACTGGGGGTCGGCCGATAACAGGAAGTCTCAGTTAACAAGACAAGACAATTGACTCAAGTTATCTCAAGTCTCAGCCTGACTAACGGTTAACAGATACTGGGATGTTTTCAAATAACAAGATGCTTAAACATAACAAAAGGTCTACAGATAACAAGATGTCGTTTACTTTGTCCTTGCTAACTTTTAACCACAAGTTTTATTCTATCCTAAAGTGAGTTTATACTATATCAGGACAGTGTTAATTACAGTCCCTGTCTCCCTTCCTGGAGTGACTGCTGCTGCCACCAGTTCAATATTAAGATTATAGGGAGCATAACTTGGCTCCTTCTCTAAAAAAGGAATCTTCTTGTTTACACATAAATTTAAAGCCTGAATTTTCATCAGACCTGTATTTTGGCCAAAATACTGCTGTTTCCTTAATTGGTTCTTTTGTCCAGACTGATACACAATATTTAACCTTTTTTAAATTATTTTTCTTTTACAATCCCTCTAATTTTGGGATTATGTTTCCAATTTCTTATCATTCTTCAGGAAGAACTATTAGTAGGCACTCCCTCAGGGATATCTCCCTGTCCCCTGGAACTCATATTTCCCATTTTTCCTAACCCTTGCCAGTATGTGCTACAGAATTTTCCCTTCTGCAGTGTACCACACACCAACGTACTGAAAGATGGGGGTGTACCGCCAAGCACTTCCCCGTGCCAGTGTTACCGCACACCTGAGTTTACCAGATTCCCTGGTGTACTTCCAAGCACTTCCCCATGCAAGGATTACCGTACACCAAATTCCCGTGGTGTAGTGCCAGCCCTTCCCCGTGTAAGGGCTTACCATACACCAGATCACCCGACCCCCAAGGCAATACTTAATATTTCTTACGTTGGTCTGTGCACAGAGTTACCGGATCGATTCTTAAAAACCCAGAGTGCCTACCTTCTTCCTTTCCCCACTACTTCACAGATCCTGCCTCTTTAACCAGTCTCAGGCCCTCTGTCAGCTTTCCGCAGAACTGCCACTGTCGATGCACAGGACCACTGAAATCAGCGGGGCATGCTTTCCTGCTGCTGCGGCGGTGGAGCTCCCCAGTAGGTGACTGGATCCCGGACGAGCCCCCAAATTGTGAGAAACACTCCGTAGCCAATAACTTAGGCTCAGGCAAGGATCTCAGTGGAGTAGTAATTTATTCGCGATTGCAATGGTGGGCGCCCCACAAGCAGGAGAGAGCGCATCTACTAGTTCCAAAACACAGTTTATATACCTTTTGATGGCAGGACCCTCCCCTGTTTCCCCACTGAGTGGGTAATCCAGGTTCACATTCTATCTGATGCTTCACAAACAATGCATGGCCTTCAGTTGCCGGCCTGCTAAATTTCAAATTTCTTTTGACATTTTTACTGTTTGAAGTGGTAATGTTTCTTCACTTATCTGACTTGACTTGACACCGTGATTTTCACCTAATTGTCCTAAGGAGTCTGGTTGTCTGCATTTTACTAGGTCGCCTGCTAAACTTTCTTATCACTGTAAGCATATCTCAGTACCACATTCCCGCCTTCTAAACAATGTAACTCTGCAAAAACAACATTTCTATTCCCACATGAGGATCTAGCACAATACCTAGGTTGGATATCTGAATAGTAAATGCAGGCAAATCTTCCTCTTTGCCTGAGATGGTCTGCCCCACTGTGTGCTGTGTTCCCACGCTTTCACAGCACAAAGCTTTTACTAGGATGTCACTAGGAACACCTACCTGACTAAACAACAGAAGCTTGAAAAGTAGCTGTGTTCCTGCGATGCTTTTCTAAGTTTGTGGATGTTTTTGCTAATACTGTGGTTTGGAGAAAAAAAAAAAAAAAAAAAGTCTGTGCTGGTAATCTTGCACTAACACTGTAAAATGTGGGAACAAGATCACTTACCAGTCCTCACGTGGATCTTGCTTACCACAAATGCTCCCAAAGCCACCCTTCCCTCACCTCTAGCTCCACTATATACTCAGTACAGGATGGTATATTATGTATGCACATACCGTCATACAGTTCTACAGAGCCTACACCATGTATGCCAAGTTACAAGACTTGTTTTTTTTTGCATAGCTTTTGCTCAGTACACCAAATGTTATCTCAAGTAGGCAATGTTCACTACTGCTAATTTGAAGTAGTTGCTTGTTTACTACTGCCAGGTGACTTTATGAAAATGAGAAAGTTCCCAGAAAATAAAATCATTTTTATAGTTAAGTCAACCTTTTTAATTACCTGAAAAACAGTAAGTCTTTTCCCCTAAACAAACCAAGTAAGAAAAGTAGGATATATTTTCATTTCTTTGTTCAGTAGAGCCACATTGAACATGCCCTGTCCAGAGGCAACGGAATGTGATCCTGCTCCAACCTGAGATTTACGTATTTCTTGTCTTCACCAAGTGGGGACAGGTGCTTTCTCACTGATTCTTTGCACTTCCATCTCACTTTGGGTAGGAGTTCTGGCTGCTGGACAGCTGTCTGTGGTTCCAGGCTGTTTGGGTGTTTGCAGATCTGGGGGAAGGCTAAAAACGTTGCTGATATGGAGTGGTAATTCGTGTTGAGAAAATGGTTGATATTAATAAAGAAGGGGGAGATTTGGGAGTGTGGCCATGGAGGTTGGCAAGCCCCATCGTTGATGATAACATCAGACTCTTAATTATGAGGCCATCAGGAATGTAAAAGAGTTTAGAGGGAACAAAGAAGGGTGATTCAGGAGACTCTATGCAGTCTTGGGTTACTTGTTCTCCAGCCATTAAGGAATGGAAGTTTCTCGGTGCTTGCTGTTGCCGGGCAAAGTTGTTTGACCAATGAAAAGTTGTTTTGAAAAGGACTGCTGTGGAGAGAAGGGTATAAGAGGGGAGCCTGTCCTTGAGATGAAAAAATGCAACACGATATAATGAAGTTACGTCATCAAGAAAGAAGTAGAAAAAAGGAATGAATAGGGACAGGCTGGCAGAACAGGGACCAGGATGGGAACAGGCACTTTGATTGCCTCATGAAGATAGGTTCGGCCAAACTCAGCAAACTGCTCAGAGAAGCTCATACAGAAAGTCACTGGAAACAGGCGCACAGGAGCTGGAGAGAAGCTCAAGCTGAGAGAAGAGGACCTGAGCACACAACTGCCTCTTGCTGGTAAGCAGTTGTGCATTATGGGGAATCATACATCCTTAGGAACAAAGACTGTCCTGGTAGCCTTACAGCTTATTCTCCTTATTAACAATCAGACAGTTTATGATCCTGAAACAAGGGATCAAATTGAGGTCAAGGTGTGGGACTCTGCAACTAAAAATGACAAGGTTGCAGTGGGATTGCTCGGCACCTGGCGAGCAATCTCTGAGGCCTTAAAGAACCATGTGGAGCCACAATCACAAACATGTGGTTTGCCAGATAGTGAGGGAGCTGCGGGCTCCTTTACTGATCCGACTGCTACGCCATCGGCCCCTCTGCTGCCACAGCCATTGAAGGCTTTTGCTGTTACGCCCCCTGTTGACATGAACGTACCTTTTGACCCAGGCCTATTGGCCTTGAAAATGAGATGGATATGCTTTTCTTTGATCCGGGAAGAACGGGATACATAAGACCCAAAGACCGAGTTGGTCAAATAACTGGGAGAGACCGAACAGCCAGATTGAGAATAGCTGTATGGAAACGATCCTCTGTTGCCATCAGAGAAAGGGAAAAACTCAAGGAGAAAGCAGGAGAGAAAACAGGAGGCCCTCTTTGAAATGCGGTAGTTGAAACATTTGAGATTGAAACAGGGTATGGGGATGTGAATGCCTGGATAGAATGGGTCAAATACACTGTCCAGAGTCTCAACCATAGCTACTGCTATGCTTTTGCTTCGGGATGACCGATTGCCCAGATAGTGCCCTTCCCCTGGGGGTGGACCAAAGACTCCCAAGGGGTGCGATGTATGATTGCATTGTACCAAGAAAAGACTGCCTGGGGAAATGAGGCCTGTAAGTCTCTCTTTGCTGTTTCTTACATGATAACAATATCATGGTTCCCCCTGCATTCTCTACAGCTATAGGTAACCATACAGCTTGCCTCTCATGGCAGGGTGTGAGTGCTACCTGGCATCTGGGAGAATTTGCCTTGTGCTACCAAGGACTTGATGGGAAACTGCTCAAGACTAGAGATCCCCAGGGCAGATCTCTGGTGGTATGGTGGAGGGAAGATCTTACGGTCCACCCTACCATCTAATTGGGGAGGCACTTGTGCACTTGTTCAATTAGCTATACCCTTCACCCTGGTGTTATAAATGAAGTCTCAACTCAATCTTAATTTAGAAATATTCATAAGAGAAATATTTATAAAAGGGATAAAAGGTATAAAAGGCAAGTAAACAGCGCTGGGTGTGCGGGGAGTCTACGCTCCACCAACATGCACACAGAAACATCAAACATTCTAAATATACAGAACATAGCTGTTACATACTAAACCAGAGTATGCCTATACAATCAGAAAAGCTAACAAACAATCCTTTAAGTTCCATGACTTACTAAACTCGAGTATGCCTATATATGTGTACAACCAGAACAGGTAACAATCCTTTAAGTTCCATGACTTAAGAGTCTCCATTTTCCATTCCTTTTCCTGATTACAAACAAGACTCCATTTTCCATTCCTTTTGAACAATATGTCTTGCTTTAAGTTGTCAAGCAACTCGGTCTTTGGGCCTTATGTATCTTATTCTTCCCGGATCGAAGAAAAGCATATCCATCTTGTTTTCAAGGCCAATAGGCCTGGGTCAAAAGGTACGTTCATGTCAACAGGGGGCGTAACAGCAAAAGCCTTCAATGGCTGTGGCAGCAGAGGGGCCGATGGCGTAGCAGTCGGATCAGTAAAGGAGCCCGCAGCTCCCTCACTATCTGGCAAACCACATGTTTGTGATTGTGGCTCCACATGGTTCTTTAAGGCCTCAGAGATTGCTCGCCAGGTGCCGAGCAATCCCACTGCAACCTTGTCATTTTTAGTTGCAGAGTCCCACACCTTGACCTCAATTTGATCCCTTGTTTCAGGATCATAAACTGTCTGATTGTTAATAAGGAGAATAAGCTGTAAGGCTACCAGGACAGTCTTTGTTCCTAAGGATGTATGATTCCCCATAATGCACAACTGCTTACCAGCAAGAGGCAGTTGTGTGCTCAGGTCCTCTTCTCTCAGCTTGAGCTTCTCTCCAGCTCCTGTGCGCCTGTTTCCAGTGACTTTCTGTATGAGCTTCTCTGAGCAGTTTGCTGAGTTTGGCTGAACCTATCTTCATGAGGCAATCAAAGTGCCTGTTCCCATCCTGGTCCCTGTTCTGCCAGCCTGTTCCTCTTCACTTCTTTTTCCTGCTTCTTTATTGATGTAACTTCATGGTGTTGCCTTTTTCTTCTTTTTATCTTGAGGGCAGGCTCCCCTCTTATACCTTTCTCTCCACAGCAGTTCTTTTCAAAACAACTTTTCATTGGTCAGACAACTTCGAATGTAACAACAACAGCAAACACCCAGAAACATCCATGCCTTTAGGGCTGGAGAACAAGAGAACCATCTGTAGAACAAGAAACCCCAGACTGCATGAAGTCTCCTGAATCACCCTTCTTTGTTCCCTCTAAACTCTTTTACATTCCTGATGGCCTCATAATTAAGAGTCTGATGTTATCATCAATGATGGGGCTTGCCGACCTCCATGGCCACACTCCCAAATCTCCCCCTTCTTTATTAATATCAACCATTTTCTCAACATGAATTACCACTCCATATATAACAGAGCCACCACCCTACTCAGATAAGATGATGATATTAGAGGAGATGGAAAGCAAAGAAAGTGAAGAAGAGGAAGATATCTACCAAATTACACCTTAAGAGAAAAGTTTTGCAAAAATCAACAGTTTATAAAGAAGAAAAGAGGGGGATTGTGGGAATAGAAATGTTGTTTTTGTGGAGTTACATTGTTTAGAGCAAAGGAATGTAGTATTGAGATATGCTTGCAGTGATAACAAAACTTGGCAGACTGTGAGAAACACTCCGTAGCCAATAACTTAGGCTCAGGCAAGGATCTCAGTGGAGTAGTAATTTATTCGCGATTGCAATGGTGGGCGCCCCACAAGCAGGAGAGAGCGCATCTACTAGTTCCAAAACACAGTTTATATACCTTTTGATGGCAGGACCCTCCCCTGTTTCCCCACTGAGTGGGTAATCCAGGTTCACAATCTATCTGATGCTTCACAAACAATGCATGGCCTTCAGTTGCCGGCCTGCTAAATTTCAAATTTCTTTTGACATTTTTACTGTTTGAAGTGGTAATGTTTCTTCACTTATCTGACTTGACTTGACACCGTGATTTTCACCTAATTGTCCTAAGGAGTCTGGTTGTCTGCATTTTACTAGGTCACCTGCTAAACTTTCTTATCACTGTAAGCATATCTCAGTACCACATTCCCGCCTTCTAAACAATGTAACTCTGCAAAAACAACATTTCTATTCCTACAAGACTACCTTGTAAAATGCAGACAACCAGAACCCTTAGAGAAATTAGGCAGAAATCACCGTGTAAGAAACATTACCACCTCAAAGAGTATAAAAGTAAAAAAAAAAAAAATAATTGACTTATAAACGGCTGGCACCTGAAAGCATTGTCTGTGAAGCACCGGATAGATTGTGAACCTGGATTACCCCAGTCAATGGGGAAACAGAGAAGGGCCCCGGTCCTGGTGCTGGAGGAAAACAAGTATATAAACTGTGTTATGGAACTAGTAGGTGCGCTCTTCTGTTTGTGGGGCGTCTGCCATTGCAATTGCAAATAAATTACTACTTCACTGAGATCCTCCCTTGAGCCTAAGTCATTGGCTACAGAGTGTTTCTCACACACCTTAATGACAATTTGCACGTCCTGAACTGCAAAAGATTATTTAAATAATTTTAACTGAGCTACTGATGTCACTACAGAGACTCTACTTTCCACTTTTTCTATTTTCTTCTTGCTTTGCATAACTGTCCTTGAAGTCTGTTTGGAAGGAACTCATTGTTCCAGCACTCATATGCTCCAGTTGTTTGATAAAAAAGAAAAAGCTCTCTGTTGCATAAAGATGCAAATTAGACTGAAATATCTTATCTTATCAAAAAGATGATTTCTCTTCTGATGCTTGTTTATAATACGCTGGTGTGTGGTACATATACCTCATATACCTGATATAGTATAAACTCACTTTAGGATAGAATAAAACTTGTGGTTAAAAGTTAGCAAGGACAAAGTAAACGACATCTTGTTATCTGTAGACCTTTTGTTATGTTTAAGCATCTTGTTATTTGAAAACATCCCAGTATCTGTTAACCGTTAGTCAGGCTGAGACTTGAGATAACTTGAGTCAATTGTCTTGTCTTGTTAACTGACACTTCCTGTTATCTGCCGACCCTCAGTTAAATTGAAAGCCAACTCAGCATTTTTACAGCTTGGAAAACAACTGATTAAGCAAAGGTGAAAAGTGCATTACGAGGAAGACCTATGGCCTTCCTCCCAAAGACCACTGCCCACATCATGGAGACCCCGGCCCACAATTCTTGGAAGACTTTTGCGCAAGCGCAAGGACTGATAAGCTAATTAGCATACGAAGCGAGGGTAGGCGGGGTTAGGTAATGAATATGTATGGTGCTAATTGAATATTCATTGTTTCGATGTATAAATATGAGATATTTTGTCACTTCGAACATGCACGATAGGTGGAAGGATCCCCTGTGCATCCAGCGCTGCAATAAAGAATATACCACTTAAGGAAATTTCGGCTTTCATCTTTAAATCAACCTTTTACACATACATGAATAAAATGGCAGGTGAAGATACATTTTTCCATTTAATGTTTATTATGAAAGTGATTTTAACAATTTTTTTATTACATGCTTCATTTTGAGCTTTGACATAGAAAACAAAGCTATTAATATACAGAGGAAAAAGGAAATGTATTTTATTATAAGGTACATTTACAACAACATTTTCTACTACAAATCTGACAGTAGTGTTAAAATATTGGTAAAGCTTAGATCACTGTATTTTAGTTTCTAAGTATCAAATTTTGTACAGTTATTCACTGTCTTTGCTCTAAACTACCATGGTATGTTTCATACAGGAATAGCTGTTTATACATAATTTACATTGATAATAAAGCTTAGAAGTCCCAGCAGCATCTACAAGGGCTTAGTTCAAAATGTCACTCATGACCAGTGATTTAGACATAGCAAATTGGTACAGAAATCAATATTATGCATCCAGGTATTTTTCTCAAAATCTAGTCTACTAGAAATTCCTGCTTAATAGATGATGGATACGATCATATTGAACTTAATGTAGGTAAAAATCCCACAGATCTCAATGACAATTTTGCCTAAAAATGCTCATGATCTCATCCAGTATGTTATTTTATCACTTCCATTGCTACCTATGAGCACAGAGATACCATACCTTTCCTTGTCTTTATGCTATATTTGGTGATAATCATTTGAATTCCCTTTTATTTCTGAATTTCATGTTGTTTCTTACTCTAGTAAGAACTAGCACTAACTTTAAAATACATATTCTTTATGTGATGTGAAAATGGTAAGCACTTCAGAATGACACTTGATAGTCAATTCTGTGAAAATCAGCAGGTTAAGTTGCCCCAGAAATTTTTTCTTTGATGCCAGTGAGATTGCAGAAATAAGAAAAGCAGTAGTCTGGAAGGATGTATCTGGCTACTGACCACATGCCAGTGTTGTGTAAGTACCTTTTAAATCATCTGTTAAGTATCTGCTGCTGTCAATGCAAATTAGTGGCCTTTCTAAGGTATAAAACATAGAAAACAATATTTACAAAATAATTTTAATTAAAAAAGTAATAAAAACAAACTAAAAAGATATTTTCACAATCATTAAAATAAAGTTTAATTAAGCAAAGCCATTTCTTTTCCTAAATATTGATAAATTCAGCTAAAGTTGAATTGCAGTTGTTTGTAGATCTTTAGAACTTACCTCACCTTTCTGAATACTGATGGTTTAAATTATTACATCTAAAGGTACTTCTGTACATTTTACTCTTGTATATTACATATTACTTTTATAGATTAAAAAGTTTAGTGATGAAACAGAATAAATAAATGAAATAACAAACTGGAATTGTATATATTCAGATACTTATATAACTTTTTTTTTTTTTTTTTTTTTTTTACTTTAAGAGTTTTTTCCCAGTTTGTTTCTATTCAGATGAAAAGTGTTAGAATAAAACACAAGACTTCTCTTTGAATTCAAGTCTGATACCAAGGAATAAGTTTATATTACCTTACAGAAATTGATTTCCTTTCTTCCATAAATTCTTAAGGGAGACATTTTTTTTTTTTTTAATTCCCTGCAAGTGCTTAAAACAGTGTCTCATCCTAGAAAACTATTTTATTAATGTCTTAAAGTATTGAGAGTCTATAGAACCTCTCCAGTTACTACCATTCCTGTCAAAGAGTGGTTTTAAATTATGGAAAAAAATGCAACTACTCGAAATCATGACACAAGTACACATAACAGCATGTTGCTCATTACCATCATGCAGAAAAGTGGAAACCCAGACCCCTGAGGTGGCTGAGGAATTCGCCACTGAGTTCAGTTATTGAGGATTTCGCTGCAACTTCATTTTTTAAGAGCACTCAATGGTATTTAGAGTCCAGACATGGATGCTGTCACAGACCAGAATCATACCAATGCTTCTGCTCTTGAAGATTAGAACTTGTTATCTACGAGATTAAAACTGGGTTGTTTGTGCATAAGACTGATCTGAGAAATTTGAAATTGTTGGACACACAAAGGGGAATGGGGTGAGGTTTGACTTTCTTATTCGAATGTTTAATGCACGTAAGCATGATTCTTGTTCATGTGGCATAATCTGTTCATTCTGCATATAGACAGAGGTCTACAGATTAGCTGTTCTCTTTAAAAAACATATGACAAATCAAAATGCAGACTCTGAAAGCTCTGCAACCAGACCTATCTTTACTTATGTTGGTCTAAAACGACATAAAGCTAAAATTAGCTTACTCTAGTAAGCTTACTTAAAGCTAATGCAAGGCTGATGTATAGGAGGGATTGGTCTAAATCTTCGGTATGTCTAACACACTGTGATTTAACTTTATTGTATGTGGGAGGCACAATAAGGAAATAACTTTCTTTTGAAAAGTCAGTCATCAGGTAAAAATCTAATACATGATAGAGGAAGGAAGGCAGGGCAGGAAAACGGGCTGAAAGAAGACTTTAGTGGCTTTAAACCCAGTTTCAGGGACTTAAATCTTCAGGCAGTATAAATCTTACTGTTGCAGGCAAGATGTAGGCAGCAATCTCCTACTAAGCACAAAATCCCAGTGCTCCCTGTACTCAGGCGACAGGCACAAGTGCCTCGCTTACAGCAATCACTAGCAAGCACTTTCATGCATGATTTAGGGCTTGATTAGTGACATCTGACTGTTGCAATCTCCCGGATAGCAGCAGGTGTGCAGGCTGTTATTTGGTGGCACATAAGAATGCTTAGGGATGATTCACTACCACCTCGCTAAGAATAAGTGCAGTATTTAAAGCAGGAGGAGAGGTTTAAAATACTAAGTGCTACAGGTGCAGCTTTTAAGGATATAGGCATTTGCAAATTGAAAATAAAAAGCTTGGCTTGTTTGTGATGTAGAATTGGGTGATCACCAATGGACACCTCTTCAGCCTTCCCAGAATAGCACAACTGTGTTATTGAACCTATCCTGGACACAACGTGAAATTCTGCAACAATAGATAGAAATAGGTATTTATTGAATATGTTTAAATGCACTATTTCACATTTAGGGTAAAAGGCAAAAATTTCTGCCATGTGTTAATTCATTCCAGAAAGCTAGTTTTCATAAAGAAGGCAGTGTTTCACCTTGTGTGTTTTCTGATTGCTAAATTTATCTAAGTCTTTTCCATAGAAAATGACATTCCTTGTTGTTATGCTATTATCATATAGTAGCAATATGTTCTCTAACTTCTTACAGTGAAAACACCCTACACTACATTAACAAATGAAGAGCTCAGCTCACCTTCTCTTTGGTGAATACCAATTTCTGTAACTGTAAATCTAGTATGAAAAATACTTAGGTCTTTCTGAAACTGTTAAGATGTTCTTGGATAAGGTTTGTCAAAGCATTTTTTACTTTTAGAGTTCACGTAAAAATTATGTGCTGTCATAAAAATCAGCTGAAATTGGTTCAGAAGATCCTATATACCACTTGCCATTATTTTTTTTTAATGATAAATTTGCATATTCAATGGTAGTTCTGTGCTGCATGCATTCAAAGTTGGCTTGTGAAATCCCTATGTATTTAGAAGCATTTCACTGTATAATTTTGAAGGCTAAATTAATCTCTTTCACTGTTCTCAGCAATACAAATTCTGCATTTGCTACAGAAGTCACTGAGTGCTCTGTCCTGACTGTGGAGTCCTTGCCCTCATGTGGCTCCAGGGAGCATAAGGTAACACACACATCTGAAGTTGTCTTTCAGGATGAACTAGACAAAACATTGCTTTTGTCTAACATGGTTGTAATTGAGGGTGAGTTGTACCAGAGCAAAACAAGGCTAGTTCTTTCTGTATTCACCTCTCACAGCTATACCAAGGTCCCAGTAACAGTGGCCACAACCAGGACAAGCCTGTGTTGTAGTTGCTATATGGATTCCTCATGCAGATAAGAATGTGAAAAATATTACAGTACTGCCAGCGGTTTATGGACCTTTTAGGGCAGTTACTTTCAGCCCTGATCTAAAGAGGAAGCTTAACAGCCTTTAAAATATAATCTGTATGGAGCTGTTATGTTTGGAAGCAAAGGTTAATATATAAATATAGAGATTAAAGGCAAAGCTCTTCAAAGACCGCAGATCCACAAGTGAGAAAACTGAGTTGTTAGACTAAGTTGAAACCATTTAGGCACAGAAAAAAAAAATCTTCTTCAACAGAAGAGGAAAGAAGGCAAGCAAAAATACAAGATGGCCAAGCAGAAAAAATCAACAAAATATTTAAGGTATCTCTTAGAAATGGCATATTCAACCAGTTGTAGCCAACAGAAAACAACTTTGTAAACTTAAACAGCACTTGCTTGAAGACAAAAGTTAACTGTAACAACGCTTAATGTATGTCTTTGAGAGCATCCAAGGGTAATTTAAATTACAGGGTAGAGATAAAAACAAACAAACAAAAAAACAATAAGAAAAACTTATAATAGTCTTTCTGAAAGGATGTTGGCATGATAGTTAATTTATGCATGTCATAAACTTGTAGGATCAGAAAAGAAAATGATACAAAGGAGGAAGGGACTTGAAAATAAAGAGGTTGCTCTCTCACTGAAATTAGCTTCTGTGTCAGGAAACAGAAGGAATCAGGATTTATCATTGTCTTGGCACCCAGGCACCTGTCACTCTGAGGAAGGCCTGACCACAAGGCTAATGCTATTTTGCAGACTACAGTCCTCATGTTTTCTGAGGACTGTGGATGCAAATTTGTGATAAAAGGGAGCATTAGGTCTCTGATGCCTGCAGGGCCTGACCTCCAACTCATCTAACTGGGGTTCAAAACTTTGTTCCCCCCCCACTGCCCCCTTGGAGCTTGGGCCCATGGCAGAGGTATGTTCTCAGCATTTTTGAGCTGGCAGATCTAACATTTCCTCCTTAGTAAGCTCCTCACAAGCATGCTGTCCTCAGGAGTAACTCTGCTGGTCTGCGTGTGAGGGGTGCCCAAGAAATAACTGACCCTTTACTGCACAGTAGTTGCTTCCAAGTAGATGTTAATTTTCTTGGAATAATATGTTAAAAGAGAACGCCCCAAAGTAAACCATCATCCTGTGTTATAAAACTCCAGAAGGCTTCAGTTTGGTGTTAACGGAAGTGACAAGCACTTGGAGAAGTCATTTAATCGTCTAAGCAAAGTTACAAATAGATGTGAGTAAATAGTGTGTGTGGGAGTAAAGATTTAAGCACAAATAATATTTACAGTAACTGAAGATAACATTAATAATGTACCCACAAATAGAAGTATATATTTATATATTTATATATTGTACTTAATTAGATGCTCTAATAAGGGAAATAAAAACTGAACACTACTACTGTTGCTGTTGTTCCTTTCTCATCTATCCTATTTTAACTGCCTCCAAAGGGACAAACTATTGTGTAGAATTCATTAGCTCAATCCATTTCAACGCTATTGCAAACAGTTGGAAAACCTCTGAAAAAGTTTAGAAGAGGACAGATAAAATGTTAGGATGTGGGACTCAATTGTACTTAATTCATAAAACAAAATTAAACATCTGTTTCTTTTTTTTTTTTCCTTTTTTTTTTTCTTACATTTTGATTTCTACTTGGACAGAGGTTCTACTAAGCCACAAATGAGAAATAATGAAATTTAGATTGTTTTGTTTTCTTCTAAAGATTCAGATATAAACTTCGAGTGCAATTCAAAATCCAAGTATTATTTATACTACATACTCATTTCTACAACAGAACTTATCGACAGGTAGTTTAATCAGATTTGAATAGATACCTTATTTGCTTTGCAGAAAACTACTTTTGAATGAAAAATAAAAATATAGAAAGAATATTTTCTACACGATATAGTTTTGAATGGAAAGTGAAGATACACTAGTGCAGACACAAATTTGTATCTTCAACTTAGATGCACTCAGAGATCCATATTTTTTTTTTGTAGTAAAAATTCCATTTAGAACATTGGCTTTTAAAAATTATAAAACATTGTAGATATTCTTAAATATACAACTGAAAATAAAGACTGCAAAAAAGAGCCTTCAAATTACCAAATGTTTCTACTACGGAGGAGAGATAATATTCAACAAGAATGCAAAATAACCCCAAACTGAATACCACTATTTGTACGGTCGTAGAAATCTGGAAACTTTTGATCGCAGTAGCTTTATAAATGATCTTGGAAACATCTCTTTTGACTCTTGTGCTGTGTACTTGAAATAGTTTTGTGGATGTGCCAGTACATCAAAGAGAGCTTTAATCAGTTTCTTGTCCTACGAGACAGCATACATATTAGATAAAAATACTGTTTGGATTTTTTTTTCTGTACATCTTTTAAAATTAATGAACAACAATCCTTTTTTTCTTTTTGCAAAACTGGACTCTGGGTAAAGCAATATAAGGAAAGTACTTAATGTTGTGTGGAATTTTACACTGATGAATCTGTCTACTGTGCCTTTTTTTTTTTTTTTTTTTTTTTTCAGTTAGTGTTCCTGGATGGTACAGAATTGAGTGGGTAGCGGCTGGGTTAACCACAAACTGGCTGTAGAAGATTGGCATTAGCACTGCAAGCTACCTCTGGCTGCTCTTCCAGACTCTTTAATGCTGTTGCTCAGGGCCTTCCCTCCATAAGGGTAAGAGAAGGCTGGTCTCCAGCAACATTTATCTCTTTAAAGACCTTTTGCACTTTGGTAAAACCTTGATTCAGAGAATCAGCTGAGCCTGTGCCTGAGTCTCTCAGCACAGGAGTTGAAACCTGAGTGACCTCCAAACTTCAGTCAGTGAATACTTGCAGGGTTGGAGCAGGGATGGCCAGGAGAGCTGGCTGTTAATCAGCTCCTCTCCTTCTAAACTACACATTTAGCACGCTGAATTTGGCCTTCTGTTTTTTCCTTTAAAAAAAATAGATTTTCATTAACTAGTTGTTATAGGTGGCAACCCAGCCCAGCAGCCTTTCCCCACAATTCTCTCCAATTTGTTGCTTATATCTTTTGAAAATCATTTCATGGACAGCCTGCAATGCTACATTATGGCTGTACCTTGTGAAGGCAGGACAAAAGTTTAGGTAGATACATTTTTTAATGCACAGGAAATTCTAACTTAATGACTCATTTAAACAAATTTTAGACTGAGGCTGAAGAAGACTCTTCAAACAATAGGTTTTTTATTCTTGTTTGAGTAACTATTCTAACATACAATCATGGTAGCATATATTTCATTTAGATCCTGATTCAGCAGAGGATGTAGATGAGCTCAGCCCAGCTGAGCTACTGATTTTGTTACTACAAATACCAGCATAAACCTCAGAAGATAGATAATTTAATTCGGGATCACATGTAAACTTCAAATATTATGATCCTACCAGGGTAGAGAGATCTATGTTGGGAAAATATTTAGTGAAATGAATCCTTGGCTAGCCTCAGCTAAAGCAGAATTTTAGTACCTTTAGAATTTCTTGATGATTTTCTGATGCATATAATCGTCCATCTCGAACAATATCTTCTATTAGTTGTTGGTAATCCTCTGAAAAATAAACATCAGTGAGCGACTGTTTGTGACATCCTATGGGTGGATAATAGCCAGACAAACACTGATTAACTAGACTTTCTCTTCAATGCAGAGCTGAGAAATTTAGTATCCAGTTCTTTATTCAGTGTCTCTCATCCTGCTGTAGTCCTACCTAATTAAAATTTTAAATTCTGTACTGCTTTTGAACAGTAAGCTAAATTAACCCAGAAAACTACTCCCTCCAGATAATAATGCTTTATTATCTGTATTTTACAGATGAAGAAACAGCGCCACATGTAGAAAGTAACTGTCAAAGATTACTCATGAAGTCCAGGACACAGTAAGGAACTGTCCCTGTTGTCTGCCCTGAGAACAGCTCTCATTTTAATTCTTGAATCAATGCTAATCACCAACTTAATACAGATTTTATTATCATTCCCAAAATTTCTTTGGTGTTTGGAAAAGAGATGGGCTAACAGCTGCCTGAGGTATCACAGAAAAGTCTTAGTTGTGTTAAAACAATCATCCCGGAGTACAAAATACACAGTTTATTGTATATTTCTATATGAGAAGCAAGACTGTTTTAAGACACGTTGGATTTATGAATCCTTAGTGAAAGGATCCTCTTGCACCATTGCTTTTCTCTGTTGGAGCTGTGATTTTATTAATTTATGCTTTTCATGATCTTGTGGGTTACCAGTAGGGCTTGATGAAGGGGCTTCCTGAAATGCACAGAAATTCTGAGTATTCTTGTTATGCATATGCTAAATGACCACTTAAAGGGAGTCTCTTTGAACTCAGTGGGAGAAGGATAAAGTTTATAAAGAATTCTGTGTAACTTGCCATCTGCTCTTCAAATATTAGGAAAATAACAAGTGTAAAATTAGGTATTATTTAAACCAGTTGTAAAGAGTTTGAAAGTAATGCACTGAAAACCTAAGTTACATTGATTTTTTTTTTTTTTTTTGGTCATGTTTTCTCCCTGTCATCAATGTAAGAGAGATTATCTAAAGGACAGTTTTGTGCAATTCAGATACAACAGAAAGATGGAAAACAATCCCACTCTCACCATCGTAAGTGACATAGGGGACTTGAAATCCTTTGCCACTGTTTCCTTCATTTGACTTGAACTGAATCCATAGCTTCCTTGATCTTGAAGTAAATGCAATAGGTCTCTCATAAGTCTGACATGTTTCATATGTAGTAATTGAAGTAGGAGAAGCTAGGAAAGATTAAATAAATAAATGTTCTTTATAAAATAACTTTTTGCACCCTTCCTGATCTTGATGTCAAAAATGTCAAATTAACAAAACATTGTGGTTTACATATTCCCAAGAGCAGAAATGTTTGTGATAGAAGGCACATACTCTTTACCTGTTTATGAGAGGAAGGAGGTTTTCCCACAAAGGTAATGGAAATCCTTCCCTCTGTCCCAAGACAAGATGCTTACGTAGACAGCAAGGTGTACCGGATTGTTTTTGATATTTGCAAAATTACTATCAATATTACTCACTCTGTATACTATCGGCCCCAGATACACCAGAACAAGTCAGCTGCATCCCAGGCAGATGTGGTGACCAGCTCCTAACACTTCCAGTATGGGGAGTTAACCTGATAGTAACAAACAATTACTGCCTGCAGAAGAGTTAACATGCCTATGCCCAGGCCTGTGCTGCACATGCTGCATGGCCTTTAGGTCTGTACTGTGCTGCACAAACCTTGTAGCTGCAGGATCACCTCAGCCAGTGCCTGGTAGTAAGAAAAGCCTGCATGCAGCTCCCAATGGGCACTTGTGACAGTGCCTCCTACCTGTCCTTGCCTTTATCTAGCAGTGCAGCAACAAGTTTTCATGAGAACATTGTTTTTGTTTGACAGTGGAAATTATGATAGAGTTGTTTTCTTGTAAGAAAACCCCATAATAGTTTGAATAGCCAAAAGGGGAAAGTCTCTTCTGCACACAGAGTCTGCCCAGCATGCTGCGTATGGATCAGAGGTCCACTTGATGCTACCACTGCCTATGGTTCCCACCATCTAGAGACTATCTATACTATTCTATCCTTATAGTGCTAGTTCTAATTAATAGCATTTTAAGTGATATCTTACAGAGACTAAGTGCCTTTATCATAATGAACAAAGACATCTGTCTATAAATCTGCAAAGAAAATATCAGTTATCTATACTGAAATAAAGCAGACAGTTTGGGAACCAGGAAAAGAAAATTCCACTCCATAGCCAGAGGATAATTAGGGAAAATAACAAGCCTAATCTAAAACCTGAACTTGCTAAGGCTGACAGCTTTCATCGGTATTAGCAAAAAGAGACCTTTTCAACTGAATGTAATTTGGATAAGATCTCGGATGAATTCTGGAGTAAAGATTATACTAATTTGAGGTTAAACTTCAATATTTATAAAGAAGTCTTAAGGATGTAACTATTACAATGTCCAAAGACAAACAGTCTTTGCCAGACAGAAGATGGAAATTCTATTTTTCTTAAAGATTTGTAGAAATTTTGAAGTGTTATTTCTGTCCAGGTACAGAAAATGCCAATATCCAACCAACTTATCTAACAACACTAGATCTACCTATAGTATTGCCCTGCAACATACCTGTACAGTGAGTGTTTTTAATGTGTTCCAGACTAGCGTGAATTAATTTTTAAAAGTTACTTCTTACTATACAAAAGTGGCAGAGTTAAGGTGATATAGCAAGGCTAACAGCTGAATAAACTCCACAACCCTGTTCACTTTTCATTTGTTTTGCCCATGTAACTTGGGCTGAACACATCCACAGCATGCTGGAGGACTGTGCTCATGGCTTTTACCTGATCTGTGCAAACAGTTCCACAGAGCCGGAGCCTGCCTCAGCCCACTTCTGCCTGTGTGTGTGTAAGTGATGTGACTGGGTAATGAGTGGGCTAGAGAGAGGCCTACTTTAACATAACCATACAGGGGAGAACGTACTATATTATACACACATAATATTGCGGTTAAATCCATTCTTACAGTGCAAGTAAGTGGATCCATTGCTCTGGAACTGCAATCAGTTTTTCAACAGCAATCAGTTTTTCAACAGTGATGTTAGCAGCTGATCTTCCACGAACTGTGATAAATATTTGTAAGGGCTACTTTAACAATGCTAACCATACAGTGATTTCAAATCACAGCTCTGAAAAACTCATTTTCTAGCGTTGATACTGTGGCACTGTTATTGGTTCTCAAGCGGAAGCCAAACTTTTCACTCATCTGCCTTGCTTTAGACACTGTTGGAACTACAATTCAGGATTAGAAGAACAACTAATTTGTTCTGCTACAATATTTTACTTTTTAAAAATTGCTCTAGACAGAAGTAATTTCCTCCCATCTGTAGTGAGCAGGTTTCTCCTTGTACTAATCTGATATACAGAGCTCTCAACAGAAGCTCAAGGACAAAAGTCATGAAAATTTTTTAGCAAGTGAAATATGCTGTTTTATCAAGTAAAATATGCTGTTTTAAACAACGCTGCATATAAGCAATTGCCTTTCAGGTTTGGTGCATCTTGGAAATTTAACATTAAATCACCAAAAGCTGGATGCCTGCACTGAACTGCAGGAGAAATGCATCTCAATAGCGTCTTAACTTCAGAAGTAGTTGAATTAGCTTTGTAATCAAAGACAGAACACAATATCCACTCCACACAGAACTGAGAAAACTGAATTTTTTGAAGGTGTCAGATGTACCAAACCTATGTCACTGCACAGACACAGCAATAACCACAGTACTTATATATACTCACAAAGGATAACTAAGAGCATAATTTATAGAGATGACAGGAAATTTCTCTTCTAATATAACACAGTATAGCTGTGTTGACTTTTAGATTGGTGGTGATTTATCCCACGTGATAATTGGGCCAGAGAGAAGCCCATTAACTGCTTTGTGATTCAGCCAAGATACTTGAATAATTAATAACACTGTGTTAACTGTTATTAGTACAGCATTCTGTTTTAACGTGCTGTGCCAGTTCATTCAACAGTCCTTTCAGAAACACTGGGAAGATGAAGACAGTTATCCCTTCAAGACAAACTTTCCACTCAGTCTGTTTACAATAAATATTTACGTTGCCCATATCTGGCAACTTACCACTTTTTCTCATTACTAAAACATCACCACATTCATCTTCAATTGGAAGAAATATCTCAGGTACTACGATGAGTATTCTTCTCTTTGGGGGTGGATTTATATTCCAAATGCATTCAACATTAGCTGGGTAGTCTCCAGGATAGTTGGGCGATTCAATATAGCCAGTATAATCACCAAGTTCTCCTCCGCAGTGCTGGTCTGTGCAGAAACATAAATCAGTATTCGCATTAACTGATTAGCTAATTTGAGGTGTTTTTCTAGATCTGTCAAGAGCAAGTCTAAACTCCTCCCTGTGGCTTTAGAAATGGATACCTTCTTCAGCTGCCTCTGTGTGTTTAGCATGGAAAGCCTTTAAAGAAATGCTCAATCTGCAGGACTGCTTCAACTGATTCATAAAACCTTAACCTCCAGTGTGTAAAATGATTTAAGTCTTCACTGTTTTGACATTTGATTAAGAAACCAATGCAGGTAAGTAAACATGATCCCATTGTGGAGGTACAGTTGTTACGAGTGAGATCATGCTGACATGCAGGTTTTCTGACTGAACTTCACATGCTTTTTAACCTGATTTAGCTGAATGAGCATGATGATTCTAATAGGTAACCTTGATTACAGATTTACCTTGCTTTATTTTAGATTAAACTAGTTACTAAAGAGTCCCATTTGGCAGATCAGTTTTGCATTCTGAGCTTTCAAAATTCCTATTGAATTTGCCGCAAAAGTGTGATTCACCAAGTTACTTAAGCTTGACCTCTCCAGGCCTACACATCTACATAAAACTAAATAAATGTTTAAATATTTTTGCTTGCTTAATCCAAGCCTCAAAAATTCTGCAAGGTCAGAAGCTGGCTTGAAAACAGAAAATATCTAAGCCAGCAAAGTGACTGTGGATGTGTTTACTTTACTGGAAATTAGCAAATTTCTTCAAATTTCTTCTTATTACCTATTTTTTTTTTTTTTATCAAATTACATTAGAAGTGACAAAGAGCTTCATAGGTATACAGCACATAATCAGAACAAAAACTTATGGTAGCCTTGCATATGAATATTTAATTTAGGTGACATTACCTAATTATTATATTGAGGTTCTCTTAAATTAGCATGGTAGGCATGAAAATAAAATGCTTGCCTAGAAGAATCAGTCATTCACAAAAGATCAAATAAAATTGCACTGGAAACCTCGGAGATACTTAAAATGATATCTGAAGATAGAAGGCTGACTATTGCAAAAAAAGCCTACGAGAAGATTTCACTGTCACAAGCAATTATCTGGCATTTACAAAAGTATGCATGACTGTACCGCCTATTATTTTATAATGATTAGTAGCAGTTACTCTGATAGAAGACATTGTGCTCTACAGAGTCACAGAGCATATACACATAACTGCAAAACTTATGGGACCTGGGAATATGAAAGCTCAATGGTTATAACTCACAGAGGGCACTCTGCAAAATTACATTAATGCTAAAACAATTATATGCGTCAAGTGATACATTTCCAGGTTTTGTTCTCATTGCTTTCGCAATTTTTACTGTTCCAAATGTCAGTCGGTATATGCTCTCTGAGAAACACAGAATTGGATTCCAGAATGACAGATGGGACCTTCAAGCTGCTGTTCAGATCCACAGAAAGGTGTCACCTCACAATTAATACATATGCAACTTACTTTTGCAATGTGTAACGTTAGTGGAGCCATCAAAATCCGTACTTGTGTTCCCAGGGCAGGTGATGCAGTAATTTTGGCCAAACTCAGGCTGGTATGTTCCTACAGGGCATCGGATACATCTGTGTGTTGTGGAGTTGTAGTAGTGTCCAGGAGAACAATGAACTGCAAAGTATGAGATATATTATTTTCAGAAAGTAACAATCTTCAGTGCAGAGACAGCTTCCTTCTACCCTGGACATACTGCATGATTCCATACTGAAATATACTTACTAGTCCATAAAAGGCAAAAAAGACATCAGCTCACTCTATTCCCAATTACAAAAGACCTTCTAACTAGAATCCTGTTCTGAAGACTACAGCTAAATCTTCATGAACTAGTAACGCATGCTACATATGTCTTCCACTGTATTTAATACAGTGGTTTCTGATGAGTATATAACAAATGGAAGCTGATACATATTGCCTCAATGACAAAAATGTCTTTCACAATAGCAAGAGAGAAGTTTCCATTATGTATGTTTGCCAGGATCAGCATGTAATTCAAGTAACTAAGCCAAAGTACATTTAGGTAGATTCTTTCTTCGCTATTTGCACTGGAGGCTGTCATCATTGTGCACACATGTTGCATACTTACAGTTTGTGTCCAGCCCATTTGTAAAGAACTCTCAACTTCATGTAATTTCTATAGTGTTTAGTTTTTCTAATTTGGTAAATAAAAATAGGCAACATGGAAAGACCAAAGCATTCTGATGCAAGTTGATTTCTTGCCATGCAGTGATGCTGATTTACTTTCCAGTTGCAGTGCTGACACAATATGTGCCTGTGGTAAATTCCAAAGAATACCATAAAGCCAGCTCAGTCTCCACAATCTCAGGAGATCATGCCTAAATTTACAGATTTCTTGATTTAATCACAGAGAGTGTTGCTACATGCAATGACTATGTTTGTTTTGGAGACTCAAAGTCCCTTCATACTGAAACTTACAAACAAAAGGGTAAGCAGCAGGAAAATGAATCATAGAAAGATTTGAAATTCACCTTTGGTTTCACAGTCTTGAAAGGAAACAGCACCTTCATACTTGGTAACCAGCCCTCCACCACAAGGAAAGCAGAGGGTCCTTCCTGATTCAGGCTGATACGTACCAAGAGGACAGATTCTACAAGGTTTAAAACCATCTGAAGAATAGTGTCCAGGAGAACACTGCCCTAGAAATTGAAAATGATCATCTGTATTAGTGAGACTACTTTTCTGGACAAAGTATAAATACAGTTCATAGTTAGCAACGCTTTCTTTTCCCTAAAAATGTATCATCAAGACAGCTGCAGATCAAATTTTAATCTTACCTACGGAGTTTGTATTGCTCCTGTAATTGCTTCCTAAAAACAGGGCCAGGAAATAGAACTATTCTCTTAATAAACTCTTTGCTTTTTTTTTTCCTTGTTGTTTGTTTGTTTTATTATCATTTATTTATTAATAAGGGCTCTATTAAGATGTTGATACTTTGCACTTGCACAGACTCTTTCATCTGAGAATTTTCAAAGTGCTCTGTAGGAAAAAAATGAATCTTTGCATCATAATTATGACATTGTTTTTTATATCTCTATCTTATAGATATGGAAATAGTACATCATGGCAATTGCCAAACTGGATGGGAACAGTCTGGAAACTTGTCTGTGAGAATAGCTGACACCAGCAGCTTTTTAGTTAGCTGTGAAAACTATTGTTTCTCAGAAGATCTTCTGCCAGAAAATGGCAGTTTATGAAAAGTAAGGCACTTTGTGGATGAACCTACTGACAGCTACAAGGTAGTTTCAAAACTTGCTCTCCGGGCAATTTCTGATAGGTGTTTGTTTGGCTTGGTTCTTGCTAGCTTGAGTAGTTTACTCCTCAACAACATACCTGTGAATCAGGATGTCAAGTTTTTCAGGATGATGGCATTAGTACATATCTTTACACCACCCCAGCCTGGGAGATAAGTATGTTGAGATGTGTTAGGTGTTTCCTGAGGTTGCCTAATGATGATACTTTGTAATTTAACTTCCCTAAGAACTGAACAGCAAACGGAAACAACTGACTTAAAAAGCAGAAGGTTTTGAGAGCCCTGGGTGGGGTTGGGGTCTCTTACCAACCCTGACACTGGGAAATGTTGAGGACCTCCAGCATCTTGGGTAATTGGTGCTCAGGATGAACAAGAACTCCTGAGCAAATGTAAAGTTCAAGTTCTGTCCCCACAAAAGTCAAACTTAAGTTCAACAGTGGGACCAGGATCTCTGGGGTTTAGTTTCACACCCATCCCAGCTGGCTTGGAATATGACTGTACAAGTTGGCTGCTGTGACACAGACCTCTGAGACATATTATAAGATTGCTAATTTGAAGGCAATTCTGCTATTCTTTTTGTAGCAAAACTGATCGACCTGGTCTAGTCCAAGTGGTCACTGGACTTTAACATGAAGGCAGTTAATGAAGAATGGATATGGATCTGGATTTCAGTGATTTCAGCGTGAAAATTAAGAACTTGTGAAATGTGGCTTACAGACATCCTTTTAAAGAGAAGGTGTTTAATACTGCTAAATACCTGCTGCTTTCAGCACTAATATGTCTCAGTCCTTACCTGGAGATGTATATAGAAATGAGCTAAGTTGTTTCCTTCACGCCTTTTGTATTGCAATTGCCTACAAAATGTATCTGATCTGTTTTCTGTGAAAAAATGCTCCAAATGAACAGCTTCCTAATCAAGTTTTGGGCTTCTGTCTACACAGATCACATTTAGCTTAGGTATCAAACCATCTTTTTCACTTGCAGCTACAACAGGGTTCTATTACAGCCACTTAAAGTCTCTTACAAGCTTGTATGTGCTTCACCTGTAGATGAGCATTTCAGTCATAGGCTATTTGTTACTACAAAGGCTTTACTGCTCCAGAAGAGACAAGAAAACACTATTAATTACAGGTAGTGAGGTTTCTAACAAAGATAATGTTCATCAAAACAAATTATTTCATTACATATACTGAAACATTTTATACTGTTGATAAAATCTTTAACAGGGAGATTCATGAAGTCCAAAGGATATCCTCTTGCAACTTTCAGAGAAAGAGAAAATGGGGCAGTTGATCAGAGAAAAAGACTTATGATCTGACAACAAATATTTTGAGACAAATCCACTCTGAAAAAAATAACCAGAAAGCTTTCTTTTTGTTGTGCAGAACAAAAATTTAAATGCAAGCCTTGCCAATTGTGATGCAAAACAGTCTTTTCCTGCTAGTTGTTGCACTGCTCTGGTTAGTATACTATATCAAACATTTCTAAACTCAGACTGTATTTTGTTAATCTATTCTTGTTGGATTTTGGCTAAGTAAAGTCAACATAATTAAGATGCATGGGCATTTCAAGATTTTTCCAGTGATAGTTCCTTCATGCAGGGTATCAGGAAAATCTACTATATGTTTGGCTTGAGACACTAGAGTTTTTATTCAGTGGATGGGGAAAATGGCTATTTCTCAAGTGTCATTCATTGTGCATTTACCCTAGATATCCTTGAAACAAGCATTAATGTAAATTACATGAATGAGTTTTAAAGGTAGAACTTGCAAAGCAGATAGGAAGATTTATTTCAAAGTCAAACAATATATCTGCTATAAACTAGATTTTGCTCATCTGTAGTGAAATAAGATAGAGAAAATAATTAACAGGGATGTGTTAAAAACACATATATTTATACTGATCAAGTTACAGTAGCAGCATTTACAATACAAACTGAATATCACAGCTCCTTTCTGAAACCAGGGATTATCATCATTAAAATCTAATCTATATATCATTAAGTTGAGTCAGAGATGCTACGTCACTTGCCAAGAGCTACACTGAATTTATGCAGCATTGAAACTCGTAGTCATTAGCTTTAAGCCCAGGTACAGATCCTTGCAGCACACTATCTCAAAATTGTGATTGCTGCCAATTAGACTGGGTAAACTACATCCCATGCAAAACATTAAATCAGGAGGTTCATTAAACTTGCCAATACCAGCCCAAAGTAATCTATCCCTTTGGCTCACACTATACCTGATGAGTCCTTACAAGTCGAGGTATGTCTGTCCAGATTCCATACCTGACTTGAAGCAAGGCAGTTTTCTTGGCTTGTTCATTTCCATACCATAACTCACATTGTAGCAGCAGGTCCCATCTTCGTGTTGGCAATGCCAGCATGTCAGCAGATGGAACAAGCCAAAACATTTTGTGTATTGCTTGTAAGAGGACAGAGATATCTTCTGTTACCTTTACAAGACAGAAATGTGGAAGGCTCTCCCTTCTTTTAGCCTCCATGCCTCACTGGCTGTGTGGCAACACCTTATCCTTTTATAACCAAATTAAACTTGCCTCCACATTCTGACACATTCCGGGCGCCCGCTACTCCCTGTCCATCGTTACTTGGGCAAGGCTCACAGGTAAGTTGACCTTCTGTGTCTTGGTATGTTCCTGGTGAGCAAGGAATGCACTGATTATGTTCTCCGCTATAAAAGGTGCCCATGCTGCAGGTAACTGAGAAAAGAAAAGGGGAATCTGCATAAGGACTTTAATTTTGATCATATCATTTGCCTTTACCCCAAACATTTAGAGAACACGAGTCTCTTTGGCCTCGGTATTATTAGTGGCACTTTTGCGTATGTTAGGCAGGATCCTCACCTGATATAAACAGGCCAATCTAGGATCTGTGGTCTAGCTCAATTTATATCAGTGCAAGGTCCTTCTATTGCTTAAGCTATCAAATTATGTTGTTCTATGCTGAAGCGCTATCAGACATATGTTGTTAATAAAGCTGATGCAGTCTGAAAATAGTATACTGTAGTTAAATTAAGACAGAGTTTTATAATGTATGGGAAATTATGTGATTTTTTTTTGTTTATACTAGGTATATTTATGTATTGGTTTTATGGAAGAAGACAACAGAAAAATTTGTCTCCTGTAATCAGTTCTAGAGATTACTCTGAGGGCACTGTATCCCATGCAATATTTTCTTTCTTGACACTCAAATAGCCCAATTAGTAGGCATTATATATGTATGTATATATATATATATATATATATATATATGTATATATGAATCCACATACTCTTCTTATGGCAACAGGACACATAATTGTATTAAATGTTTTTCTCTGCTTGATATAGGTAATTAAAATGTATGGGTTTGTAGACACTAACACCAACAGTCTTTCAATAATAGCTTCTAAGTTCCAGCATGATGAAAATAGCCTCTGAAACAATTCATTAGAGGTACCTATCAAATCTGCATTTAACTCCTCCTTTTTGCTTGTGCCTGACTTGGTGCCTGAAAGCAGCTGGAAAAACAGATATGCTGGTTTTGAAAATATGATTCTAAGCAATTAAAAAGCTTGTGCTGCTGGGAGTTACCATTAATAGTTTTTTGTTAGAACCTTGGCTCTAGAGCCTGGTAACCTGGGAAAAAGCTTAAAGAAATTAGGTATTTTACAAAAAGTTAAACAGATTTTTATAGATTTTTTTTTTTAATTGGATTTCTTGAGTGTTAAACATAAATATATCCATGGGTCATAAGATTATTTGGTGATGATGAGAGAGACAATACCAAACTAAACACACAGCACCTAGGCAAACATAATTTTATAGTTTTACAGAACTGTATTTTCATTAGATGCTGAGAGCAAGTGGGAAATAATTACCAAGAGAGGCTTGTGGCAGGCCTTGATATATATCAACTGACAGTGTATGTATGTACATGCTTATTTTGTTTTCCTGCAATCATTTAACGAATTCTCCTCTGATACCTTAAGAACCTCAATGATCTATGGACATACACCAAGTAGTATTAATTTAAATCATCTGTTATCTCATATTTCCTGCCTGACTCGCTAGGAACAAATTAATTTGGGGTTGCTTGGTTTTTGGGGAATGGCTGAACAGAGCTGTTGTGACTTACCACATTTTCCATCCTGCAGCACTTGCCCTGTACTGCAAGCTTCGTGCCCTTCAGTAGCTTTAGCTGGCTTCTGAGCCACTTCATATTCTGTCCCAGAAAACTGAATGTAAAATTGCTGTTTATTAATAGATTTCCTCAATGTTTTGATTGCAGTTTGCAGCTTCTGCTCCATCCTTTTCCGAACACAGTCAATGTTACAGGTGTCTAGATGGGAAATGATAAGAAAACTAGAAGCAATTGAGATTCATGCTTAAAAAGAGGAGCTTAACAAAAACCTTAGCCTACATTGTACCATGACACCTCTGTTTGCTTCATTGTCTTTTCCACATAAACTGTAGAAGCAGATCACTGTATTCAAAATCAGGCCTTTTACAGGGGATATCAAGTAGTACACTGTGATCTATCAAACTGAGCTTCTTGGCCTGTAAGTATACACTGAGTGCTGATCTTCTCTCCATCATTAAGAAATTTGGTTATACTGAGTGCACAAGGGAGAGGAGAAGGCTACAGAAGACACCAGTCTAACCGGCATAATCAAGCTGGCACTGTGTGGCAATGCTGCGCTGTGCTGTACTGAGCAGCAGTGACTGGTGCTTTGTGCACTGTTACAGGAATGGTGCATTTCCCACTGTGTTGTATTTCCAGATATGTGTTCCAGTTGACATCACTATTATTTCTGAATTTTCTCAGCCAATGCTTTACTCAGTTGATTAGGAATTCTCCCCACTTCCCTGACTAAAATATGTACATGACACAAAGAAAGGTACTTTCTGGCACAGTAACTTTGAACCACTTGGCTAGCAAGATACCCCTCAGAGGTTAAGAAACCTGCCTTTGAGTACTGGCATGTTTATAGAATTCAACCCACATTTTCTTTGGCTGGATTTTATGGCATAATATTTCACCTCATGAATAACTTGAAGCAATTATTTTTCTTCCTGAAGTTTGTTATGAAAACATGAATTTACCAAATGTGTAATAAAAATGTTCGATTCCCAACAACTTACATTTTGGAGGATATTTTTAGTGTCAGCATTACAAAACTTCTAGTTAATCTTTACATTCTCTGTGCATCAGTTAACACTTCTGTTACCTGAAGAAATCACAGTAAATTGAAATACAAAACTTAACTCCAGGCTTTGAGGGGCTTTTGCTGCAATCTTTGCTCCTTTATTCTATAATTTCATACCTGACTCCTTTCAATTAAATGTTGGAAACTGAGTTTGGAAAAGCTGTTGAATGAGGCTTGTATTAAAAGTTTTGCATGGCAGCTTGATGAAGTAGCATCAAAAAGATTCTAACATGCAGAGGAACTGAATTATGGTTTCTCTCCTTAGACAGAGATCTTTCACAAACCTGAGACTTCTTCCAACTTCATCTCCACTTCAAACTCTGCAGTGATATGGGACACTTCTTTTGATGGTGACTTGCGGCCCCGGCGCTTTTTCTTGGAGGAATCACACTTGAGATTCACAAATGTCACATGGCAGTTGTCTGTACAAGGGAATTGACCTCCTTTGTGTGAGAGAAGCAACACAGAAAAGAAATCGAGTAGCAAAGTAGCAAGTGACAGTCTAATAAGCAGTATCTCAGCTGGATTATCATGGTTTCATAACATTTCACATGCAGTTAGACGCCTTTGCTGTGCAATTTTTGGTTTGCTCATTTTGCTGGTGACTGCAGGAGACAAAAGAATAGTGTGGTGGTGCTCAGCTGTGTAGTAGTAACTTTAATTTTGTCTTTTTTTCTGTGCAAGGATTAGGAAGTTCTTTATGGAGAGTAGTTAAAATCAGTTTATACAGTCATTGTATGCTTAAACCAAGCAAGAGAGTAAGTTTTCATGAGAGCAGCAGGCCTGAGACTAGACCATAGCAAGCATGGGCATCAAGAAACAATTGTTACAGCTTTTTCAGCAATGAAAATCACCAGATATCAAAAGGCTTGAAAACCTTTTGATTAGGAAGTTTTGAAAATATATTAGAAGGTTTGAACAGAATAAGTCACAAGCCAGAGGAACTTAATGCATTCTTCAGTTATGTGTTACTGACAAGAACAAAGGCCACAGTCCATTGAGACACAATCATGTAAGGATCCTTTCCCTATATAAATAAGTTTATGTGAAAAACATCCTTTTTTGATAAGTGATGAAAATTCCAACTCAGGGAGAAATTTCTAGCCCCAAACCACCAGAAGGATTGCATTTTGAGTGTGCAGATTTATGACATAAACTGTTAGACCCAGAAGTTCAGGCATGTAACAGATACACAGCAAAGAGAGCAAAGGACAAGGAAATGCATCCAAGTGTATTCCTATAGTGATGGTATGGACAAAAAAAAAAAAAAAGATAATCTATAACTTTAAAAATGAGTCCAATAGCCACATGTTATTAGAAGACAATACATAACAACAAGGTAAGCATCTTAAGAAGTGAGACTTGCTTCAAGCAAATACTTGGAAAATTAGGAAACTAGAAAGATAAATGTTTAGATTGCATGATAAAGATAAAATACATGTCTAAATTAAAAAAATAGAATCTTTAAGCCATTAACATTTTTTGGGCTACCTATTTTTACTCTTATCTGTTCATGATTCATACAACTTCTTACTAGCAAAAGTGATATGACAGATTCACAAGAGAATGTGTCACCACTAGACATTTTCTGTAAGCTGATAAGCTCCTCTAAGTTACAATATGAGCTGTTTCAGTTATACTGATGTTGTATAATAAAATCCAGGATATTCCAAGTTAATATTAAATTTAAATGAAATTCAAATATTTTAACTGCTGTGGAAATGTGCAGCAAAAATACCAAGATATCAATACCAATCACTTAATTTCCTCTATTATATATCAAAATAAATGTCATGATGATCTGTCAAAAATGTATCCGTTTTATAATCCTTTTTAACTTTAAAAGTGAAGTTAAAAACTAGTAATAATAAAGATTTAAAGATAAATTTTCAAACAACACAACTACTCACTCCAATATCACAAGTGGTCTAAGGCTGTGTAACATCAGATTTTGATTATAACTTTGCTGCATAGGAGTTGTCTTGCTTATGCAATGAGATACTAATCCAGCACAAAGCAAATAATAGCTTTCACTAGTGTATTTTTTTTATAAACCTAACTTGGAAAAAATAAACTGAAAACATTTCATGCAAGTTGGTCATAACTTTTTGTGTCAAGATTTTTCTTTTTCATCTTAACGAATGCCAGAAAAAGAATCAGCTTAATTCCAAATTTGTATAGTTTTAGATGAAAACTTTTCAAAGCAACTGGTGACATTTCAGCACTGCCAGATCCAAACCCATGATACTGTTCAGCTAAAGTGTGAAACTTGACTTGATCTTAAATTCAGAAAGCATTACTTTTTTCTGTCTGCAGTGTGAAATCAAATTACACGAACAAGCAAACAAACAAGCAAAAAATTAGAATGCTGCTTATGTGCTGGAAGAAACAACATACCTAAAACAGCTTGCTTCCCAGTATCTTTTGTTTTTTCTTTGCTGCGAGGCCGTAAGTGGCACTTTGAATCTTTAATTTTAAAACGAGCTTTCTGCTTGATTGGAGGGGCTAAGAAATCTGTTGATGTAAAATATAAAAGCTATTGTTTGTGATGCAGATGAAACAAAATCTAAAACTTATTTTTGAAAACAGACTCAAAAGTCTTCTTGCAACATAGAAAACAGGCAGCCACCTTGTCCAAAAGGATACATTTCCTTAAGTTTATTTTTTCCCCATAAACACTTACTCTTGAGCCCATAAAGATCAAGGAATTTGCTAGTATTGCTAGTATTGCATATACTCTGCACATACCCTTCCCCTCCAGCAAACCTGCATATCTTGGTGGACTTTGGGTGAATTTGTCTCTTATTATGAGAAAAGTTAACTGTTACCATTTTTTCCTGGCTCTAACTCTGACTTCCTATGTTACTTGGCTGTAGTTCTACCCTTGTTAATGCTAGCCAGTAATAAGAATGACAGTAAAGTTATGCTGTTAACAACTGAAAACCATCCAAAGGAAATGTCTCTACTTGACTATGGTCTATGGCTTGCTAGGTTTATTCTTCAGCTTTAGATCCAAGCCAATCATGACTTTAAAGGCTCCAAACACGCGCTGCTTAGAAATGCAGCTGCTGCCTGACCTTCTCACAAATGCTGTGGTGGAAAAGGCTAGGCATGACCTATCACCTGTCTGCTGCTGTGGGCTGCCCACTGCAGTCAGAGCAAGCGGAGGGCGGTTGCAGGTTAAGTGCCATGGTGTGGGTCTCTCCTTCCCTGGGAGGTAACCTGCCCCTGTGGCACAGGCAGACAGATCTGCTGCTCTGTTAACTCACTTCACAGCATTGTAATTCCTAATACATTCCAAATATATAAGAAATACATGGTTAGAGGACAGGCAAATTGCAGAGAAGCATAGCAAGTAATGACACAAAGTGGGCCGGGATACTATTTCGTCTGCTTCTAAGTTTGACAGACTTCAATCATTTGAGATGAATCTTTTTATTTATTTATTTATTTTATTTTATGCTGGTTATCAGTTTTAAGACCAATTTTGAAATGTCTCTGCAAAATAATGCAGCTATTTCCGTGAACAAGATGAATGAAACAGAATGTGATCATAAAATTCCCATAACCTTTTTTATCAGGAATGCCAAGAGCCTCAGTGCTTCCAAGCAAGGTCTTTGTAGCTGAGGACTGACCCCACTGCAGTCTGCTGCTGCTGCACTTGTGCTGGCCCCCTTGAATCAATTCCAAGTCTGCGAAGAGCTGACATTTTGATGTGCTTATTATTGCCTTGCTGGACTATGGAAAGTAAATTACAATAGACACTCGTCTTCATTGAGTATAAATCAAACCTCCGCTGCTACTATATTGACCTACAAACACGATGTGGCACTGCAGGGCAGCTAAGCACTTTCCAGCCCTAGAAGAGAGGCTGTGAAAAAGCAAATGCGTGTGTGTGGAAACACAGGCTACCTTAAATCTGGCCTTGTGTAACTTTAGTTGTGCATCTTGCAGCTCAGGGAACTTCCGTTGCCTTTCCTCTAGAGGTCATGGCCCAGGTGAACAGGAGAGCACATACCTGCACAGCTGGGAAGGGTGGCATTGCGTTTCTGTTGAGCCTTGCCTTGCTGGACAGGAACACCACAGCTCAGCGTGTAGCTGTTCTCCGAATCTGCAAGGCACAATGCTGAGTCAACACACATGGCAACAGCCTCAAAAGACACCTGCTCCACTTGTCACTCCCAGCACTAATATACTGCACTCAAGCAAACTTTTTAATACTGCTAAATAAAGAGACATTTAAAGTGCTGAACTGGCTGAAATAGCTTGCCAAAGCCTACTGCTTCAATGTTGACTAGAAATTTTGTTTCTTGCAACACTGGGTTTCTTGCAACATTTCATAAACAGTTTAGCATGAGGTTAGCTGTAAATTAGATAATTCCATGGTGCACAAGTAGGAAATATTTTACTGTGTTTGTCTGTGGTAGAGTCCTTGTGCTTTGATCATCTCTGTAATTTAAAAGTAAACCACGTACTTTAGTAATAATGTTAGCTTCAGACCAAGAGAACTTATTGGCAGAAACAAAAACAACATACTTAGAACCATAAAAGGGTTTATATACTGCACAGATAAAACTGTGTATTGATGCATACAAATTAGGTAAATGCATGGGTAATCTCTGTTAAATTGAAAATAAAGTGTGAACCGCTCTACAGCATGAGAGTACATGACAGTACAACATGTCAGTACTAACATGAAAAGTAGAGACAGTCTTGTGGAAAATAATCCTGTGGCAGGATGAGAACATCCACAAAAAAGTAATCTCAACCCCTAGCTCCCTTGCCCTGCAAAACTGTGTAGATGAAAATTACCTGTAGCAAATGATATAGAAAAGAGGAGGGAAAAAAAAAAAAAAAAAAAAAAAAAAAAGGATGTCTGAGTTTCTATAACATTCAGCTGAACTACTTCCAAAAAAAATTATTAAAACCCAGCAACTGAAACAACTGAAGTGAAGGATTTTTCCATACAATCTCCAGAGACAGATTTAGTTATATTCATTTTGTATGAGACCATAAGACAGCTTTTAAGCGGTTGCTAGGCCATCCATTGCTCTGCAGTATCCCTGGATGAACTGATGGCATTTTTATACTACTGTGGTATGAGAGCTCGGGCTGCCACAGCATTAAATTGCTGTGTCCCAGTGCTCCTCTCCTGCCCCTGCCTCATGCTGTGCTCTGTCAGAGGAACCCATCCACTTAATGATTTGTTTCTGCTCCTGCTCAGTCACACAATTGCAGGTTATTTCAGGACATGAAGCAGAGTCCACCTTTTTAAGAAGATGCCTGGATAGGCTCAGGGGTCTCTATTTACAGTGAGTAACATGATATCTAAAATTATCAGGGAAACCAACTGTTCAGTTTTTCCTCCACTTTTGACTGAGCAATTTATTTTTTTTTCTTTTGCACCATGTTTTTTACTTTAGTTACATTTCAGTTTTTGGGGAGAATTTCATTCTTTTTTTTTCCTTCAAATGACACCTCAATCAAACAACTAAGGGCCAAACCTCTAATATAACAGACAGTCAGCTCTTGTATTTAATGTTTGGCCCAAATTTAATTTATAATGATATTTTGCTCAATTACAGTTGTTCATACCAAAAACTGAATGCACGAATCATGAATATATTAGCATAGAAAAATCATCAAGTCACATCCTAGACTTAGGAGGACAAATACTCTGTACAAACCTGGAACAAAAAGAGTATTGGATGGACATGACAGGAAGCAGCTCTCTATTCCTCCTGTCTTACTACACACTAGCTGAGCCTTGGGAGCAGGCTTGGCATTTGGGAGACATTTAACCATCTCTGAGGAGAAAAAAAAAAAAAAAAAGAAAAATCAAACACTGTACAACCCAGAACCTCACACATCCACTTGTTTACAACAGTGCAGAAAGGTAGAAGTGGCAACAAAGCAAAATCACAGGTCCAGGCATTTCTGAAATAAGCACATAACAGAGAGAAGTATGTGGGTCTTGTGCTTGGACTTAGAAATGAAACTCCTTCACATTTTTAGACCTAAACACTGGATCCAATCTTTTCTTCCAATTCTCCATTTTGGGACTCCAGATCTGTTATGTGAAATGTAGGTGTGTCTAATTATGAGCATGATGCTGCATGCACAGTGTGATCACAGAAGTGACAGGTCCAGAAGTCCTGTCCCCCCTTTTTGGAGGCATAGCTCTGTAGTTCAGCAGGCCCACTACAACAACATAAATGGGAGTCACCCTCAAAAGGTCTATATATTCATATGACCAGTAAAAGCATTTTCTGTTTCTCACTCCAGCTCTCACAGACTTACATCTCAGTTCTATGCTTAAACTTCTAAAAGTAGAAAACTTCCCAGCCAAGCTGGGGTGAGGTAGCACATGCTGGGACTGGGGGTATATGGCCCCACCAATCCTTTCAGCCACTGCTGAAACACCCTGAGCTATGCTAGGAAGGACACTGTGACATGCACATAAATGTCAGCTACTTCTCATCACCACCCACCACACAACGCACATTGCTGCTCATACAATGGAAATGTCCAGCTTCTTCTCACAGCTTCATTGCAGGTTGAAGACAGAATATCCTGTAGGTCTTACTCACACTGCTCTCTTTATCTGGTTGAAGGACAGTTTTTATTTTAGCCGAATCTACATACAATTGTTGAGCTGTTGGACCAGTTTCCGTGCTTCCCCCTGAAGATGACTGATAATTATAATACTGCAGCTATTTTAATTCAACATCTTCTTGGACTCAGATATTTAAATACACCTTTTTCGCTATAAATGATCAGATGCATTCTCAGCTACAGCCAGTAGGTGCTATGTCTATCTGCACCTCAGATAGAGGCAGCCTCACTGCTTGCTTCTTTCCTCCAGTCATTTCCTCCAGAACTCTGCACTGAGGCTGACTGAAGTGCTGGGCACTTCTTCAAGCAAATGCTTCATGCTGCATGAGCTGGCTGAATCTAAGGCAGGTGTCTGCAGAACAGTTCTTGTTTTAGCCCCATAAAAACATTTGTTCAGGCTTTTCCTCTGGCTGTTATTTGGTACTTCCTCTAATCATGCTCACCTTGCAAGTTGGTACTTGGCTGCTTCCTGTTTAGCTCCTGACTGGCCTTGCTGCTGCACCTGCTATTTTTCCTACCCCTCATCTCACCACTGAACCACAGCAAGGTATGTGTGGGTCAGAGCTGGGGATCAGAGCTGTAGCATCTGAGTCCTATAGGATGCAGTCAGACTGATTTGGGTTGGCCAGGGCTTGGGAAAAGACAAGTAAAGCTGGGATGAAAAAGGCCTATTCAAATGTGGTAGCTGACATAAGCCTTGCCTGGTTTGGTCTGAGCGCAGAGGAAGGGTTCCAGCTGCTGCCACCTAGGTTGTGTGCCTGGCCTCACCGCTGGTTAAATACAAATAAATGCAAGTCCCTTAAACACACCTGATGTTCACATCTGAAATATGGGAATGATCATCCTCCACTTACCTCCCTCCTAAGGCCTTTTTTGTTGCTTTGGTGACATTTATAAAGAAATTATTTCTTTGTACCGAATAGACAATACATGTGCGAAGTGTCATTGCTGAGCACAAAAGAATTTTGTTACTGCAAATGTAGAATGCAGCAGGGAGATGACACTCATTTTAAGCCTCATTAAAGTCATCAAATAAAACAGTGTGTATTTATGGAGAAAGATATTCTATTTTGTGTCTCTAACTGAGTATTACAAATAATGAAGAGAAATTTACAATTAGGAAAATATTTTCAATACAGTCTGTTATTATGGGAACAGCATTCTTAATAGAGGGAGAGTATAACATAAAACTTCTGTGGTCTAACTGTATACCAGACTTCAGAAAACATTAGTCCCTGCTATTTGTTTACAAACCCCTTTCCAGAGGACTAACCAATACTTTGCAAGGGAGATGCAGTAGATAACTTAAAACCAAACCAAATCAAAACAAAGCAAAACCAAGGAGTTAACCATTTTTTATTCCTATTGTACTTAGTTTGCTATGTAACAGTGAAGGCAATATATCTGAGGGTGAGGAAGATGAAGTTCTTAATGGTGCTTAAGGAAGAAAGTCAGTGGCAAAGGCTGAAAGCCAACTCAAGCCCTTCCAGTTATAAAGTGCTTTCCATAGTGCTGTATCCATGTAAGTGGAAAAAATGCCACAATCACCTGATCATGTAAGAGGCTGGTGCAGTGCCCTCTACTCCAGAATAAAGTGCTTTCCCTTGGTCTATCAGGAGATTCCCTTAAGTAAGGCCCTTCCCTTATTTTTGTGTCTTGCTTAGTTAGGTATTAGACATCAGTTCCAAATGTATCCACAGTAAGTTATTCATGGTTTAAAAAAAAAAAAAAAGTAACAACTTTGATTTGCCTAGGAAAGACCTAAGGTATATAATTCCCACTAAAAATATGAAAATAGAATTATAATCTCATAGAAAATATTTCTAACAGGTGTAGCCATGGCCAAGATTTGCCATGTATCAAATTGTGCTTCCAGAATTAAAAATAATCTATTTATAAGATAAACAAGAACAATGATTAGAACAGATATTTGGATTTGCCACAGAGTAAATGGCATTAGCAGTATGTGCCATCATTTCAGTAGTCTCGGGATTTGTACTTATTGCAATTAATACTTCTTATACAGTTACTGTCAGTACTTTATAATACGCAGGATACCTTTGGAAAGAACTTGAAACATTGGGGTATGGTGCTGTGAATATAGATGTTAGCTTGAATTAATATTAACTTTAATTTCTCCTATTTTTAATCAGTTAAATATTTTGGGTATTCTAAATGATTCTTAAAAAGTTGAGTTACATTTAAGTTCACAGAGTTGGATGTCAAAGGACAAAAAAGAAAAGGACAAAATTATAAGATGGGTAAACTAATAATGTAGGAAGACTTAGATTTTTGGGCACAGAATCATAAATTAAAAAAAAAAAAAAACAACCAACACTTAAAATACAGCATATTTCCAATTCTACAGCCAATCTACAGCAATCCTCATACAAAGCCCCAGGCTTCTCCACTCTCCTGGAGCAATAAAGCATCACTGCAGTCACCTCTGAGTCAGTAACTTACTCACCAACGCAGTCTTTTTTATTCCAGTGCAGTTTCTTTCCAGGTGGACAGACACACTCATAGCTCCCCATTGTATTCAGACATCCATAGTCACAGCTGCCATTGCTGATGCTGCATTCATCAATATCTGAAAATGTAATTAAAACTGAGAACAATATTAATAATATGCGCCCAGTATCCCTGTATATACTGTACACTGGAATATTATGTACATAACAATATCTGTAACTCCCTGCAGGGCCTCAAGGAGAGGTACTGGGCTGAGACACCCCAAATGGGGGTGGACCCCCTGCCCTGTCGCTGTTGGGCAGAGGGAGGGGACCTGGGAGTTGAGGAGGAATGGAGACATGGAGACAGGTCCCTGCTCGACATAGCAGGCGATGCCCTCCCCTTCCGGCCCCACCTTCCCAGGTGCCCTTACGAAACAGGTTTGAGGCCCTGGAGACTGAGAGACCAGCAACTGAGGAAGAGATAGAAAGTGTACCCAGGAGGATGCCTAGGGCGAGGAGGTCGACTCCACGCATCAGGACTGCCTCCACCAAGAAAGACAGAAGGGTGATTGTTGTGGGAGACTCTGTCCTTAGGGGAACAGAGGGCCCTATTTGTCGGCCTGACCCTACCCGTAGGGAAGTCTGCTGCCTCCCTGGGGCCAGGGTCAGGGACGTTGCCAAGAAAGTCAAGTGCCTGGTACGGCCCACTGACTACTACCCGCTACTGGTCTTTCAGGCTGGTAGCGATGAAGTAGCAAAGAGAAGTCCGGAGGCGATCAAAAGAGACTTTAGGGATTTGGGGCGACAACTTAGAGGTTCAGGCGTGCAGGTTGTGTTTGCCTCTGTCCTTCCGATAGGGGGGATCGAAGCTGAAAGGTGTGCTGTTCGCATAAACTCGTGGCTTCGAGACTGGTGTGACTGGCAGAACTTTGGGTTCTTTGACCACGGGAAGGTCTATGCTACGCCGGGCCTGATGGCACCGAATGGGATGGGCCTCTCTCGGAGAGGGGTAAGGATCTTTGGTCAGGAGTTGGCAGGGCTGATAGATAGGGCTTTAAACTAGAGTCGAAGGGGGAAGGGGCTAAAACCAGGCACGCCGGTGAAGACCTAAGTACGCTAGAATCAGAGGGGCTGTGTGCCAGTGAGGTCCTTCGGTCAGATCCACAAGGTGCTGAGTGTAAGGAGACGCACCTGAAATGCTTCTACACGAACGCACGCAGTATGAGGAATAAAATGGATGAACTAGAAGTACTGGCCCAGTCCCGCAACTACGACATCATCGGCATAAGCGAAACCTGGTGGGATGAGTCCTGTGACTGGGGTGTTGCAATAGATGGTTACAGGCTCTTCAGGAGGGACAGGCAGGGTAGGCGAGGTGGTGGGGTGGCGATGTATGTGAAGCAGGGGCTGGACTGTGTGGAACTTCAGGTCGGCGATGGCAAAGTTGAGAGCCTCTGGGTAAGGATCAAGGGACGAACGAATAAAGGGGATCTTGTTGTGGGAGTCTATTACAGACCGCCTGGCCAGGACGATAGTGCTGATAAATTATTCTTTACAGAACTAAGAGAGGCCTCGAGATTAACTCCCCTTGTCCTTATGGGGGACTTCAACTTGCCAGACGTTAACTGGGAGTGCCACACGGCTGACACGAGCAAGTCCAGGAGGTTCATGAAGCACCTAGATGATAACTTTTTGGTGCAGGTGCTAACGGAGCCAACTAGGAAAGGCACCCTCCTAGACCTGTTGCTGGAAAACAGAGAGGGTCTGGTGGGAGATGTGGTGATTGGTGGCCGCCTCGGTCATAGCGACCATGAAGTGGTTGAGTTCAAAATTTACGGTGACAGAAGGAAAAGTGCCACCAAAACCTCATCCCTAGATATGAGGAAGGCGGACTTCAGGCTGCTCGGGGAACTAGTCAGCAAGGTCCCCTGGGAAGCTGCTCTTGAAGGCCTTGATGTCCACCAGTGCTGGTCATTCTTTAAGCGATGCCTCCTAGAAGCACAAGATCAGGCAATTCCTAAATACCGCAAGTCAGGCAGGCGCGGCAGGAGGCCGGCGTGGCTGACCAGGAACATTCTTATGGAGATTAGGCGGAAACAGAGAGTGTTTTGCTACTGGAAGGAGGGCCAGGTGACATGGAAAGAATACAGGGATGCTGTTCGTGTTTGTAGGAAGAAAATTCGTGTGGCTAAAGCACACCTAGAGTTGAAGCTGGCTGTGTCTGTGAGAGAAAATAAAAAGGGTTTTTTTAGATATGTGAATGGAAAAAGGAGAACTAAAGAATACATAGGGCCGCTCCTTGATAGGGAAGGTCTTCTCACAGACAATGACATAGGCAAAGCAGAGACGCTTAACGCCTTCTTTGCCTCTGTCTTCAATGCCGATGATGGGCTTCGGGACCCAGCGTGCCCTGAGCTGGAGGACCGGGACGGTGGGGATGACAAACTCCCAACCGACCCTGAACGTGTGCGGGATTTGCTACTCCACCTGGATCCCTACAAGTCCATGGGTCCGGATGGGATTCATCCCCGGGTGCTGAAAGAGCTGGCGGACGTCATCGCGGAACCTCTCTCAATTATTTTTCAACGATCCTGGGAGTCTGGAGAGGTCCCGGTAGACTGGAAGCTGGCAAATGTGCCGATTTTCAAGAAGGGTCAGAAAGAAGACCCTAGCAATTACAGGCCTGTCAGTCTCACGTCAGTGCCTGGTAAAATCATGGAGAAGATGGTTCTCAAACATATTGAGGCGCACCTGGGGGACAAAGCAGTCATTGGTCCCAGCCAGCATGGGTTTGTGAAGGGTAGGTCCTGCCTAACTAACCTGATTTCCTTTTATGATAAGATCACCCGTATGGTGGACCAAGGGAAACCAGCTGATGTGATTTTTTTGGACTTCAGCAAGGCTTTTGACACGGTTTCCCATAGGATCCTACTGGACAAAATGTCCACCATCTAGCTAAATAAAAACATCATACGATGGGTGAGCAATTGGCTAACGGGCAGGGCCCAAAGGGTTATGGTGAATGGCGCTGCGTCAGGCTGGCGGGCGGTCACTAGTGGGGTCCCTCAAGGCTCCATTTTAGGGCCGGTACTTTTCAATATTTTTATAAACGATCTGGATGTAGGAATAGAAGGTATTTTGAGCAAGTTTGCTGATGACACCAAACTTGGAGGAGTTGTGGACTCTGTTGAGGGTGGAAAGGCCTTGCAGAGGGATCTGGATAGGTTGGAGAGCTGGGCGATCGCCAATCACATGAAGTTCAATAAGAGCAAGTGCCGGGTCCTGCACCTGGGACAGGGAAACCCTGGCTGCACGTACAGACTGGGCGATGAGACGCTGGAGAGCAGCCTAGAAGAGAGGGATCTGGGGGTCGTGGTAGACAGCAAGTTGAATATGAGCCGGCAGTGTGCCCTGGCAGCCAGGAGGGCCAACCGTGTCCTGGGGTGCATCAAGCACGGCATCGCTAGTAGGTCGAGGGAGGTGATTGTCCCGCTCTACTCTGCGCTGGTGCGGCCTCACCTCGAGTACTGTGTGCAGTTCTGGGCACCACAGTATAAAAAGGACATGAAAGTGTTGGAGAGTGTCCAGAGGAGGGCTACGAAGATGGTGAAAGGCCTGGAGGGGAAGACGTACGAGGAACGGCTGAGGGCACTGGGCCTGTTCAGCCTAGAGGAGAGGAGGCTGAGGGGAGACCTCATCGCAGTCTACAGCTTCCTCGTAAGGGGGTGTCGAGAGGCAGGAGACCTTTTCTCCATTAACACCAGCGACAGGACCCGCGGGAACGGGGTTAAGCTGAGGCAGGGGAAGTTTAGGCTTGACATCAGGAGGAAGTTCTTCACAGAGAGAGTGGTTGCACACTGGAACAGGCTCCCCAGGGAAGTGGTCATTGCACCGAGCCTGACTGAATTTAAGAAGAGATTGGACTGTGTGCTTAGTCACATGGTCTGAACTTTTGGGTAGACCTGTGCGGTGTCAAGAGTTGGACTTGATGATCCTTAAGGGTCCCTTCCAACTCAGGATATTCTATGATTCTATGATTCTATGATCTGTACCTACTATGTCTTCTACATTTACACCTATATAAATGTGTGCAATACAGTCAATAGTCTTGTCAAACAATTTAGTGCACTCTGCATATATTTGTCCTCAGACACACATATAACTCCTATTCCTATAAGGATTTATGCATCTGATACAATTTACTTGTCAGGACTAGTTACACTGAAATTCTTGGAAGTACTGACAGGATACAAAACATACTTGAAAGTCTGCAGCATCTGGACAATAACTATTCCATTATATGAAAAATGTCAAAGGTATAAACATCTGTGAGATTCAATCACTTTTACGTATCAGGGAGGTAAATTTTCCATAGTCATTCACAGAGTTTGCTTTTAGAAATTATTCAGGTGAAGGAAATAATAATATTTGATAGGAACCTAGAAGCTGAAAGGTAGTTGTTTATTCAGTCTCCTCAAACAAAAAAATGAAAGCTGAAAGTTTCCAAGAAGGCAAGCAGCTACCAGATACATATCACTGATATTTCATATAGAATCTTTGAACTATAGATACATTAGAAAAGTATTTGGTCAATATGAAGTATAACCTTTTTAGTCTATACAGTCAGAGTTTATATGTGTCTGCATGTCTGATCTCTCTTCTCCTCTTCCCCCCCCCATCAGAAGGGATGTTTATTCATCAAGCTCACCAGGATTTGTGCTGCCATGTCCTTATCCCTGGATCACACTCAGGTGCATCTTGAGCAGTAGATGGCAAAGACCAAAATGATGATACAATACCAGCAAACCATCATCAATTTGCTACTCCAGACTCTTTAGTTTACTAAAAAAGCCATAATCTAAAAGTCCTCGTTATGGACCATAGCCTTGTTTTAGGCACTGTGCTAACCTCAACAACATGTGGTTTCTGCCCTTTAAACATACCTACCCATCTGCTTGCTAAAACAGTAGTATTACTTCAGTAGACTTCTACATGGCACATAGATTGTGCCATGCCATTTAATGTATGCTTAAGTGAGCTGGAATGACAACAGTCAACATGAAATATGCTGAATTGCTCTACCTCAATGATAGGCCTCAAAATTTAACTGTCAAAGAAAAATTGTCACTGAACATGTTTTTAAGGGAGGTCTGGCCACAATGGTTGACAAGCTGAGTGTCTACCTGCCTTTCCAAATCACACCCAAGCCCAAACTTGAACTCCAACTGCTGTGTACCTGGCCGTGTAATTCCATACACCCTGCCAATTCCCTCCAGGTCCCAGGTTTGGAGTCTAGTGACCCAGCCAGAGCGTGAGGTACAGGTAGGAAGTGGGGCCAATGACGGGTCAAGCACACACCTAGGTCCTGCACCAATTAACACATGCAGGCCCAGCCCTATTAGCCACATCTTCCTCTAGAATCTGTGGAAGAATGGCTGCTCAGTAAACAGTTCACAAAGCAAACAAAGTAAACTGATGAGCAAAACTCAGTTTCCAAACCTCCACAGTGTGTCAGCCCGTACAAAGTGTAGCCTTTATGGCAGAGACATTCAAAGCTTCCAGGGTAGTTGATGCAGGTGTGATCACAGGTCCTTTCAAAGGAACACTCGTCTATATCTGAATACACAGAAAAAACATTGAGAAGTTAGAATTCATTTGAACTGAATAGCTGCAATTTCACATCCAGCTGCAACATCTTGTTCCTGATAAGCTAGGAGATCTCTTCCCAGGTAAAATCTGAATAAAACACCAGTTTCATTCCTCTAGTGCTTAATGAAGGAAGGACTTGCAGGTACACAGAGCAAGGTAATAAAAGACAAAACATCAAAACTGTATTATAGATATTCACCATTAGATGGCAACATTTAACTTCCGATCATATTTTCCCAGAAGGACAATGGTGTTATTCAAGGTTCTTTGGGGTTGGTGGTGGTGTTAGTGGCACAACAGAAAAAAAGCTTTGAGTTGAATCTCATTCCCTCTTTTCATTTCCTGAATAACCACCAAGTTGAAGTTTTCACTCAAAATGGAATAGCATGAGTTTAAGACTTGCACAAGAGCAAATGAGAAGAATGCCCTAATACAGACAGCTGCTATGGTCTGTGGTTTGACCTCAGCTACAAGAAACAGCACTTGACCAATGTGGGTGCTCAGCTCTTCTGTTGCTGAGGGAAAGCAGAGGAGCAGCTACCACCTCACAGGCACCCGTTCTTGTTAGTAGTCTACATGGGTGAGAAGAAGCCCCTGCCAATCCCTCCAGTGAATATTACTAACTTCACCGAGCAGTTGACCACTGCTCCGACATCTTACTCACCAGGACAAGAACTTGCTGACTACTGAACAGTTACCATTCCTCTCTCATCTTACTCACCAGGACAGGGAGCTGCTCAGACTTCTGCTCTGCCTACATAAGACTACAAGGGGCACTACTTGCACAGCTACAAGGGGCATAAGCAGAATATTACCTTAGAATAAACTATGGTTTGGAACAGATGGGCTGCACCTAAGAGGGAATCAGTCAGAGAGTGGTGTGGACTGGAAGGGACCCTAAAGACCACCTGGTTCCAACCCCCCTGCCATGGGCAGGGATACCTCCCACTTTGACCAGGTTGCTCAAAGCCCCATCCTCCAAAACACATCCTCCAAAGTGCACATTGTATCTAATTCAAGAGAATCTGACCTCTTCCCCTTTAAAAAGTAAGGCATTTCTAATTATTGGTGCTCACTAATGTGAAACCCTTATTTACATAGTCTCTTCCATCCAGCAGCCCAGGAAGAAAGCAATTAACAGCACATTACTTCAAAGACAGTACAAAGGTTTTGCTGAGCAGGGCAATATAAAGGTTTATTTGACAGCAGTCATCACAGAAGGACTTGCTGAAAGCCACTACATTAAAGGTACTTTAAATATCAGTGTGTGCAATATAACAACACTCGACTGAATTTTATCCTCAAACAATTGGTTTTCGTAAATCCTTTTCAATGATCAAATTAGATCTGTTAGAGGGACAGATAAATTTATACAATGGCATCATTTGAGAGATGTAACTTCGGAAAAAAACAAACAACAAAAACACATTCTTCCCATGTTTCGGAGGCAAGAAGGAAAGGAATAGTGTTTCCTTAATAGCTTGCACACCTTTTAGAGTTGCTCATAAACATAACCTGAGCGACACCATTACTATATATAAACTCAGACTTTCACATTGTGCATGTTTAGAAAGGCACGTGTGCTTGAAAAAAATGTGGGAAATCACATATATTTTAGGGTACCCATTTCCTATATTATATTTCCAGGCATCATTTATACAGTTTTGATCTTTAATGAAACATTCTGGATCTCATCTTGCTATTATAAATTATAAATACTTATATTACTATTATATTACTATATTACTTATATTACTATTATGAATACTGACACTATTATAAATACTTAACTTCAAGAACTAAAAAATTAAGCTTTTATGTGTGTATACATAAAACCAAAGTATTTGTGAGAGTTTATATAAAAATTTACAACGTTGTAAACAGATATATTTTATATGAGCCACAATTCTGAGTGTTTCAAAACATGCACAGAAAGAGAATTCATGACACAGAAAGCAAGTGCTCAGACAAATGCATAATAAAATTAAATACATACAATGAACAAAAAATCTGTGCTATCTGGTTTTATGTATGCATATCAACCACTTGTTATGATTAAGTACAAAAAAAAAGACAATTGAGATTTTCTATTTTTTGCACCTATTCATTTTTAATGCATTTTCCTATATATTTTAAAATATCACTATTTGAGTTGTGAAAGTAATTTCTTTTTAAGGTTTTCCTTATGGTCTTGGAAATATGAAGCTTTTGAATATACAAAGATGTATGTAAACTATTTCAGTTTTCTTTAAAAATTACGCAATGCAAAATCATTTGGGAATGAACACTGCAGTTACAGTTTTAAAGTTTTTTTAATGCTTAAGAAGCCACATCATACATCATGGTTTCATTCATGCGCAACCCTGTTCAGTATAAGGTATTGCAGGAAATTCACAAAAGCAACTCATTTTCTGGCCTGACTTAGCATGGAAGGCTCTATTTAAAAAATAAATAAATTCATATTTCTCAATAGTGTTATATATGGAGTGTATATATGGAGTATATTTGTATATGGAGTGTATATATGGAGTTATATATAGTGTTATATATGGTTGATATTAATAAAAAAGTGGGAGATGTTGGATTGTGGTCATGGGGGTCAGAAAGCCCCGTGGTTGAGATAACATTAGACTCTTAATGATGAGGCCATCAGGAACATAAAAGAATTTAGAGGGAACAAAGAAGGGTGATTCAGGAGACTCCATGCAGTCTGGTGTTTCTTGTTCTCCAGCCGTTAAGACATGGAATTTTCTGGGTGTTTGCTGTTGTTGTTATAGGCAAAGTTGTTTTGAAAAGAACTGCTGTGGAGAGAAGGGTATAAGAGGGGAGCCTGCCCTCAGGTTAAAAAAGAAGGCAACGAGATGTGATAAAGTTATGTCATCAATAAAGAAATAGAAAGAAGGAATGAAAAGGAACAGGCTAGCAGAACAGAGACCAGGACGGGAACAGGCACTTTGATTGCCTCATGAACATAGGTTCGGCCAAACTCAGCAAACCGCTCAGAGAAGCTCATACAGAAAGTTGCTGGAAACAGGCACACGGGAGCTGGGAAGAAGCTCAAGCTGAAGAAGAGGACCTGTGCACACAACTGCCCCTCGCTGGTAAGCAGCTGCGCATTATGGGGAATCATACGTCCTTAGAAACAAAGACTGTCCTGGTAACCTTACAGCTTATTCTCCTTATTAACAATCAGACAGTTTATGATCCTGAAATATGGGACCAAATTGAGGTCAAGGTGTGGGACTCTGCAACTAAAAACGACAAGGTTGCAGTGGGATTGCTCGGCACCTGGCGAGCAGTCTCTGAGACCTTAAAGAGCCATGTGGAGCCACAGTCAGAAACGTGTGGTTTGCCAGATAGTGAGGGAGCTGCGGGCTCGTTTACCTATTCGACTGCTGCACCATGGGCCCCTAAGCTGCTACAGCCATCGAAGGCTTTTGCTGTTACGCCCCCTGCTGACCTGGACGTGCCTTTTGACCCAGGCCTATTGGCCTCGAAAACAATATGGATATGCTTTTCTTCGATCTGGAAGAACAGGATACATAAGGCCCAAAGACCAAGTTGCTTGACAACTTAAAGCAAGACATATTGTTCAAAAGGAATGGAAAATGGAGACTTGTTTGTAATCAAGAAAAGGAATGGAAAATGGAGGCTGTTAAGTCATGGAACTTAAGGATTGTTTGTTACCTTATCTGATTGTATAGGCATACTCTGGTTTAGTATGTAAAGCAATGCTCTGTATATTTAGAATGTTTGATGTTTCTGTGTGCGTGTTGGTGGAGCGTAGACTCCCTGCACACCCAGTGCTGTTTACTTGCCTTTTATACCTTTTATAAATATTCTTTTATGAATATTACTAAATTCAGATTGAGACTTCATTTATAACAATAGTGACCTTATCCTGTACTATTTTATTCAATTGAGTTTACGTGCTGCTTCCACACATGTTGCTTTGTCCTGTAATGCATTATGGCTTAGACCTTTACAGGTTTTTCTTCACATTAACAAGGACGTGTACCCCACCTTGCCTGTGGAAACAATAGTCTGTCTAATAAGACCAGTCATCTGCTTGCCAAGTAACAGGCACTCAGGATGGACAAATGCGTTTCTATTGCATGAATTATTGTATGAAATATCAGCTATTGCTTTCACTGACTAGCAGAGATGCTGAAACAAACACTTTTATTATAATACAAAGACCACTATAAAAAGCATTTTTTAGCCATTTAAACCCCTCATCCCACCTCCTGCTGCTGTTCTCATAAATTCAACCTCTGCTGAATTCAGCCTCTTGCTTTGGCTGATTGCATGTGGAAAGCCTCTGCATACACATTTCCTTGCTCAACAACAAGCCCTTTGCTCCCCTCTGCTCCATGCCTGTTGAGGGTAGGGCTAGGCACTGCCCAAGGGACCAAGTTTTCCACAGCACCGTATCTGAAGAATCACCAGTCCCCTGAGGAATTCAGCACTGGTCATAGAAAAGGGAAAAATATGCACAACATGCTCTTCACTAAAAGAAAGCTGTGGTGTGATGCTGGATGCTGAAATCCTCTTGCACTTTTTTTTTTTTTTTTTTTTTTCCTTCTAAACTCCAAAACCTGTGTTCTGGGTGCTGTGATCCCTCATCTCCCAGAAACTGTAGAGTTGGCTCTCATGCCTTTGTAGTGCTCCATAATACTTCTCCATATTTACCCTGAAAAGATGCATTTATTTCCCACTACCCTCATGATACAGGTATATCTCATAAGAGAATGAAGAAAAGGGAATTACTCCACTTTTCCACACTCACAGACCTGGGTTTCAAATTGTGCACACCACACAACTGGGAAAGAACATAGGTATCTAATCTTTGTCTTCTCTCTATAAACACAACTACACAATCTGCTAGCGTTATCTATTGAAGAGAAACCCAAAAATATAAAAGCAGGGATGTGTCAGGTTACAGCTAAAGCACTGAAAATAAACAAATTGTCTTTTGGTTTTGTGGTCAAACTCGCCACAAACATGTGCACATGCTCACACAAACAGAATTTTTTTGTATTGGGTCACTCACTCTGAACTTTCTGGTTTGAGGTGCTTTATTTAAATTACATTTTTGAATCATTTTATCACGAGGAGTCAAAAAGTTTTTTTTTGAGGAACTGCAGTGGAAAAAAACCTTGAAGTTTCTAGTTTATTTTTAGTTGAATACATGTATGGCATGAATTCAAAAATAGCCTAAGGTGTCTCAGAACCTTTCAGATTTGCTAGCACTAATCTTATTTTGCTAATCTGATATCTAGCACATTCTTTTTACTTTCACTTAGTCAATAATTCTTTATCACATTCACCACAATAATCAGCAGATGTGGTTCTGTCATTTCAGCGTATTGAGAGACATCTTCACAGTTTAACTGTTTGAGGCCTATGGGAACTATAAAGCAAAATTAATCTCTGATAGTGTGGGGCGAGTTTCCTGCCAGAGGTAGTTTTTCTGCCAGTAGCATATAAATTCTAATGTGAAGAACTTCCCAGTTCACAGCAGATGGGTCTGTGTAAGTGCCAGTTTCAGGGACCAGAACAGATGACCTCCAGAGGTCCCTTCCAATCTACTATTCTGTGATCCACGTGCACACCAGATGCCCCAGACCTCCCTAAAGGCACTCTGTTTATGGTGTCTAATGTTGCTGACAGCTCTCCTTCCAGTCAATGTTACCATGACATTGAAGCATCATCTCAGCCTGAATGAAGTCCAGAATCACTTCTATCAATCCACATTCTCATCTCCAAGGAGTACTTGTACAGTGCAAGCACTCCTTTCTTTTTGCCTAGGATAGATTCAAATTGAAGAGATTGTTCAATGGTTTAATAATAGAGCAGGATTTTCTGTATTTTTGAGGGAAATAACTGTTGCCAATGGTGGTCAGGCGTTATAATATTTGCTGGGCTCTGTTCCTATTATTTTAAATTAGCACTTTGGATTTTCTTATTAGTTCAACTTTTTTTTTTTTTTTTTTTTTTTTTTAAGTTCGTGCTTTCACACATTAAACCATCTCTTAATGAACTTTCTTGTTCTTGAATATAATGTTTGTAAGGGGGTGTCAGATTCTCAGTACTGGCAAGTAAAGTCTTCCATTTTTCTCCAGAAGGAGAGCTACCACAGAGCTACTTTCTTCAAGATTTCCTCACACAGTTATGTCTTAAAGGTGACCTGAAGGAGCAGGGAGAAAACAGCTCTTTTTCCATGCTCACTCAGTCCCTGCCCTTTCCACCGGTCCTGCCAGAAGACTCCCAATTACAGTAGCATTAATTGTTCTGGTGGTTCGTGAGATGCAGACTCTGACTCATTTGTGGATCTAGAGTGCAGGGCACCAAGAAGCCATCACACAGTAATGATTTTTGCTAAATCTGAAGCTGAGCTGGATTCTTACCAGCAGCTCTTTAGTGAAAGGCTTCTTTCTGTACTCCATTTCCTCAAATGCAGTGCCCTATATTCTTGATTGCCATTGCTTTTTCCCTCTACAATAAATTTCAGAGAAACTAAAAGAAATCAACAATGAGAAAATTTAAGTGCAATGCACGGCATTTCAAAAAGCATTAGCATTGCAAACAAACAGCTCAATGATAAACATTTAAAAGCAAGGCTGATAACAGTGGATCTGGATATGCTTTGAGGACTGCAAACCAATGCAGAATCCATTATGATTTCCAGTCAGAATACACACACGCAAAATTCACCTTGCACATAGTACATAGGTGAACTTGTGTTGTGGTTATAGAACTGAACAATTCAGTGCTTAGCTTGGCCAATCACATGTTAAAAATTTATTGCAAAAATATATCCCTCCTCCCCCCCTTTTTATTCACTAATGTCATTTTATTTGCTAATACTAATAACAAATGATTAGTTGGTTAGTGCAACCTAATGGCCATCAGGACAGTTTTTCTCAGAGACATGAATTAAACAAATAGGTTGATTTATGAAACCAGGAGTCTTCTTCCAAAATACAGGTGACATGACGTTTGAATTAGAGTTTGGTCTTCTTGTTTGACATATTTTTCATGCGGTCTGAAAATAGACATGGTAAAGGAAGTCATTATTATTTAATGGTACTATTTATACCATAGAGAACAATACAGGAGGGGCTCTGAGACGATCAATAAAATCTATGAGTGCAGACTGGATCAGTTCTGGGCACTGTAAATAAAGAACCCATCTTATATTTGATTTGCCTCTGTTTAGTGAGGCAAGACATGGAATATATGCTAGATCACGGCATATATACAGAATATATAGATTACATTTAAATGTGCTGTATTAAACAGAAATAGAATAGAATGACTTTTTGCACAGAAATGTAAAGTAAAATAAAATTAAATATCAATTTCTTCCATCAAAGTGACTCCCAACACCCTGAATGCTGATAGATGACCTCAGCCAATAAAGGTCATAATATCACATTAATACTTTGAGGTGCTATCATAGTCATTACTTCATATGCTCCCAATCCTTCTCCCAGTTAAGTATACCTTCATTGTTGCAGCAAAGACTCAGGATGCCGTGAAGAATATACTCAACAAGGAATCTGTGGCTTTCTGATTCATGCAGTAGTGTTCATGTTTCATGCTAGTAGTGTTCGGCCCCTTGCTGGAAGTGATGGCCCAGGTGTCCCAGTGGGACACACAAAGTAATAGATCAGCACAGAGGAGTTATCTCCCAGTGCGGCACCACAGCAGGAGTCATTCTCCCCGTGCAGAAGTCTGCAACACATAGCTTTCTTCCAGCCTTCTCTAACACCCTTGGTTTGCGTTTAAGCCCCAATCAAATGCAGACTCATTGTGGAGTACCCCACTCAACTGATAATGCACACAAAGCAAACCCAAGGCTAGGCAGAACATTTCTGCTCGCAGACCTCAGCTTCCAAGTCACTGGCTCCTCTGATAAAGAGCTTCTCCTTTTTATCATTTGTTAAGCACACATATATAGAAACTAAAACACTGTTAGATGATGTTTTTGAAATAAACACTAATGCTTTTTTATATGTATTTTTGGCTGAAAGTGATTTTCTGTCTTCCCCCATGCATCCTCCAGTTTCTGCAGGGAATTCATACCACCCATGTAACGTTGTTCACCTTACAGTCCAGCCAGAGTGGTTTCCAACAATATTTGACAGACATTAGGGAAACCATGTTGAGTGGTTGCTGGACCACAGGGAGCCATGATTCAAACTATGCTCTCCAGCAAATGCTGGTTTAAATTCACTATTGGGAAAGGTATTACTTTGCTACAGAAGCCACAAGAGGGGTTTCCACCACAGCTCAAATTTTCTGATCTACAGTGACTTACTCCTGTTCACAGTTAGTAAAAATACATCCTCTGAGAACGTAACTCGCTAATACACATCCAGCACCAACCAAAAGGAATGGCTTATAGCTAACTTACATTTCAGGGTCTACAAAAATAAAACCAATGAAGAGGAAACATGGAAAGACCTAGTAACATACAAAACTTCTACTTCATTGCTTTCTCACTGAAGCAGGCTATCAAAAAGGGAAAAAAAAACACCAAAGCAACCTGTAACCCCAAACCCTTAAAAGTAATCGAAAAACCACACCCATTTGGGCTTCCCACAACATTACTGACTTGCAATCAAATCACCTTGCTGCTGAGACTTAGTTGTTAATAACATACTAATGACCTGCAGAAAAACAGATCTGGCCTTAATTGTTATATTTTTAATGTGAATGTAAGTATCTAAGTAGCCCAGTCACATCTCGTGTTTCAGAAATTTAAGTAGGAAACCATCCATTATGACTAACAGTGACTTGGACCAAAGCATTTATTTATTTAAGAATTTTATTGCTCACAGTTGTGATTAGTGAAGACCAAATGTAACACGCTAATCAGGGAATGAAAGACTTCTGAAGGAAATTGATTCTGCTTGCATGGAAATGTGCTTTTTATTACAGCTGATTTGTTCTTAGAATGCAAAGTGGTAGTAAAACAAATAAATCTATATAAAATGTAAAAGAAATTTGCAAAATATACTAGAGATAGATGCAATAAATAATTAGAAACCTGTGACTTATTATATAAGAATCCCACAGAGGAGATACTGCAAGGATTTTCAAAATGAAACTATTTTTATATCAGGGATAGGCACACAGAAGCAGTGAGTGCCAAATTTTGCAGAATTTTTGCTTCCTACCCACTCTAATAAAGATAGAACCACTGCTCCATGCATTATTTAAACATGCTGCCTTGGTTCAGTTCACAAACAAAAATTTGCCCATAGCAAATTAGAGTTAATCTAGTTTTCCCAGTCTAAATAAACCATTTAGTTGTACCCTTGATTTTCACTAGTAGCAAATAGCATGTCTCTGATCTCTAGCAATAGATTTAGGCAGCAATACTACAAGTAGGTCCATGTCTTTGTCCACATGGGAGCTGTGAAATCGATAAGGACCTGCAGTGACACCAGGATCATGCAGATGTGCCTCCAATCATATTCCCACTGGAAGACTTTGGGCTCAAGTTAGCTTCTGCTCTGCAACTCACAGAAGGTACTTTCTGCCCCAGGGGGCAACACTTTCTAGGACAGCAGTAGCTTAACACTGACTTCACTAATTAGAGTAATTCCTCTGGGTTCACCACCCTGAGGGAGCTGCTTTCTTGCATGCTACCGGGTAGCCCAAGCTTCTGCGACAGCAGTAGGGTCTCTTTGGACCTTGAGCCTGCCAGCCCATCCAGGCTGGCTGAGCAAGAAGGCAGTGCTCTGCTGAACAGCCAAATGCCCTAGAAGATGCAACTAGGCCACGGTTTCCTTTTAAGCCAGTGTGGTATGCAATGCCTAGAGTGTGAAGCCCATCCTTTCCAGTCCTGCAGTAAGGACTGCTAGCATTATCATCTACATAGTTCTACCTCACTACCTCAGTATCTTTTTATGTCTGTATATCCTGTTTATCCAATATATTTAGATCCTGGAAACAACTTGTCTTCACCTACCTGTCAGGCTATCTCTACCCATAATAACTTCAATAACATGTTATCTCTGTTCTTGAGGCTGTCAAACTGCTGATCATCCCTCTTTAGAAAGGCTGTGTCTTTCCCTGTCTTTGTAGAGTACTAAATGCAGAATTACCACTCGATAGCTCTGGTGCAAATGCAATTTAGGGAGCCACAGTTGTCTCTACCATTTATCATTCTGGTCTGATGACTTCAAACACTCATATTGTGCTCTAAGGAATATCTGGACATCACTGATTTCTTCTTTCTGTGTGTACTCACACTTCTGCTACATGTCCAAGGCTGACTAAAGTCTTCAAAGTCCTACCACAGTGGACAGAAACAGGACATTTATTTTGATAGAATGATTTTATTTAATATTAGGAAGATGACCATGCTCATTTAGCCTGACCTGCTGTACTTAAGCAGCATCTATCACTGGTAACCTCCAAAAGCATCCCTCTTATCCCTCTTCCTGAGAGGATGGTCTAGATGTTTTCCTGGAGTAAATTTCTAGTGTCCTACACCAGTTTATTTTTTAGAGTTCAAATTAGTGCAATCTTTTTTAATTGCTAAATCTGGTAAAGGCTGAATAATTTCTCTTATAAGAGTGTTGTGCATACCTGATCCTTCCAGGAATCAGCAAGTACCTCTTGATGTATTTCTTGTAGTATCTTGTTGGGTCTGAGGTTACATATAAGAAAGCAAAACTCAACTAAGTAGTTCCCTTGGGCTGGCTGGCTGCCTCCGTTAATTCATATCACCAGAGCAGCGAAGTTCAGAAGACAGTAATCATTCATTGGTCCCTTCAGTGGTTAGAGGAACTTCAGTAGTCAGATCTTTCTTTGATGCTATGCACCAAGGGGACAACTCTTAATCCAGCAAACTCATCATCATTAACATCAGAAAGTTGGCTTCCCACTGTTTACCCAAAAGTTACAGCAAAGGGAACTATAGTTGGAAAGAACAAGACAGTACAATTGGGAGAGTCTTTAAAGGCAAGTAGCAGCTTGTTTTCTTTATCTTTACTATCAGACCTATCATAAGTACCCAGTTACACTTTCTGGAAACCGCTTTGCTATCTCTGGGGGTTGAAAGCAGAAGGAATGAAGGTTAAATACTGAGACTTGGCAATATAAACTGTAGGTCTAAACTATTTACTCCTTCTCCAGAGTAAATACAATCCTTTCTGTAGGAACTCTTCCAAGGGAGTTTTATGTGATCTCACGTACCAACAAATTTTCCCTTCTCTTCTCCATTTCTTTCAAAAATTCCTTTTTTAATTTTCTTCCACACACAGTCCACAAGCTCATTCTCTTCCACAAGCCTCCCTCAGGGCTTTCTCAGAGTCTGCAGAAATGGGGCTGCAAAATGACATCTTAATGCTATAAATATCTATTCCCTATGTGTTCCCCTTAATGTATGTGCCAAGTCAACTGACCACCATACATTCATCTTCCTGTCAGCACTGCAGAGCCAATTCTGCTCCCAGTCAGTATGGTTTTGTTTTGCCTCATGCATCAGCCACAGAACCATTTGCTTGCTTTTGGATCACCAAAAGGTTTGCCTTAGGAGCTGGGAAGATTTATAGTTTTGGATGGAAATTGCAGAATTTGGCAATTTCAGCCAGGCAAAACTTGGCAGCTAACCTTGGGGTCTTTGGGGGTATCTTTGAATAAAGATGGTGGGATTTGGCCCAAGGGTTTTTACATTTCTATAATGAAATACATCATCATCGCCATCATCATTGTTATTACATTATTATTTCTCTGCTGTTTGGCAACGTAAAAAGTTTTCAATATTTTTTCCCTGCAGCATTTTGAAATACCCCATTACATTCTTTTTTTTTTTTTCTTTTCTTTTCTTTTTTTCTTTTTTTTTTTCTTTTTGTAAGAAGCAGCAAACTGAAAACCGAATAATGGTAGAGGACTACCTGATAATTTCCCTGTCTAGCAGACAATCTTTTCTTCCAATATTTTCAACACAAAGCTACTTGCTAAATCTTGGCACTGCAAGAGGAGATGGAGAATGGAGCTGCCCATGGGACTGCTGAGGAGGAAAAAGAGCGTGGCCAAGGCTCTTCCTTCACTTCTCTTCTTCTTCAGCTGAGCTGAACTGGTCAGCAATTCTGAATTTGACCAGCTGTCATAACTGATAGAGGAATGAGAAACCAGATGCTGGGTACTGAGGCTCTCTGAATAGAAGACAGCAGTACATTTCATATCTAATGAGAAATGTTTGTTTCTTATATGCAGACTATTCACCTTGTCACTTACAACAGGGAGCACATCCTCAGTTCTCCTTAGCCCAGTATTTCCCAGTGCCTTTCACCATATTTCAACCAACACTGCCATGGCTTCTCCCTCAATCTGCGAAATCACTTGAGAGATAACCTTAGTCAATGTAGTGTGTAATTTACTGACCTGCTTTACCAGATGTATGAGCTTCTGGAGCTGGGGAAAGGCTACAGATCTGCGCTGCAGCTGAAGATGGGTGACCTCCTGGGAGCATGCACTGCAAGGCGCCTATACACCTGTGACACATTCCACATATCCTGTCTATACAGACACCCTCTAGACACCCTCAGATTGAGTACTCATGTACTTCAAGAGAAGAAACTTAAGGGATCCCCATCTGCTCTTGGGCAGGGAAAGGGGGCAGAGAGGGCAGAAGAGCCCTCAGCTAGCAAAGTCTCTGAGGAGGGTTTGCAGAGAAACTCACCAATCACCAGAGACAGGTCTGGAGATACTTTTAAATAAAGAAGTTTAAAAAAAGAAAGAAAGATATTGTTTTTGCATGTGAGAAAGTTTTCCGAGTCTCCTATTGATTGGGAAAAAAACATACTAATAACTAGACACAGTGGCATAAAATTAATAAGATTGCCTAAGGTCACAGATATGAAGGGAAGTGTTCTAAAAAGGCATTTGGAAAGGAAGATTTCAAATATCATTACTGGTTTTCACTGTGAAGCTTTTTGAACTTAGTCTGACCATGAGCTCATGGCAGTTGTTTTCATCCTACTTTGTGTTTGTTGTTATCCTTGTAACAATTTTTAAAAATCAGTTTAAAAGACTTATAAAGATTTTTTTTAAAGATTTTAAATGTCCTATAGGGATCTGAATCCGAGTAGTGCACAGTTACCTGCTAAATACAACAAAAGATTATAATATCAGAAATGCACATATATCTTCAACAACATTGTTCATTTTTAGAACCTATTACTTTTAAAATCAATAGGAAATGAGTGGAACCAAGCACTTTGCTCTTTCTTTTCCCCCCCCTAAGAGCTACAAAATTGGAAGGGCTGAAACTGCTTGATGAAAGGCCATGTACAAGAGCAAAGAAACAGTAAGTACATTTGCAACCTTTTGGTGATTGGCAAATCAGAGAAAAGTCAACAAAGCTATGATAAATGAGCCTGAGTTAAAACCATACCTCTAAATGCTTAGCTTGGAGAATGCAAGTGCAACTATACTCAGTGACCTTTGTGATAAGTCTAATCTGTTACGCATGCTAGCACCAACAAAATTGTAGCACTGTGGGCATCAGGATGTGTAGTTCTCCCATTACAGCTCTTCTTAGTGCCCTGCATGAGCATTTCAACAATCACAGCTTCATTGTTAATATGAAAAGAACATGCTAATAAATGAAAAGTACATGCTAATAAATACACTGTTCTGCATTTGAGGGCCATCACCCCCAACACACATCTGACATTGGCTTTATTAGCTTCATGGCCCTGACACATTATGAACAGAGAGTCTTTGAGACAAGCTTTTGAAACACAGAATTATTTATGGTAAGACAATAAAGAACTTGAGTCAAGTTGCTTGTATAGCTTGTACAGGCATTTCTACATGTGACAGTTGGACACAAAATCCTTAGTGGAAACATAAGGACCTCCAAGCCTTGAGGGCTGTTGGAGGGCAGAATCTGCTGAGATAGAAGGTAAAAGAGGGAGAGATGTAGAGACAAGAAGGCAAAAGACTGTTTCTGTGTGATGAGCTTAATATTGGCAACTGAAATAGAGTCAACGCTAGATGGCCTGTAGATTTCTGAGACAGAGCCCTTGCTCTTGGGTCTATGTTTACCTGTCTGAGCTCTTTCCCACCCTGCAGCTCCCCTCCATTACATGAGGGCTTTGTTGTGCTCAGGCTCCTCTATTAACCTGAGGAAACCAGTAAGAGGCAATTGGCTTTAGTTCCTATTATGTTTATCCTCTTACCATTGTTTTGCTAGGACAATCTAAAATGCAATTAAAGTCACTACTTTCCCAACATTTTTTTAAAGAAAACAAAGTACTTTCATCAGATCATTGCCAAGATTTTATAAACAAACATATCTTTTTCCAAAATCAATCATTTTCCAAGGCAAAGGCAAATTGAGTTATCTACTGCTATTACAGCAATAAACTGTGTTACGCATCAAGTGTTTGGGATAGGAAAAGCCGTATATCAACAGCAGAAATGCATTAAAAGAAACTTCAGGCAGGTTTATTTATTTTCCTACAAATATAAACATGTTTAGTTGTCTGCACTCTGCTCAAGCCACTATTTACACAGCAACTCTGTAAGAGCAACTTAACAGCCTGATGAGACAAACAAAAAAGGTTTTACCCTCTGTGTATCAAGTGAGGAATATTCCCTCCATCCTGAAATACATTTGTTTTTTTAGACATATTTCTGGAAAGAGAGACCTTCTCTTTGCCAAGCTGTCTCTATCACCGCTGAGTAGTAGCTGCTAGTGAGACTTCTTGAAGGAATAAGGGGCTACTCTGGGTCAAAATCTGCTTTAGTGTTATTTGATGGTGCTGAAAGAGCAAGTACAAAAACAGTTTCAGCTTTCAACTGAAAAATCAAATGCTGCACTTCACCTCCTGTCATTCTGATTGTGCATCCCTAGCTTACTTCAAGCTCCCAGTGAAGTCAGTGGCCAATTAATACAAACAATAATTGCTGTTCTCTGCCTCTGCTTCAAAGGCTTGTTTAAAAAGTAATTAGAAACCTTGTCCTGAGGTCCAGAACTAGCACAAGTCACCTCCTTCTTTGCAAGCACTCAATCTGAAGATCAGATCAAGGTGGGAGGAGGGCATATGGAAGTGGAGAGGTGAAACAATGCTTACCTCTGTAAGGCAATGAGAAAAGCAGAAGAGGCCATGATAAGAGGCAGTTTCTTGTCTCTGCCACATGCTTGCTGATTGTTTGCCTGCAACTCATGGTCTGCCACAGGCTCCATGAGTTGTGGCTTGTGCCCGCAGAAAAATGTACCCTCCATTGGGCTGTTCATGTGTGCTCTGCTTCATGCCACTACTTCCACCAAGGAAGGCCAGCCTCCAGGGAGTCCAGGAATGGCAGGTATCACTCCAAAAACATGAACAGAAGCTTTTTGCAAATACGAATAAAAAAAAACCCTCCACCCAACAATAACCCAGGAAATACTCCTCCATCTCATTGCCTCTTAGTATTAGAGCTTAAATTTTTGTTTTTATCTCACCTGTCCTAACACAGGGCTCATCAGAAAATTATCAACACAAGTAGTTCATAACATGGCTTCTGGAAGAAAATCACACTCCTTTGCTTAAATGAGTTAAGATCTTAAGGGATTTTATTCTCATTAGAAAAAAAGTAAACGAAATTGAGCACTTTTAAAAGGCCCAGAAGGGTAGAAACAAGCACAGGAAGATGAAGCTCCTCTGAACATTTGGGATAGGGTTGTCATTTTCCTGCAATTCTGTACAGCACTTAGTGTAAAGGATTTCTGACCTTAAGGTGATTAAATGAGTGAGAGCTGTAACATGGCATTATCTCAAGGTGCACCACTGCAATAGTGGAGAATATATATCCATAGAGTCTCTCTCTGGTTCTCTTCAAAAACAATTCCTATTGAATTACAGCTTTCACCACTATTTATCAACAGATTATTGTTTGTGGAACAATGCTACTTTCCTGCTCAAACTATTCCAATGCTGACTCATATCCTGGTAATTCATTAATACATAATATGATTTTAGTCCAGTAAAATCATTTCTGCACTATGCATGTACTAAATCCTACAGCATCAAATGAAAAACATATCTCAAATTCTCTTTCTAAACATTAACGGAATGTTTTGCTTGGCTTCCCATGCACAACATCACTGGGGGGAGGGGTCAGACAGAGCTGTAGAAAGCAATTTGATAGCAATATGCACTACAGAGTTTAACACAGGAGTATAAGAGCTGCAATACTGAATGAGACCTGAGGTCAAACTAATCTAGTATCTTCCAACAGTAGCCCTTGTCAGAAACTTCATGGGAAAATAGAGGTGGAATAACCTGCCCCAGCTGCCCTCCCCACATTAGGTCTCATCCCATTAGAAATTGATTTAAAGCCTAGATTATGAGGTTTAATATTCCTTCCAAGCAGCAGACACCAAAGAAAATTTACTTTTAACGATAAATCTGTATGTGCTGAAGTGAGGAGAGCTGGAGTTGGGGGGGTATGTATTTGTTTTCATGTTTCAGCAGACATAATTGCTACAACCAACATGGGAGATACTATCACTTGGCAAACAAACTTGTACTGGCTAGAACTGTTTATAATTTATGCCTGAGGTATTTATGATCTCTGTGTATGATCTTGCAACCCTTTTTTTCTCACAGAGGCAGACTGTACCACTATTCACAATCTCACTGACACCAAGAGTAAGCACCATGTGTAACAAAGGTTTTGAGATGTATTCCTTTTATTGACAGTGTAACATGTTGCTTCCCAGCAGAGTATTTTTTAACCTGATGCTAGAAGCAATATGGTGCCTGTCATAAGCAAGATATTTTTGCAAGCCTCAGTGACACACAGTGCCTTACAGAAAATCTGCATAGGGAATGTACATGATCAGCGACAGGGAAGTCATCTCAAATTTTCTTTCTGTGAGACACACTGATTTCTACAAGCAGCTCCCAGGATCGCCTCCAGCACTCGAGATTCTTCCTGGTTCTCGACCTGCCTCAGCAGCTGAACCAGCACAGCTGTTTGTATGCCACGTGTGCATAGAATCAAACATACTGGGCCAGACTTAGCTGGATTGGCTGCAAATCAGTCTTAATCAAGAAAATGTATTTTGTATCTTACAGCATGGCTATCTTATGTTGGTGAGAGGACAGGTGCATCAAGGCAAAACCATTCTCCTTCATGTGTATCGCACAAATGAGTGTTGATACACAAACGGCTTGTGTCCCTTCATCCCTTTCTCTCATTAGTCAACCCTGCATGGTACTGACTCACCCTGTTCAAGTGGTTTAATGCAATGAGGACCAGCAGATTCCTTTAGTGTGACTGCAGTGTGAATACAGAAGTCTGCCAATATATATATATATAAGTGATATATATATATATATATATATATATATAATATTATATAATTATATATATATAATATATATATATAAGTGAGATATATATATATATCTCACTTATATAAGTGAGAGCAAAAGGAAGCCCTGGATATTTTCTCTATCTGCTGAAAACCTACAGCTTACCACACATGCACATGCAAACTCAGGCAAATGTCAGTGAGGGGACTTGTAAGCCTGCTAGCTCCTCTTCCCCATTTATGGGGAACTGTCCCCTTTATGTCTCTTGCCTGGATGTGAAGTTGTGACAGAGCAGTACTGCTAGTGCCATTCCAGAAAGAAGGGACAGGGTAAATAATGCTCCTGTTATTGTACATTGGCTTCTTCTGTTTATTTAGTAGGAAAGAAAAGGAAAGAGTGGAACAAGAACAAAACTTTATAACAGTTTTCACTGGTAAGTTAGCCAAACTGTGAAGCTGATCCATTGAATATGAGGGATCAGGGTTTCAACCACTGTATTTTAAATTAACTTACTTGAAACATAAGTTCTAGCACCAATACAGATTAGCTGAAAAATTTCATCATGTGTGCAATTACAGCATGGTGCAGCTGTACCCATCTGCAATCTCCCACAGCTCAATGTCTCTGGGCCTACACTAGGATAGATATACTCAGCTATTCATCTAGCTACTCAGAACAAGAACAGTTATAGGAGCAGCAGTAAGGTAAAAAGGACTTTTGTCTTGGCTTGGAGAGTCATGGCATAAAATTCCCCTTTCCTGGTACAAGGAATTTCTTCAGGCTTTTAAAACTGGGGCACAGGACTCGGGATTCTCCCTGTCTTCCATTTTCACAGTGCAGTGAGAGAGAGAGAGAGAGACAGATGCTCCAGCCCTTATCTCTACCCATGCATTGAGTTAAGTAACTTAAGATTGGTGGCTGTATAAATCAATGCAAGGGCTGTACCCTCATCCTGAGACCTCCATCAGATTACATGACTGGGACAAGGTCAACTGCTTTACTGGGTTATATGATCAAATGTGGGTGGCAGGTCACTGTCATGTAACCTAGTGAAGAAAACCATCTCTGGTCCCTTTTTATTTTTTAACTTGGTCCCTCTATATTCAAGATACTTGGTGAGTCAGTGCTGCTGATGTGGATGCACTGATTTACTTGAGTTTGAACTGGTTCTGTACTGCCATATTTATTATCAATGCTTCCATACAGAAGAGTATAGAGACATCTTTGTAGTTAATCTTTGTGGGCTTCTTTAGGCCAAAAATAATTCCCACAAACACTTTCTATCTGTCATTCCCTGTATGATTAATCTCTCATTTCACACACATTTTCAAAATGGAGATACCATGCGAGAGATTGCCCTTGGAAGGCTAATAGTGCATATTTTGTACAAGTAAGTGAAAAGATGGATGTTATTAAGGGGGATTAGATATCCAGGTAATATGGCAATGTTTCAAGATCAGGTCTGTGTGATCCTTGGATCATAGACAGTTACTGCATTTTTCAAGGTGCTATTTTCTTTCTCTTGTTCTGAAATGCAAGAAGGTATCTCTTGACAATTATCCATTGGTAGCTCTACGTGAAGCATCCTTCTACCACATATCACTCATAAGGTCAGCTAAAATTAATCACTTCAAATTCTCTGGAAAGAAAACCTACTTGGCAATAAAAAAAGGTCTCTCATTTGACAGCATTATTTTAGGACTGCATGGATTATGGCTCTGTGGTGTATGGGTTAACAAAGCAGCCCTAAGACTGGGTTCAAGTCTTATTTAAAACCTGCTCATAGACAACCTGAGGGAAAACAAAACAAAACAAAACAAAACAAAACAAAAACAAACAAAAAAAAACCACAAAAACCCAAAACCACCAGTTGGGCAATGTTTGAAGTATTTCAAAGGTCAGCATTGTGATATGCTGGCAGTTACTAAGGAAACTGCCTTAACATCTGCTCACAGCATACTTGGCTCTAGCCATCACTTCCAGTTGCTCCACTCCATGAGTGTCAAGTTTAGAGGAACACTTGTCTGGAAGTGAAGCTGGGGAGACAGGAAGGTGGGATACAGTAGGGCACATAAGAAACACATTACTTTAAAAGAAAGAAAGACAAGTCCGAATACATTAATATGATAGTGGATATGCTCACATCTTTCTGTTTTTCTTGAAGAAAACAAACAAACAAACAAACAACAAAACAAATCAGCTATACTTAGGCTTTTACTGGATAGTTTTGTAGTGTTATAAAACCCCAAACCTCTAGCAAAATGTGCCCACAGAAAATTACTAGAAGGGAAATTCAATATATCATGAAGCTAGTGAGCCAAATTTTGTTTTGGATTTCCTGTTGAATAAACTGACATCACTGAACTTCCTTTAGACAACAGTACTACCAATAGCAGACTATGAGGCACTGTATTCCAACACCTAGTTATAAAATAGTCATTGCATTCATTTCAAATCTGGTAGGAAAGCAGTAAAGAATAATCAACAATCAAACAGGCAATATGTCAAAGTGAATAAAAAATGCCATCAACTACTGATTGTGAACACATAGCTTTAAAGAAGCTGTAGAAATGCCAGAGAGCTTGTGCAGGTATTCCACATGCCAGAGGGGTATTTTTGCCTAGTGGACAATCATCTCCTTTTACAGTGGCTGTATTGATTGAAATAGTTGGTGAAATCGCTACTTGGACAGATTTCATTATGGTCTGTGAGATCTAGCAATCATCAAGCCCCGCTTAAGTTGCTTTTGAGGCTGTAAGTGGACTACAATGATGCAAATGCCTTGAACTGCCTCCTGCAGAAGGTTAAATTCCTCAGCATACAAGGATTTGGCTCTATTTTGGGCAGAGTTAGAGAGGGGCAGAGGAGCAGAGTGTAGCTCTAGCAGTCCAAAGTATTGCATGTTGTTCACTGCATGTTCCCACTAAAAGCACTATTTTATTTTATTTTTTTTCTGAATGGAGAGTTACAACAAATGGACTCCCTGGAGAGTTATGACAAATGTGCATGCTGTCTCTCCTTGTCTTCTCTTGCAAAAGGCAATTCCTACAGCAGGAAGAGAAAATTATTTATGATAGAATTTCACACATTTTTCTGGGTGCTTAATGAAGCTTGGACTTGAGTGGAGCAGAAAGAATGCTTATTGTTGATTTTTTTTCAAGATCACTACACAACAAACAGAAACTGAATAAGCAATTAAGTTAAATGGCTTTAAAACTCATATTGGCTGAGGATTAAGGTAATTACGTCTGCACTTATACACATTCAGCTTTAAGCAGTCTTGCTTGATGTTATGCTGCTGATGTCATTCTAAAACTAATCTGAATTTTTGTCCTGCTGTTAATTACTGCAAAGGTTACAAATATAACCTCTCCTTGCTATAAATATAGCTACATTATTTGTATTAAATGCTCAAAGGAGACACAGGCCTCTTTTTGCAAGGTTTATACAAACAGATCCAATGGTTTCTTTCCATACCAATGAATTTACAATTCTTTAGGCTTAAGGGATCTTTTAAAATAATACACAATAGATGGGTTTGGTATTGTCAAACAGTGATTTCAGCATTAAAGGTGAAAAAAAAGAAATCTATTTTAAGTTTGCATGAAAAGAGAGACTCTGGGAAAGTCGTATTAGTCTCCACAATATTGCTGCCAAGGCAATGTGGATTCTTCACCTTCTGGGTTACAAATAAGTTTCCTTTTAAATGGTTGGAATGCAGGGGAGGGGAAAGGAAGAGAAACCCCCTACATTTTCCTTGTCTAACAAGGAGCCCCAGCGTGAGAACCACTCCCTAGCAGAAGTAATCTGTGATTGACAATAGTTTTCTTTGCAACCAGGGCTAAAAATGGTTTAGCTGTAAACAGGCAAATGCAGAACACTTTAATGCCCTTTACAAATGCAAAAGCTGCTTATACAAGCCCTGTGCATGCAGGGTGGCTAGCCAGTGGCTCCAACTGATCAGCAAGCTTCAGAGTTACTGAAAAATTATGAATTTTCATAGCAGAGTATAAACACAAATGCAAGAGTTTTTGTTGTTGTTTTTCTTTTTTCTTGTAATGAAGGAAGAGGGCAGATTAACAAAAGCTTGAGAAAAAAAAATTGTCTGCACTGTCCAGGCATTCCTATATGTGATCTTAGGCAAGCTACAATATTGGGCTTGAAAAACTCAGAGAAATACTTTCCTCTTCACAAAGATAATGAATGTGTGTAAGGCACTTGGTACAATGGGGCGGGAGCTATACAAACAGCCTGAACAAAGTCTGAGACTTTTCCCTACAATCCTAAAGTTGGCTCTTTCTCTCTACAATGGGTCTACATAGGTCTACAACGAAAAGACACCAAGGAAATGAGGTGAGATAGGACAATCTGAGTTTCACAGGGAATATGGAAAGAACCTTTTTATTGAAGCATGTAAAGTTGCCTTGTGCTGAAGTTAACATTTACATGAATAAAGTTATGCAGCAACAGCTTATTTGTATTTTCCAACAGTTTGAAAAATGTTGCTAATGTAACCTGTGTCTCTGTGGCTTTTTTCTTTACAGGTTCTTTCTCATGAACCAGACACACACACCTATACAGGGATTCTGCAGGTCTTAAAAGGGCATGCTTACCAACTGCTTCCATGGGTATTTTGTTTAATGTTGGCAGGATCTGTTCCTTGATGTGAGTGATGGACTCATTTGGAGATGAACTCCTTATACACCAGTGAGGCCATCTGAACTAAATAGGACTTAACCCCAAACAACATACACTTCCAAGGTCCTAAGTAAGTATTTGCTAAACACATCGATTTGTAACTTAAAGACGTCTTTAGTTTTAAAATGAAAATTAGAGGAGAAAGGCAATGTTACAGCAAAATCACAAGTCCTAAAAACTCTCTTATGAATCAAAATAACAGATATAACACAAATAACAGCATCTTCTATAAAGACAGATTAAACTTCTCTAATTCACTCATTGAAAAGGCTAATATACTTAAAATAAATTTATCTGAATCTCTCAGTAATGGTCAGTGTTGACTGCCTATTACCAGAAAAATTCTTATTTTTCCAGAAAAAAACATGGATGATTTATATGCCAGCAGTGTCACTTAACCCCCAACCACATTTTCCCGTCAGACCTGACAAATTCTCCTTTGCAGGGGAAGCAACAAAGTATAAGTGACTAATACATCAGATTTCTTGATCTATATCCACTTTTCCTTTTTCTTTGTTAGCAGGCCTTCTGTTTCCCTAAGTCAACAACTATCACCTTAAGCACCAGACAGAAACAAAATTATTGCAGTGGTTCCTCCACAAAGCTGGCATCATACCATAGTTGCTATAATCAGTCTCTGGGGCCCAAATACCTCAGACTTCAAACAGGAAATAACTTTGTCCTCCAAATTTCACACTATGAAGGACCAGCATTTCTGGGACCAAAGCAATTCTCCAGAGCAAGAATTCTCTGGGCTTGCACTAATCAGGCTGTTAGAGCAGCAGATAAGCTACAGTTAACATGTCAGTCAAAGTATCACATAGAGGCAGACAGAGCGCCTGCCCTTGTTCATTGACAATGGCAAAAGTAGGATGGCCAGGTCATGTTTGTATTTCCAAACCAACAATTCTTGTCTGATCACATGAGGATGAGAAGATCAGCTACAGCTTCATTCATTGCACGGTATATACTGTCATTAGCAAGTAATTCATTCAGCAGCCCAGGCACATGAAGAAACAAAACTCAGATGAACAATGTTTACAGAACTGCTTCATCAGAAGAAATAACTGATTACTTACAGGCAGATTTCAAAGTCTGTTACCAAGACTTTGAACAATGAACACATAAATTTTCTATCTGCTCTTGCCTAACAAGAATGCAGGTCTCAACTTTATTGACAAGTTTTTCCCTGGTGTAATTACAATGACTTCAGTGTCACACCTGTGGCTAATACTGCAGTGACAAACTGTCATGATACAAGCAACTCAAGAACCAGAAACTATTCCTAACTATCTCTAGATGCATCATGAAGGGAATGTTTCTTTTTAATATTTTGTTCCTATTTTTAGCAGGTGTATCAGAACCTGACAACTTATCCTTGTCTGACATGACCCAACAATATTTTTTTCTGTCTAGTCATAGAACTCACGGTTCTGGTCTGAGCTTTTCCCATCCTGTCCTAGCATGAAGCCAACCTTGCACTGACTCCTCAGTGGCTAACCACACACTCAGGGTGGAGTAGACTTCTCAGATAATAGAAGTACCAATGAGAATCAATAGAAAATCTTTTGAATGATGTATGTATCTCCAGACATTTGTTTCTCCCTTACTGATGAACAAAGAAGCTCTAAAATACTAATGCTGTTCTGGACTTCATAATTTTTACATGTGCAAAGCCCATGAAGATAATTAATAAAAAGGCAACCCCCGCAGAAAAAAAAATCCTTGAATACTTCCTTCCTTTTCTCTATTTAAAGTGTAATTTCTCCAAATGTACATGGGTTGTTGTACTGAAATGGGAAGTACTTACGCACTTAATTGGTCATTGGTCATAGAAAATATAATTTTATATGACTTAGGTAACAAATCATGACACACACATACAAAACATGACATAAATCATACTTCATATGAATTCCCACAAAAGTCCTTCAATGATTGCTCCATAAGCAGATTCTATCAGGCAAAGGTGAGCTCATATATTACACTCTTTTTTTTTTCAGTTTAACTGTTGCAAATGCTCTATTCCAGTAAATTACTCAAAATTAATCCAGTGTAAATATGGTAAACCTCTGTTCCATAAAGATCACAACAAATTAAAGGATTTGAACATAAGATTCTGCCTGTGCTTATTACACTATACCACGGGGATTTTCCTGCTTCAGGACACTGGCATTCCTACTACTAAAAACAATGAAACAAGACATTTCCAGAAATATTCTAAACCAATCTTAGATTATCAAAATCTGGCAGGTCTTTTCTAACTTTAACTCCTATGACAGTATGATTAAAATCTGTAATACAAAAGCTTTACTTCTTTTTCTCTCCCCCACCCCCCCCCAAAAAAAAAAATCAGTTGAAATTAACAAATTAACATCCTCATTTTGCTAAAAGTGAAATAAGTGAAGAATTACCTTGGCAGGTCCGTTCATCTGTGAGGAGTTTATAGCCTTTCTGGCAGCTGCATTCAAAGCTGCCAACCGTGTTTCGGCAGAAATGGTCACAGCCACCATTGTTTACCAAGCATTCGTCAATATCTGCAACGAATGAATGGGCAAAAATTTAGTTCATGGCTGTAATTCGAGTATTTCATGGCAGGAATATAGGACTTTACTCAGATCTTCAAGGAGGCTGCAGTTCCCACTAGGAAACAGGTTTGTCAAATGTATCCCTTCCCAAACCTTTCTGGAAAAGCTTACAAAAGAACTATGAATGAGTTGTTCTGGAGACAGAAGTATTTCTCTCAGCAGCTCAACCAACAGATGACCAAATTAAAAAAAAAATTAGGGAAGTTTCTTTGTAGATTCAGTAATGTGCCTAACACAAGACTTCAGGCTGTGTAATGTGAATCCATCACCTTACATAGGAACTATCAAAACCTAACAACACCTGAAAAAATGAAATGAAATAACAACAAAGAAACACAAAGCAAAACATATTTGATTTGAATTATCACAAAATACTTCCATTATAACTACATAAAGAAATGCAGAGGTACATTTGCTCACATTTAGGATTATGTGCTAGTTTGTCCACTATGAACACAGTGCCACTGAATAACCATTTTCATACCTCTAACCTTTCTGATTTGATGTTTTTGCAGAGCAACACTAAATGTATGTGAGATGTTGTCTCTTGAGTTGTTCTCAACGCATAGCGTCTATTGCCTTTATTTGAAAGCCATGTACATGTATGAAGGACAGGATCAATGGCTCTTAATTTAAAAAGTCATCAAGAAGATAAAGACTCTCATGAAGATAAAGACTCTGTTCTGAATTTCAGACTCTTGACTCCACTTCCTCCACCCTATAGCTTCTCCCAAAGGTTTGGAAAATCTGGAATGACCAGTCCCTTTTCCATTCTATAAAAACTTCTGCAATAGGTATATAATAGGTCATAGAACCTCATCTGAAATACAGAGCACCTTTCCATCCTCCCCCAGTTATAAAACCATGGATCCACATTTTCTGCAAAAGAAAAAAAACAAAAAACAAAAAACAAGCCTGCTAGTTTTCAGGAGAAGAATACTGCCAATAATATAGGTCTTTTTAGGGATAAATACAGAGAAGAAATATGTCATAGAGCCCTGGCTGCACACTTCTGAAAATGAAAATTAGATCTTTGAGAAAAATGAGTGGAGAATGACCTTTCCTTCTGAAAAGTCTCTTACAAGCTCTGAAAATTTGAGGTAACAGCTAGCCATTTAAAAAGGAATTGTTGCAAAACACAAAGCTAGGAACTAATATGTGGAGATGGAAATTTATCAAAGATGCATGATGCTGGTGAATGAAGGGAGCATTTAAAATAACTTGATTTTAGGATGACTTTGAGAGTCATTCACTCATTTTTGAATACACATGATTACAGATCTGGGAGTGTTGTATGGTTTTTATCACATTTCTGCACGTCAAATACAATCAGCAGAAAAATATGTCTGCAAGAGCAGTGAGGAAGTAAATCTAGAAATTCTAATAGCTGAGAATCAATTTCAGCCTGCTTTTCTAAATGGTGCTTTGTTGCATGGACGTTGACAGAAATATGTTCAGGAGGTGTACAACTCAAATGAGCAAGGGCAGCATACATCATTATAAAGGTTTGTTCGTAAGCTGAATTTTTGGAAAAGAGAAAGCAAAGCTGCTCTGAGACCCTCTGAACTAACACTGCTGCTTACTGCTTTTGTGTCTGGTTCTGCAAAGGAGTGGCATTTGCATTCAATCCTATTAAAAGCATGAGGGTAAAATGGTAGGTAGCAGCTATAGTAGTATCACACCCTGAGTGCTTTGCACAAACGTAGCTGCAATCTTTGTGTCTCAGGTAACAGAATTCTCAAGCTGAGCTGATGGCTGGAGTCTTGTTTGTTGTCTGTGGTCCTCAAGTTTTGGTGACTGAAATAGAATAGCCAAGAAAGATAATCTTAGGTTCTCAACCTGATAAACCTGGTGAAGATTACACTGTTGGCTGCTTTGCCTAATATCATGAGGCTGAAGGCAGCAACACATTTGGTTTCAGCTGTGATTACAAGCACAGGTCCAGATCAGCAGTGAAAATGTAAGACTTGTTGGCACAATTCCCACAGGCTGACATTTCCAATCTCGTGAGTGCTGCCTCCTAACTTTAGGATGTGCAGACTGTGGTATAGGTCTTATGATAGCTCACCACAACCTTTTTCACAGCACAGGTGTAACTAACTATAGTTCAGCTTGCTATGACAAAACTTTTGGACAAATGAAATTGTGAGTTAAAATTACTAATATATTAAGCATCACAAACACACAGAGTAGTCATCCATCATGAAGAAGGTCTCTCTTACCCATAAGAACAACATGACCTCTGGGCTACTCTGCTGTTGAGACTGCTTGAAGCAGAAATTACTTGCAGACTGTCAAACACCATTCTGAAGGACTGATATTTTAAATGACAGCCCCTGGATTTCATGTGTTAAATTACAAGTTCCAGTCTCACTAACTTTCTTCTTGGGGTCCCTATAGTCCACAACGGACAAAAATCAAACCTCCTACGCCGCAAAGGGTAGATTTAAAGCTGTTAACTGTTGTAATTCCACTAACATATCAGTTTTACACCAGCAATTCCTTGGAATAATCCTGAGCCAGGGTCTGGGTAAAACCTAGGAGAGTCCACAGGAAAATAAAGTATTTACTCATTTCTTCTAGCTGGAAGACACGACGTGGCCTTCTGAAACCAGGACCTTCAAAACAGAATAGAGGTCAAAACTGTTAGCTGCAAAAAACATTCTAAATAACACAAACAGCATCAGTGTCTCTGCTTTCACTGTATTTCTTTCCATGGCCATAGCAAGAATGATAAGGCATGTAAAATTATTTCTGTCTATGGAGAGCGGTGCATTACTGCATTTCACTTGAAAGAGAGCAGTATCCAACCATATCGTGTCTAACTGGTTCATAGAAATTGCAACAGTCTATATCTCCATTATTTTTCTTTTCATAGCTATAAATAATTTGTTATGAGCCATGTGAAAATAAATGATTCCACTGTGTGACAAGGTGAGGCTCCATTTATCTTTAAACTGACTGGTACCCAACTTTGTCAAGTGCCTTTTGTGAACTTCACAGACATGTCTGCTTCCATGTCATGTCTGCTTACCACACAGGGAAAGAAAACACAGTGGAAACCCACCATAGTATCTACCAGCTTTGAAATTACTTAGTCAAATCTCCTCATACTAGTATTGGGACTGTCTGTAGAAGAGTCATAAAGCTCGTGTTTTCAAATATAGCTCTGAAGTGGCTCCTTTTCAATCGATGATACAGGTTGCATAAAAGTGCCTCAAGCTTTCCACAGTGCATAGTTTCCCTAGGAATGCAATAGTATATACAGAGCTGTATTTCTCTGTAGAGGATGTTTCTCTGCAGGCAAAATGCCCTGACAATCAGTGCTCAGACAATGTGCTGGTCATTTCAGACTAGGAGGCCTGATGGACTTTCAGTGCATTATCAATGAAATCCAAAACAATTTCTCTTAATGCAGTAAGTCTATGCTGTTAAATGATACCTTGCTCATACAAGCTACTGATGTACAAACACCAACTGATGCTCCCTGCACAGATGGGACACGTGCAGAAACAGAAAACAAAAGACCAATGAAAAAACACAGAATTTACTCGCATAGCCACAATTTGATTAGAGGTAACTGACATTCTGTTATTTTTGTTTTCATGTCATTGTGAAGAATAATGGGAAAGATAGTTCCTGTTCTACTTGTACCTTTTTAAGCTCTGCTCATTGTGATTCTTGTTTAGAAGGAGCTAGTTTTGATCAGGGTATGTGTGCATGTATGTGTGTATATGCATATAAACTTGCAAAGGTTTGCCTTGCTGCACACAAGACAGAGAACAAATTAAAAAGTAGGGATTTTAAGCAGCTTAGAATTTAGCTTTCCACATAAGCTGCTTAAATGCAACGGAAAGGGTAATCAATATGTAATCTTCCCTTAGCTCTTGAACAATGATGGATATGGAGGTTTCCAAAGCCTCATCACAGGCAGAAGTTAGACTTCTCCTTTCAATGGCTGGATAAATATTTGAACTGATTGTGTCAGCCTAATCCTTTGCAGTATAAAAATGCTACCTAGCTTCAGGAAAATAATATACTCCAAGATCAACCTAAAATAATTACAGAAGCTTCATACCCTTCTAGTTTTTACTAATGACAGCACGTTAAGATTAACAATACTATTATCAACATACAGTGGACATCAATAGACAGGTTTTCTGCGAAGTGGGAAGTCTGACAACTCTTCTTAGCTTCTTATTCTTACACATATTTTCCTTTGCTTTTCTTTCTTTCTTTTTCTCATGCTTCTAAAAATCACTAGTATTCCCTAACCATTATAACTATTGTTGTCTTATTGACACAGGTATTAGTTTTGTGATGCATGCAGACCACAGAGTACTTTATAAAACAGGCCACAAAAGTCTTTAACCTTGTCAGAGATGGGGAAATAGAGGCACAGAAAAACAAATTTACTCTCCCACACTTGAATCCTATCCCCATGCACAACCCAACAGGCTATCTCTGCAGGAGGATCTGGATAGGCTGGACCGATGGGCTGAGGTCAACTGTATGAGGTTCAACAAGGCCAAGTGCCAGGTCTTGCACCTGGGGCACAACAACCCCAAGCAGAGCTACAGGCTGGGAGATGAGTGGTTGGAAAGCTGCCAGGTGGAGAAGGACCTGGGAGTAATGGTGGATAGTCACTTGAATATGAGCCAGCAGTGTGCTCAGGTGGCCAAGAAGGCCAACAGCATCCTGGCTTGCATAAGAAGCAATGTGGCCAGCAGGGCTAGGGAAGTGATCGTCCCCCTGTACTCAGCTCTGGTGAGGCCGCACCTCGAGTACTGTGTTCAATTTTGGGCCCCTCGCTACAAGAAGGACATCGAGGTGCTTGAGCAAGTCCAGAGAAGGATGATGAAGCTGGTGAGGGGTCTGGAGAACAAGTCTTATGAGGAGTGGCTGAGGGAGCTGGGGTTGTTCAGCCTGGAGAAAAGGAGGCTCAGGAGCGACCTTATCACTCTTTATAAGTATGTTAAAGGAGGCTGTAGTGAGGTGGGAGTTGGTCTATTCTCCCATGTGCCTGGTGACAGAACAAGGAGGAATGGGCTAAAGTTGCACCAGGGGTGTTTTAGGTTGGATATTAGGAAGAACTGCTTTACTGAGAGGGTTGTTAGGCATTGGAATTGGCTGCCCAGGGAAGTGGTAGAGTCACTATCCCTGAAGGTCTTTAAAAGACGTTTAGATGTAGAGCTTAGGGATATGGTTTAGTGGGGACTGTTAGTGTTAGGTCAGAGGTTGGACTCAATGATCTTGAGGTCTCTTCCAACCTAGACAATTCTGTGATTCTGTGGTCTTGTTTAGACAGTGTGTCAAACAGTATAAGCTTGCACAAAGCACATGCTGCTCTACATTACCACCAATGCTCAGATTGCAATTATTTAAATATTTTCCTCTCTTTTTTTTCCCCTCTCAATGTAACATGAAATATATTAAGGAATTTGGAATTAACATAAATATAATCTATTAAGCTACACTTGCAATGTACTAAGTAACATTTCCTATTGTATGTATGCCAGGGATATTTTATTAAGGATATTCCATATCCTCAGACATACTGGATTCAGTGCTACTGTAAGAAAGCCTAAATCTAAATGCTGTCTGGTAGATTGCAGAGAGTTAGAAGTCCTAGTTCTAGTTTTACAATGGGTTTATCTAGCAGTTTTGGTAAGTTGTAACACTTTACTCCAGTAGTTGTAACTACTTTACTCCATTTGTGTAACAGGGTATTGGTAATTATCACTTAATATTTTCAGGACCAATGCTTTAAAACGGATTAATTTAACTGAAGAAAGCATTTTGAATCAAAGTAGTTTACAGTAAAAAAAAAAAAAAAAAAAAGAGAGAGTCGTTAAATTACAGTTGTTTTTCCTTTGTGGGCTAGGCTTTTGAGTGATTTGTTCTGGAATATTTTGTGAATATGTGCAGAACTGTACAGGTGTACTCCACTTTAAGAAGTACATGTGCTGCTCCACCACTCTACCTGTGACTGTGCTCTCCAAACATAGCTCATTGCCTCTAACATGCTTTGCATGTTTCAGGGAGGAATAATTCTATTTATGCAGTATTTTCTATTTGAGGCTTTCAAAGCACAGAATCTTAACAGTTTTATTACATTAAAGCTACATAACACTTCTTTGTGTGACTTTCCTGCATCATTTAGCTATAAAATGAAATAAAGCATATATTACAGCACTTCTAATTTGAGTTCTGCACTTCAGTGACATCCTCATTTTCCCTACCGCAGTGCTAATTAACTGTGATGTATGATAATCATTAATGAACCGAAGTTCCACTAGGCAGCAAATGAAGGTTATCTGTATAATTAGCATTATGGCTAAGTTGTGAGGCAAGGAATTTTCCTAATTAACAGAACTAAAACTAGACCGGGCAAACAGGAATGAGTGTAATTAAAATTTGATCTCCCTCATCCTGAAAACAGACTGCCCACAAAATAGAGAACTTTGTGTAAATGCTTATAGAGCATGGAAGGGTTGGGGCAGGTTTCAACACATTTCTCTCATGTCACTTTTTCTATTTTCACCTGTTATCTTTGCGATTTCATGAAGAAACTTGTCTTCCAACACAGATGGTAATCTGTCACATATGGATTTAGGTGTCAGCTATTCTCCTCCAGGACATATCCACTCTGGCATTATCCACCAACCAATCAATAAAAGAGTCTGCTAGGCTGCCAAGAGATCAATCACCTTGTAAAACAAACATTATGTCCTATTATTTTCTTATTACAGTTAATTAGATTTATAAAATACAAAAAGCGTTGAAAGCAAAAAACTTAGAAATGCTGTCAGAACAGTTTAGACCCTGATTTTTCATTTGTGAAAGGGAAGGGATTTACTAAATCTAATATTAAAAGAAAGGATTTCCATCTAAAATTTTGCTGAACACTGAATTCTTTTTTAAACTTAAAAACATGTTAGTGCAATGCTACCAACCCAAACAGTGCAAGCTGTCTTAAGACTGTGATGCTAGAATGTGAAAGGGACTGGAGAAATCAAGAGATAAGGGTACTCCAGTTAATATAGTCTAGGTGGAGGTAAATGCAAAAACTACCAAAAAAAGAAAAAAAAAGAAAAAAAAAAAAACACAAAAGCAATAGAGATCACAGAAAATATAGTTAGCTTTCCTCCTTCTGTAAGATTTTATTAATCAAAGTGTTTTCTATAATACACTGGAGAGAGATACGTATACAATTAGGATTCCTGACTGTACCTGGGGACAACAAATAATGTCTCTCTGGTACAAAGCATCTGGAAAGTTAAGTACATTAGACTCTGATGGCAATAACGACAGTTTATATGTAGAATTGGAGGCTGCGTTTAAAACGGTGGTACAGAATTGTGCAAATATATAGGGCTGACTACTTCTCTACTTTAATTATTCATATAGACACTATACCATAATAATTCTATATTTAATTCTTATCTTCTATATGCAGGAAGAGCTGAGACAGAAAAGAACTATACAAGTTGCTGAAGGTTACAATCAATGACTACAGTAAAGGAATTAATTCAGTGTCTCCTAAAAACATTAAAAAAAAAAAAAAAAGAAGTAGAAAATACAAAACTGTCTGAGCTAACACACTTGGGCAACTTCTCTGTACTCTGTCTCACTAAAAAACAGTGCCTTGCTCTAACAGTATTTAATTTCTCCATGCAATCTCAATGAAGAGCATGGGGCTGGTGAGAAAGCTGGGCACTACTGGACAAAGAGAAAAGAATCTCCAGACTTAGCATATTAGCTTAATTTACCTTAACTGTTAGTTATTTTCATTTTTCTCCTTGGAATTGTTGCTTGCTCAGGAAGATGCATGTTTATTTTCAAGAATCTCAACTGGCACCTAAAAATTGCTGTACTTATGTTTGATTTAATTAAATACAATTAAAAAATGAAATTGGTATTGGATAAGGACAGTTGAAGATACTGATGCTCTCCCTAAAATCCCATTGAAATTGTGTTGGCTTTACTATGATAAAGGTACTGTTGCTGAAAAAGACAGCTGAATACTATTAACCCATGATAACTCAAATCCCTTATTGCTGATAATGAATCAAAGAAAATTGGCTGGTGACCAAACATTAACCCTCCAAAACTTTTGGAAGACATTTCTTCACCCAACCAAGGATCAGTTCTGTACCATGGAAGACAAATACTTTACTGAGAGCAGGATCTGGCCATATAAAAAACAAGCTGTAATTTATGATGAAAAAAAAAAAATGAAAAAAAGTACTGTAAGTTTTGAATGTTGGTAGCTATGATTATGTGAGCAGTCAACTCCCAAATTACAGAAAGCACCGTACATTTTTACATAATAAACTGTGGTTGCTCTTCCTCAGGGACCTTTATATTACTGAATAAATTTAAGGTCTTTTCAACAACTGAAATGCAAAATATGACCCTCCCAAGCATTAATTTGAATGATTTGGCATTTTCAAAGGGGAGGTTCACAAAGACAAATAACAACTGCAAGTTTCCAGGGAGCAGGGATATTGCCTACTCATGAAAAAACCCTAAGTTAGTACACATGAATTTATTTTGTGAGGATAGATGGAAACCTTGTGAAGGAATGAAACTGAATGAGTTACATGGCAGCTGACCCAAGTCTGCAATTTTTTAATGGAAGATAATCTGTTATATTAAATTTGTCTGTCATGACCGAGTGTACACCAGACAAATGAATTGAATGTCTTAAACCTAAAAAAAGGCAATCCCCCAGAAAGGGAAGGAGCAGTGGAAGTTTCACAAAGTCTGAATTAGATAAAGTTACAGCAACAGTTAGAAGGCAGATGTTACTCACGGTTCTATTTCTTAGATTCTGTTCTCCACCAATTCTTTTTTTTTTCTTTCTTTCTTTCTTCTATTTTTTTTTAATTGCCTGCCATCCTGTTTTCTTCTTTTACCTGTGTTGTTATTTAAAATTTTAATTTCCCCTAATTTTTTAAATCCCATGGGTTTATCACTTCATTTTTCCTCACTGTGACCTGGAATGTCACTTCTCTCTTAGAAAATCTGGGTCAGATTATGTCTAAAATTAATCTAAAATTAATTGTTCTGCTGCTCTCTCAAAATATATACCCATCAGTCAATGTCCAGTCCTCACTTTTCTGATTCCTTCCTTCTCTAGGCTTCTTATCACTTGCAGCCACCTATCACCAAATATTTTCTATGCTTTCTCCCTGCAAAATGCTGCGTATTTCCTCTTGGTGACAAGCATCTCTTTCTCTCTCCAACGTCTTCTTCTCTACCACATTATGGTCTCACCACCACCTCTGCCCACCTTTCTCCTTTCTCTGTGCCTCCCTCTGTCTCTTGGTCAGATGGTCTATCATCCAATCACATGCCAGATTAGCCTTTGCAATGACAACAGTCAAATCTCTGTTTTCTTCAAAAAAGTGGGGAAAAAAGCAGAATCCAGTCACCTCTCAGTCTTTTCAGTCTTGAAACAGTTGTTTCCACAGCAGCAGTGCTGGGCCAGATGACTACAGCCCCTTCTTTGGGCATGACATAGAGCTCTTCACTGAGAAGCTGCAGCTGCCTGCCAGATGTTGTTACCATTTTCCTCACATTAGGTTGATCCTATTTGTTCTTTGTCTTGAGACTGGTTAACATTGGTATAATCACATAAAATGAGTGTGGCCTCAGCAATAAGGCTATTGCAGTCAGGCTTTCATGTTTGCTTCTTTAATCCACGTTTTGGTAGATATCTTGAAAATGTTTTTGTAGCTACCTTGTGAGATTGTGCTCTAGTCTGATTTTCTTGTCATCGCTATCTTTTCTAAAACAAGCAGCTTCTCTGATAAACTGAACTTGACCACTGTTCTTCCACCAGTTTTCCCTCTCTGAATTCTGAGCTTTATGAGTTTTCTCAGATACAGATTATCTTGCAGCTTGTTCAAGTCCTACCAAAACAACAAAAATAATTTCAAAACTGCCTCTCTTGTTTAGTATTCCATTTTGTCTTTAATCTTCCTTTTGTCTCCTCTATGTAACAAATATTGAAAATTTCCTTTGCTTCTTCCTCCATCAACTACAAGTCCACCCATTATCTCTGCAGTATAGCCCATGTATACAGTTTGTTCATATGTCAAGGAATCCTGTGTAGAAACATTTACTGGATTGCACTCTGACATGGTCTTCTCTCCTTTCCCAAAGATGTCACAAAGCATGCATTCTCAGAAATTCTCACCAGTACTCAAACACAACACGACTGCTGTTTTCATGACAAAAATCTTAATTTTCCTCTAGTTTAATGTTGCTTTTTCTTTACTCTTTTCTTCAGTTAAGTAGCTGCATCCATTTTTTCACACTCCTAAATCACCAATTAGCTGCCTTTGGTTGCCTCTTTGGCACAAACACCTCTATTTTCTTAATAAGGGTTTTGTCAGAAGCAGTGGATTAGGAAAGGGGAAAGGCAGGTAGATCCTTTGCTGTTGCTGCAACATCTATCCAGAAAATCTGTCCATTTCTATATATCAAAAAAACAGTTTGAGATTCACACAGTCCATGCTGCCTTTACCAAGAAGCTATCTGCTTGCTTCCTGAAAATGACACGTGACCTTGTCCTTTAACTATGCAGAAGCACTGTAAAATTGTCAGAACTTGTTTGCCAGAAGACATTCTATAGAAAATTCAGCCAGTTTTAATTGTACGTTTAATTGCACATTTAATTTGTGTAACATAGAGCTATACAGAAGGTGACTATTTTTGTTCCTCCTAAAAGCACAAGTCTAGTTACTGGAGAACCTTCATTTCCATTACCATCTTTCTTCACGTCATTGTCATGTTCATGAATTTATTTAGGTGCTGACTTCTCACACAAGGCAAGTATGTTCCTCTGACCATTCACCCCTCTGCATCATACAGTTTATGTATGCAAATACATAAGAGGTTTTTGCATTTGATTTTTTTTCTTGTTTTTAGAATAAAAGATGGGCCTTAACCACAAGATTTGTATTTGATTCAAACCCTTTCAACTCCTGCAAACTACAAAGTTGGTGAGACCTTGGGTTTGCTTCAACAGTAAATAAATTCATTGTTATAAATTCAACTTCAGCTCTTTCTCATTCCATTGTGTTCAGCATGGAGAGGCCAAAGTTATTTTTTTGTTTTGATTCATGGTTGTAGTGGAGTGTGATCATATCTGACCTCTTCTGTTTTCTGATAGCTTTTTACTTACATGTATGGAGAAGCAAACTTAAATGGCATTTATATTTGAACATGAACTTATTTCTCCTTACAAACACTGGGAGGGTAAGTTGCTATAGCTTGAAAGCAGAATCATGTAAGGGCTCTGATGGAAGTAGAGTTGCTATATAATGAATTATGAAAACTAGATCATGATTTGACTATTCAGAAGTTTACTCTAGGTTTAAGTTGTTGAGAAGCAGGGAGAAAGCTATCACGGAGAAAGAAGGACTCAGAATAAACCACTGAAGTAAACTGAAGTTACTGAAGTAAACACTTAAGGGCTGTTAACAGACAACACATACTCAGCTTGCAGACGGGCTTTGAGAAACAGGATAGGGCCTGGTGTTGATAAAAATCCAGGATGTTTGATTTCTGTGGAGTAGGAAGTTCTTCTTAGAGAGTGACACAGCAGGTAGAAGGAAACCAAAGAGGGACTAGAATTTTATGCTGCATCAACTACCACGTATGAAGGGAGAACATGGGCCTGTTTGCACCACTGTAATAACATCTACTCTTTCCTTATATTTTGTTTCTATTGTTGAGATTAAGAACAGTCTCTTTCTCAAGACTCACTGGTCAGACACTGAAGGGAAGTGGAACAGCTAACCCAATTCAGATGGACTTTCAAGGCAAGTAAGGTAGATATCCTATAGGCTGGGATTAGGCTATTTGCATGCACTTATGAGCATGTTATTGCAATAGGATCAGAGTTCAGAGCATGCCAGCTGTTCCATGTTATCTCCCAGTGCACAGATTTTTAAGGAGGTACCTTAGCTATATAATGAAAGACTTCTCATCCCATTAGGAATGACCAAAGCTGATACACTTCTTTTACCTCAGGGTCACAAATTCTGACCATATTCTAAAAAAATGGGAAATTGCGTGATTCCTGAGAGAAGTAAAAGGCATGAGGTGTAAAATCGAAGTCAGTGCTCACTGAGAGCTGATGCACAGAAGAAAGGACAGAGGTTCTAGCTTGGTATCCATGTCAGGAACAAAATGGGCCTTGGGGATCAAAGGAAGAATGGCAGAAGGTGTAATCTATACAAAGACCTGAGAATAACAACCTCTGTTTTAAAAGTGAACTAGTAATTTTTAATTACTTTTTTTTTTTTTTTTTTTTTTTTGAGGTTCTCAACTTGAAATCCCACAAAGATCCAGCTTGCTGAAATGTCTGAGAATCTTCCCCTAAAACAACTGAATTTTATCTAGCTGATCACCTAAAAACCTTTTTTTTTCACTAGCCACTCCAAGAAACCATGGCTCCATTTGCTCAGGTCAGCCTCTTCAGAGGGTCCAAACACTCACTGTGTCTCAATCTGTTTCCATTTGCAAAATTTTGTCTTTCCCTTAGTTAACTATTCACAGGCTTTGAGGAACATGCATATGATTGCTCTGGAATACAGCAATCCAACCCAGATAGCTTTATGTATGTGCAGCAAGAAAAGCTATTTATTAGCTTAAATGAGAACCTGCTCTCACTAGTCATCACTGTACCTTGACTGAGTAAGGCAAAAGGACCATTTTCTATATACTACTTCCAAACCAAACTATGAACATAAGGCAACATATCAGCAGAACGTTAGCAAAATTTAATGTGCTATACACCAAATTAGGCTGCCATCAAGTAGCAATGGTATAAACTAATACTAAAATCATGAGTACAACTGCCTTATTAACTATGTAAGTTATCTTAAAGAAGCATCGCTGAAGTATAGGCCATTTCAGGTTCTGCTATTATCAAGGGAAATGAATCAGAAGAAAAGGTAATAAAACAAAGGCCTCTGCCCTTTCTGGCTTTGCCAGAGATCCTGTTTAAAAAACTCACTGGTGCTGTAACCTTGTGGTTGACATTTATGCAGATATTTGCTGGTGCCACACCACTCTGACTGCAATGGAGTCATGACTGACAGCAGCTTACTTCATTTCAGTTTATTCTTTCATGCCATTTGTATATATGCTTTTTCCTTTTTTCAAGAAGGATCACTGGAAAATGCTAATAGCCCATCATGGCTAATGGCTCAAATACTTATGTTTTGCAAAAGCAGTATGTGTCCAATGGGGAAGAAGCTAAACAGATGTGTGAAAAAACGTGATTCACCATCATGCTGCTAGAGAAAGGTGAGCTGGAAAAAAGCTGTTTTTTTATGTCTCAGGACCTGCTCTGGGTGCTAATCCATCTATTGACACTAACACCAGTAGTCTTTTCGTTGTGCGGACTATCTGCGGACCGGTATCACACTAAAGAACAGTGCTAATGGGGGACGCAGAGAAAGTATATATGCCAATCTCAAGTAGTAGTAGTCCAGGCAGCTATGAACAGTTTTGCTTCTATAGGTAACCTCTAGAAGTTTCAACTCTTCGGGAGACCATTCAAAATCATTTTAATTTAAAATGCTAACATACTTGAATGTATGTAACAGGGAGGACAAGAACAGCTATGCAGCATGGTATTTTAGTGAATCCAATGTAATTCTTAATCTGAGATTAGGTGTTTAACCACCTTGGCTCACTATGTTCATGTAGCTATAACGTGACTACTAAAGGCAAAATCAGTAGGAAATATTGCAGAGACAGCAGAGAGAAAGGTTACGCACAGATTCCTACCCACTTCATGCTGAATTGAAGTGACAATGGTTCCTTCTAGACATTAATGGGTATGAGTCATCTTCTTGGTTTACTATTATCAATATATATATCTATATATTTTTCCCTTCTTCCCTCTGAAGAGAAAGTTCCTTCATACTTATCAGACCTGCAGCTAGTGTGCTTGCAAATGCATATGAGACTGTTTTTCAAATCCTACATTTCCTGCAGTGAAAGGCAGATTGCCATGCTATCTCCCTCCAAGTAACTGTTCCAGTCATAGATGAGCAGAAAACAACCTTTCACAACCTTTCTGACTTACTAAGCATGGGAATGCCTGCCAGAGCAAGTAAACCAAGAAAGAAAGATCAATTTTCCATTGTAATTCAGATTTGAGCTTAGGGTAACTGGAATTTGACTTAGTATGCACCTCAGACACTGGCAGAAATTCAGGCACTATAGAATTTTGCAGGTGAAAGTTTAGGTCCTTTGTGAATTTACATTGCTTGAAGCTATTCAGAAGGTAAGTAACTAAATTATGTGGCTGTGCACCTTCAAATTGAAGCTATGCACCCCAGCAGAAAACTCAGGGGTAGTTTTCAGCATGCTGTTTTAGTGATGTCTTCTCTAATGCTGCTTATGCATTTATGAAAAAGTTATGTATAGCTTTATTAAAAGGATGGTCTCATTTAAACAGAAGTCTATGAATTTTCTGTGGGAATCAAACCCAAGGAAAGCTTTTTGTATTTTTTGTATTAAGAAAGAACACTAGAACAATGCCCAAAGAAAAAAAAAATCATATGTATTTATTTGTGCCTGTCTTGCATACGTCTCTTAGGTGAGACAAATTTTAGTTCAGAAGACCTGCTCCAAACCTATGGACTTGATTCTAAGGGCACTGAGTCACCTACATGATGTGAAAAGTATGGTTGTACGTGCCACTTTAGTTACATCTGGCTTGCTGTAAATTTGATTGATGCATGTATTTCACATGGGTTATCTTGCACAGAGATATATTTTACTGTCATGTAATAACTTTTCTGTAAATTCTGTAACTTTTACTGGCATGCAAAAAGAATGCTGAGTCAGGCATATATACAAAACAAAATGTTAGTTCATCATAGATAATTACTCCTACTGCAGAAAGTTCCCCATTTAAGCAATCTGTGAAAAAATATACTACTCTGATTATCAAATCAATCACAGTCAAATAAAATAGAATCGTAACTCAAGTGAGCCAATAGTTGACGTAACCAACTAACAACTGCATCTTACTAATGGTAAACAATACAAGTAACTTACAACTCCTGGTGTTCCTTTTAAAAAAATGAGGAAACAATTTCGAGTTTCATATAAATTGATTGGGATTGACAAGATGCAATTTTGTCAATTTAATCCAATTTAGAGAAAACAAAACAAAACAAAACAAAACAAAACACAAATTTTAAGTAATTTTGACTAATGGAATGATGGAGGAAATCATAACTGTTCACAGATATTTTATAGCCAGGAAATGAAGCCAAATTAGCCAGCTAAACTGTTCATTGTGAGCTTTTCACTTTGTGTTAGTGTGTTCTGAGTGAAAAGAGGGGAAAGCCTTCAACATTTGAGTCAGATTCTTGTACCAAACTGATCCAAGCATTAATTTTACACATTTAATTTAATGAAACCTTTCAGTTCATATTTAACAAAACACAATGTAGTCTGCTTCATTGAAATTCATTCCATAACAAAACCTTTCCTGACAGAAACAATTTCATTTTCAAAATTTAATGAACTTCTGGGTTTTCTTCTTTTTTTCTTTTTTTTTTTTTTTTTTAATCAAAAAATAATTTAAAATGCATTCTCCTGACATAATAGGCTGCAATTAAGAATGATAAAAATGTGAAATTGCTATGTCAATCTAATAAAGCCAATATAAAAATTATCTTCTATTTCAGTAAACTTTGATTAGGTCGTTTGACTGAAATAGTTCAGTAGTCATTATGCTCCCGGTTTTCACTTATAGATTGCTTAATGATAAGGAAGGTTACAGAGTTGAGTTAGTGGATAAACCAGTCAATGATAAGGCATTTCTGATGCTCCCACTGCAGGAGAGTCAAGTATTTAAGCATGTAAGTGACACATTTCTCTGCTGCATCTGATTGCAAAAGGATGGGGGCCTGTTTCAAAGAAGTAGAGAGCACACCACATTGCTGGGTAACCATGACAATGAGACAGCAGGAAGAAGAAATGTTTGCCTAAACAACATCCAGTCACATAACCCCAGCATAACACTGCTCTAGCTAAATACGCCAGAGGGCTAAGAAGGGCTTACTTAGTGTAGAACAGTAAATAAAATGTCCCATCCTTAGGTGTAGATGTGCATGGACCTTTCTGTCTTCTAAATACACGTCTGTAAGATCACCTAGGCTTGGCAAAGTTCTGTTTGTGTGCAGAAATTAATACTGTTGTATTTAGCAACGTTATTGATGTAACATCACAGTGCTACTAAAATCAAGCACATTTTGGCCCAGCTGAGGACCTACCTCCCCAAAACCCTACTGTCAAGCCTGACTGTGAAAGTGAAGCAAAATAGCATGTTAGCTAATCAAAATAATACACATCTTGCTACTATTGCAAAAAAATCTATGGGCCACTGCAAAGTTAGATGCTTTACAGAAAAGCCATATTTAAGATGTGGCTTTTGTTCCAGACATCTAGAAATCCAGTTATGCTTTTATTCTCCTGCTTTAGAATTATATTCACTCTGCCATTTGAGTCTAGGAATTTGGAGAGTACTGCACCCTGCACAGACTGTATCTTTGTGTACAGTGCTCAGAAGCTGCATTACTCTGGGGCACAGGAGTGCCTCAGGGGGCACAGTTTCTTTGTCATATCCCTGAGGCAGAGATGGCTGATGCCACACTTCTACATTTTACACCTTGCCAGAAGCCCTTGCCCTAATTGCTTCTTAGAGCCCACAAAACAACTCCCTGACCCCCCTTTTTTGTTGTTGTTGTTCAATACAGTTTGGCAGCTGGATTTAAACAGTTCAGAAAATAAACTAGTCTGACTTCAGTCCTCTTGAACCCCACAGGTTTTTCTCAAATGAATCTTCCACTTTATCAGCTACATAGATTCTATTTAATATAATTAAAATGTTGAAGTGATGAATCTTCTCACTGAGAGCAAATTATGGCTGAATACATGAAATGGGTACTCAGCAGGAAAGGTGCACAGGTACCAACAAGCGAGGGAGCAAGGAACTGGAGAACTCCGATACACACAAGACAGGGAAAATTAAAAAATGGATAGGAAGCAATGAGCAATAAGCATCTTGGGCCACTACGTCTTTTAATCTTGTGTCTCCCTTTCTGTCTGTGTTAGCTGACTTCTGTGGCATGACTTGGTAGGCATCTAAGGAAACGAACTACACACTGTTTTGGCATGCATAGCACAATAATCAACGGCATAAAATCAACTCAGTATCAAGCTGGGATCACCGAATTATGATGGCAGGAGAAATTAAATAACATTAATAAGAAGGTGGATATGGAATTCTTTCCGTCTGGGACATGCCTCTTTTGTTAGTTGACAATGGTCTGCATGGTTTGGCTTACTAACAGACAAGGCTAACACCTGATTAGAAAGCTGAAGGGAAAAAAGAATCATTTTCTATTCTGCACCAACCCAGCTGAGAAAATTTGAAACTAATTAAAGAACAGTAAAATGTTAATGAATCTGTGTCCCAGTCACCATTCATGTAACTGAAGGTTCCTCTACCTATATCACAGACAGCACTTTTGCTCATATTTCAACATGAGATCACATAAGTAGCAATGTGTAAGGGAGAAAGAATCAGAGATAAAAAAAGATTTTTCAAGCTCCCCTCTTCAGCTCCCAGAAACCAAAATAATCTTCCTCTACAGCAGTACTCCTATTGGCTATGCTGCTACCTGTACATACACCATGGTAAGACTTTATTCACAATGATTTTTCATTATTTTATTGACATTTGATATAGACCAGACTGCACTCTGCATTAACTAAGGGAGCCTGATTCTTTGAGGTCCACTAAACTCCCATTTCCCACTGGGCCTGTGAAAGAGGTTGATGCACAAAGCCACTGAAGATAGGTCCCTTGCAATACTTGGAACTTGCTTTCCCGCAGCCTCCATTCTCTGCTATATTGGGAAAGAGCCAGGAGAAATACCAGCACTTCAGTCCCAACTCAGTTTTTTACTCTGTGGTTTGAATCCCAGCTTTAATGAAAAAACTATAGAATTTGAATTATGGTATAGCAAAGAAAGTGTGGAACAATTAGTTATGTTTAAAGAATTACAAACTCTTTCCTGGGATTTTTTTTTTTTTCATGAAAACTTGTATTTTTTCTACACTAAACTGTTAATGAACTTCCAAACTACTAAACAGAAACAAACAAACAAACAAAAACTGTGTACATATTGAACAGCAAACTCTTTTTCCATTACATGAGTCAACTAAGAATTTTTGTTATTTTCAAAATACGCATATTTATTTCATGAATGTAAAAATAAAAATGTTCTTTAATATATCTGAATCTCTGATTAAAAAAAAAAAAAAAAAAGGAAGAAAACAGGCAACAGGCAACAGATTTCCGTAAAATACCAATATCGTAAAAACACAATTGCCTATTGAGGCAATCACCTACTAGTGAGTTAAAACTACAGATTAGTAAATTGCATAATGCCCCCCTTGGAGTACTCAACAGTTCAGATGTTTCTCTGAGTCTTATTTAAGCCTCTTCAATCTCAGCAAATACATAATTTCAAATAGTAGTTGTACTGTGTTAAATGCCATAGAAAGGGAAATGCCAAAATGGACTAAAAAATCATAGACTTCCCAATAAAAACATTATTTTTGGTAGACATTATTTTGCTAAATTCAACCTAAACATGATAATCATTTTGCTCAACCCCCAATTGCATTTTTTGCTGAATACATTAATTATCCCTCCAATTTCTCTCACCTTTTCTTACATGTCTTGCCTCTCTTGTTTTCCTTTAATAGATAATCTTTCTCCCATATTTAAAAATATAACCTTTCTTAACATCATGCTTTTATGTAAAACCTCCCTTGGAGATGCTGCCACATTTGATAGGCTTTGAAACTCTGTGCATGAAAGACAGGATGTGATAACTCTATGATACCTGAAGATGCTTCAATGGGCACTCAATAGGTAGTCCATTACTCTTACCACACAGATATGATTGTTACAGAGAGACGGAACAATGTACTGTATATACAAGAAAGAGTAGTGCAGTCAAATCAAGCAGAACAAAAAGAAAAAAAAAAAAAAAAAACAAAATCAAAAACTTGAGAAGATCACTCTTTTCTTTTGTTTCCTACGAAATTCATGGGAAAAAATGTGTGAACACTGAACTTTTCCACTCCAGCCTTTTCTGGGCTCTTCCTATAAGCCGGAGAAGCAGAGAAGGCGTCAATTTTGCTCTGCCAGAATGCTCACTATTGCAGTCAGAAGATGTAAATCTCGTGGAGCAGTCCTGACTAATGGTTGTCTGCATAATCTACAGAAGCAGCTTCATTGGTCATTTTAAGAGCATGATTCTTCACAGATTTAAATGGGAAGTTACTTGGGCTTCAGGGAAGTAGAATCTAGCTCAGAAATCTCACAGTGTAATACATTACAAAAATATTATTAATTTCAGTTAAATTAAATGAAAAACATACATTTTACTATTTTATGATGACAAGCATTTCCCAAAATGTCAATAAATGTTAAAAAGAAATGACCTGGTTGGTTTGTTCAACCATATGAGGGAATTTCAATTTGCTATTTATTTTAAGTAAAAATGTATCTGCAAAATCATAAAAATACAGATTCTGTTTCTCTTATTTTCTTATAAAAAAGGGAGAATGAAGACAAACGTGAAAGAGCTTAAAGCTATGGTATTTGGTTTGAGGATCAGTTGGACTTTTCATTTTGTCTGTAGCACTAATTATAGATTTGATTATTATATAAATATTGTTTTGTGTTAGCTCTATGGTCAGACTTCTAAATTTAGAATTCTTTTTTTTTTTTTTTTTTTCATGATGTAGTTTCAATAATAAACATTATGATCATCCTAGGTGTATGTTACAGCATTAAAATGCTTCCTTTTTAGGCACTCGGTGGAATCGCGGCTACTGCTCAGATATGGCTTAGTTAGTCTGCCTTTAAAAATGAAGATTTATTTTTATGTGGCTTGAACTAAAACAACGGAGTTTTAATGTGTACTCACTCTTAACTATTAAAATTGTGTGCAATGGCAGTTTAAATGTTTTATTTTCAAATAAACAAGCAAATGGACTGTTATTTCTATAAATACTAATAGAATCATGCCCAAGCACTGGGAGTTTTCAGCCTGGTGCAAGAGAAAACCACACATTTTCTGTTTATTTTTTGTGGGTTTTACTATTTTAAGTAACATCAAGGCCTGAACTGGAGATATTCTGACATTTCTGGTTACTTTGAAGAAAAAAAGTCCCAGTAGTTTCTTAGCAAGTTAGGTCAGTTTATGCTAAGTCACTGAGTGACAAAAAGTATTCTCCATGACGACAATATATGCAATGTCCTTCTGGACAAGGGAAAATAGTTGATGGAGTCAACAAGCATGTTGCAAGCATGTATGCAAAACTGCAAGCATGTATGCAAAACTACTTACAGTCCTGCAAGCATGTATGCAAAACTACTTACGTGCACAGTACCATCAAGTGTCATTCTGCAGGGGTATTTGAGAACTGTCCCTGTCTCCTTAACTGAGAACAGATGCTGACAGTGGTATCAGATGCTCTTTGCTGTTCTCCCTCCCTGTATCCTCAGCATGAAGGACAAAATGCCAAGGTTCTTATGATGTCTTTGAAACAGTAAAAGCTGAGCATTAGCTGCAAGGTTTAGATCTAATAAATGTTGCTTTGGTTTTCCTTTATAACTAACTCCTTTTAATGTTTTGAAGGAGCAGAAATGGACAATTATTTGGTTGTGTTGTGGAGCTTTTGCTCAGCCTCATTTGGTGATAAACAATTATCTGCAGGTGACAAAGTATTGGCTGAGTTTTTAAACTAAATTTTGAATAGACAAATTCAGACAGCATTACATGACTGATTTTTTACAAGGGTATCAGACTATCCTTTGAAACTGTATGTTTTTGCAGCCCAGAGTTGTTCCTCTAAATCTCTGGTCAGTTGAAAACAGTGCAATCTCATTTCTTTGCAGTAATAAAACCCTCTAATAAATAGAGAGAAAAAATGACTGAAATAAGTAAATACAACAAAATTAGAGATGCTGAAAGCTAATGAACTCAATTGCAATCACTTTGGGAGTAATAGGCTTATCTTAAAAGTATTGATTAAATATCCGAATATTTACATCTTGTACTGGAACTGTTGAAGGCAAATGATGCATTGCAAAGCAAACAGAAGCTGACCTTTGCACGTTTTCCCATCAGGCTGCAGCGTAAATCCAACTGGGCAACTGCATCGTACCCCCGTCGCGGTATCCTTGCAAGTCCGATCACAGCCTCCATTATTGACAGCACATGTTTCTGCAGAATGAAAAAGAAAGAGACAGAGAGGAGGGGGGAGAAAGGGAGTGTAATGAAATGTTCTGGGGGGGGGGACAGGCACCAACTCTTTGGGACAATTTTATAACATTATTAAAGCAATCTAAGTTTAAGCAAGACAATTCAATCAAGCTCTCAAGGTCATCAGGGTCCACATACTTGTTTTGACGGGTAAATCATTTCCACAAGTCATGATTTCTTTCTCCCACAAAACTAGTGTTTTTATTTATTATATTTAGTTAGTGCTTTTGAACTGTCTTAGACAATAGGATGGGTTATTACATATGAAACAAGTTTAAAAAGAAAAAAAGCGATTGCCTTTAAAAGCAGAACCAAACAGTCAGTCTGTTTCATATCAGTCAATGTCTAGCCAAGGCTTTTTAAGGTTCATTATTTTAAAACTATGTTGCAGGCATAATGAACTTTAAAAAGCAGTAGAAAGCAAAGCAGAGTGCTAGACTTGGAACCGAGAATATAAAATCCTTAGTTAAGAAAGAGTTAATGGAAAATGAACTACATATATCACTTTGACAAGAATCTACATGCCCAATCTGTTCTTACTGAACTACAAGCAAAAGGCATCTGGGTTTTGTCCACTTAAAGCTTTTTGCAATTTGAAAGGAGTTTGGAGTGGGTGGGAGGGCATAATTGAGGTCACTGAACCCATTCCAAGCTGTGTCATTGAAATTTCCCAGTGCTTGTAGTATGTAGAAGGGTGGCTGGGCAAACACAGGCGAAAGAAAGTTGCAGTGCTTCTTAGCTTTTACAACAGCGGGCAACAACTATTAAGTACCACTACATAAAAAAAATAATCTTCAACTTCATTACAAAAAAGGCAAAAACCCCTTTCTTAATGCTGTTATTTTCTGTTACTTGTGTGTGCACATGCACCCACCTTACACATACATACACATGCATACACACACATCCATAAAACAGATAAAAGGCAAGTGAAATGATTAACTTTGCTTTGATCTAGAGAATAGAGTGGATGCTAGGATGCCAATTTAGCATGTCAGTTTGAACTGTGCATTTATCTGAAAAGTATCTGCTTCAGAGACCAAGTCCTTTTAATAGTATCTTTTTCAGCTGCTCTGGCTTTGATTAAATTAAAATATCCTCCCTGCTCCTCCCAAGATTGCCATTATTCTACTCAGCTCACCTCATTTTGGCTTTCCCTGAAGAGGCTTTGTCATTATTTACTCAGATTTACAGACTCTTATTGCTGAATATTCACAGTCTGTGTCACAACTGTTTTCTGTAGACAGAATCTGAAAATATGCTATAGGATATGCTAATGGAGAATTGCCTTAGAACAGTATGTTGATCAAAAATTATTTACACAGAACAGAAAATGCTTTACTTTTAAACCAACTGGTACTATAGGATTTTTATTTTAAAGTAGCTTCTGCTAATGCCTTCAGTGTGAACTTAGGCTGGTCCTTTGGAAGGACTTCACTGCTTCAAAGTAAGAAAAAAATACATCTGTTTATTTATTGTTTTGAACTGATACAGACCTCTACATCAGTTTTGGAATAAGTTGCTGGCACCTATGAACAAACTGAAAGCAAGTGGTACGGGCACACATGCATTAACAGCATGGGACAAAGCTCTGCTGTCCATATACATTTACCTATGCTGTACTAGATATATCATGTGTGCTACATAATAACATCATATAGAAAAAGCAATAAGTATACGAACGAATTTGCATTAAGCTACTAGCAAGTACAGCTAACAAAAGGATTGACTTTTTAGTAAAAACTTCCTAAAAATGGAGATGAACCTGCAACTCTTTATTTTCAGGCAGAGTTCTTGCTTACCTGTCTAATCCAACAAAATTAAAAGGCCATTTTGTATGAGTACAGAACATTTATGTAAGACTTGCAGAACACGAACCTAACTGCTTAAACTCTGATTTTCATATACTATCCTGGGAATCTTAGATGCTGATTCTACTCTATGGAATTCCTTGGTAAATTACAATGCTGTCATTCCATTTGTATGTGAATGTGTGTGTCCTCGTACAGCAACATATCAAATTATTTTATGTTTCAGAGAAGGGAAAAGGTTTCAGGTCATTTAATTTAATTTTTATTTTTTTAATTTGGGTACAAGTTAATGATATGATGACTTGACAAAAGTAAGGAGTTAAGATTAAAAAATAGGAAAAAGTGTTGAAGATGTATGTTTGGCATGGCATTGCAAAGAGCAGTAAATCTTATGTTAGCAGATTAACTTTGGCATATGAAGAATCCTTTATTGCAGTTCATCACCAAGATATGAACATAAGCAGTAATATTTCTGCTTTCTGGATGACATCCAGTGAAAATGAATAGACACAACAATTTTTTTTTCCCATGGCACAGATGACTGGATCTATAGGGTAAGGGTCATTCAGTGAACAAGAGTTATTTCTATGTATAAATAGAGAGAATCAAGACAGCTTTTCTTATTTTCACAGAGATTTAGTAAAACAAACCAAAAAGGATAAATACCCTTCAACTTTCCTGGTGACTCTGACTTTAATACATGACAAACTCTAACAGAATGAAGACCCAAGTGAGTGAGAGGACATCTGACAGTACCTCTTGCATTATGGATAATCAGGGAGATGTATTGATGAAATTCCTTAAACTTAAAGTCATGAGAAAAAAATGGTAAAAGAAAGCTAATATGAATAGCAGAATGTGGGAAAGAGGTATTAACAAGCTACATCAAATATAATTGCTGAGGCCTATATACAACATAAACTGAAGCATGTCATCACTGGTGTTTCTGTTAATTATTTCAACCCATTCTTCTCACCACTGTCAAACTTTAGTATATATTTGAAATGCAAATAAAATTTTAGGTCTCAAATAAAGAGCAGAAACAAATGACTTATTTCCAAGCTATCATGCTGGAGATGCTATACTTATATGGAAGGGAAAGAACAAATGTTCAAAGTTTGGATCAAGTCTTCATGATCATATTGATCCTACAGGCTATTTTCCACAGTTTTTGTCTTGGTGAAAGGTAATCTCACCTTATTTAATGCTCCTTTTTTTTAAAAATTCTTTTTCTTTTCAGATTATTTTGGTATGTTTCTGATATTTTTTTTTTTTTTTTTTTTTTTTTTTTTTTTTTTTTTGTTCTGATGCAGGAGCAGAAAATCACTGGAAGACAAAGTAGTGTTGGGTAACTGATATTTCAGTTCCTTCTGAATTATGATAAAGCTCATCATTCATAACTAGACTTCACTAGAGCTTAAAATCCTACTTATATCCTCACAGCCCTGCTTATATTCTTATCAAATTCCTACCAGAAAACTCAGACAGAAACTGAAATCTAAAGAAGAGGACATCTACTTATACAAGGCACTGTGGGACAGCTTATATTGTGTTTTTCCACTGTAAGATCCTAATTCTGTAACAGTCTCTCATGTAACTGCTCCCCAGATTGATAAAAAAGAAGTAACCAAAATCATTACCAACATGATTTAAAAAATATCTACATTTTTACTAAATTAAAATGTTTATTGATTCAGCAATAGTTCATTGCACTATGGGATATGTGCTGTTTCTAAGCACCCTATTAAACTAAATATCCTAATAAAAAATACATGCTTGAGCTGTCAAGTCCTTCAGCGCTGGATCAGAAGTGTTTACTAAGTTACGAGGTGAAGTTACAGTATTCAGTCCTTTAATCACTCCAGTGTCTATAAGGATTTAGCAGTGAAAGATGAGTTCTCCAGGTTCTAGTTCTGCATCTTTTTAAACTACAGTGGCCACAGGGACTGGTCACTTCCTTTAAAATAAGCTGACATCATCAGACAAGACTTATTTGGTGTTGAGTACTATTAAATGCCTGAAATGCAAAACACATTTATCATGGTTTGGGAACATTTCTACAAAACTAAATTTCATCTTTTTTATGAAATATGTAAAAGATAAACACTCAAAATGTAAGCCTCTATTCAAATCTGTTTTTTTTGGAAATGGTTGATTATTTCATAAAGCCATTCAAAAACTGCCTCCACTTTTTGTAGTTGCATTTTACCTCTACAATCAAAAGAACATAACATGATTTCAAAGGCATTACTGAAAATCAGGCAAATCTTAGAATTTTTATTATTTACTTTGGTAGCTTGGGTAAATTTCATCTAAAATCTAAAACAAGTTTTAGGAACTGAGATATGATGCAAACCAAAACAAACTTACATAGGTTTACACGACCAGAAGGGATACATCTGAATATTATAAAGTAATATATGTTTTAGTGAGGTCACTGTCTATAATCTTTGATAGTCATGAGTTAGGTTCCTGATGACAGGAAAAGGCAAACATCAAGAAGGGCAATGGGGAGGCTCTGGGTAACTACAGGCCAATCAGCCTCACATAACAAAATCATGCTGGAAGCCATTTCCAAGAACATGAAAGACCAAATGATTTGAGAACAGCCAGCACTGACTTCCTAAGGGCTAATCGTGCCCGATTATCATGATCACCTTCTAAAATGACATGATCTGCTCTGTCCATAAGGAGATGGCTGTGGATGCTGTTCACCTTAAATTTCGCAAGTGCTTTGGCATTATTTTCCATAGTATCCTTATAACCACAGTGATCAGAATGATTATGCACTGGATAAGTGGATAATATGTCAAGTAGAAAATCGACTGGATCAGGGCTCAAATGATTGAATCAGTGGTACAAAGTCCATCTGGCAGTGTGTCATGAAAATTATCCCTCAGCTAGTGATATTAGGGCCAATATGTCTGTACTAACAATGTGGACATTGGGATGTAGTGCACTTTCTGAAAATTTGGGGATGGTACAAAATTGGGTGAGTAGGGACTTAAGGCTGCTATTCAGAGGGGCCTTAGCAAGTTGGAAAAATGGACTGAAATGAACATCATGAACTTCAGTGAAGGCAAATGCAAATCCTGCATCTGGGATGGAATAATTCCATACAACAGAAAAAGCTGAGCATTTACTGGCTAGAAAGCAGCTTTGTAGAAAAAAAAAAAAAAAAAAAAAAAAAAAAAAAAAAAAAAAAGGAGTATTTTCTGAATGGGATTCAGGTTTGTTTCCTCATGGCAAAGAAGATAATCCACATCCTGGCCTGCATTAATACCAGCACAACCAGAAGATCAAGAGAAGTGATCTACTTGGCACTTGGAGTAACAACATCTGGAGTGCTTTGTCCAGTTCTGGGTGCTGCAGTGCAGGAAAGGCATGGACATATTGGAACAGATTCAGTGGAGGTCTGCCTAGATCATTTTGGTTGGAGCACATGACAGAAGAGGCTGAGAGAGCTGTTCAGCCCTAACAGCTTTCTGAGCCTGAATACTCAGAAGAGATCTTGTTTCTGTCTATAGCTATCTAATGTAGCAGTGTATAGAAGATGGAACCAGACCTTTCTTGGAGGTGCACAGTGGAAGGACAAGAGGCAACACATGTAATCTGGAATTCCAACTTGATACAAGGAAAAAATTGTTCACTATGACAGTATTCAAACACTGGAACAGTTGCTCAGGGAGGCTCTGAAATCTATATGCTTGAAGATGTTAAAAACTCAAATGGATGTGGCTCTAAGCAACCTGGTATAGTTGGCCTTTGACCAGCAGGTCAGATTAGATGATCTCCAGGGTCCCTTCCAACTTACGTGAGTCTATGATTCAGCTATTCAAAAGAGACTAAAGAAGCTGAGTTTCACTTTTACTTCACGTTATTTATTTCTGATAAAAAATATTGAAGGGGTAGAGGGAGAAGGACCATGAACACAGAAAGGAGTATGTCAAATTCATATCTACTCAATATCCTATTCAAGCATCTCTTTGGAATCTGATATGTTCATATTTCTGATAGGTAATGCTCATGTTCTGAAAGTTGGGAGCATGGAATTAGAGACCTAAACTTCTTCCCTAGTCTCACATAAGCTGCTATGTTTTCCCTGGCAAATTATTTGTGCTGGAGCTCACAAGACATTTTGTGATATACTAGTCTCTTCACGTAAAACAGGGGCAGTATTTCCTACACTCACAAGATCTTCTGAAATTCATTAGCACACATCATCTTGAAACATTAAATACCATTGTTTTTATTACTACAAATAGTACAGAAATTGCTACCAGTAGTACAGAAATCAAAAGCGAGCCCTGGCACTCCCAAGTCTTAATTTACTTTTTGCCCTGATCATATATATTCCTCTTTAAACATAACTTTTTACAGGGATAAGAGAATTTCATCTTTTCAATCCACTCTGAAGTTCATTTAGATTAGCATAATATGCAGCAGGATTCATATAAGAAAGCTTCATCTAACAGATGAAAGTGTTTCTGCTTTGTCCTAACCAAGGTCAGTCATTTTGCATTAGCACTAATTATGTTGTACATAAAAAATTAATCCTACACTCTGGAATGTGTGTATACATCTGTAGATATATGCAAAACTCCCCTTTCCAAGTCTCAGTCAACCTATCAAAGCATTTGGTGTACTATTCAGTGTGATAAAAATTTGCTTAAGATAATATAAAACTTTCAAATGATTCTCTTACAGGATAAAAAGGTTTAAAAAAACTAAAAATGCAGTACTTGGCTTTAAGGAATGAAGTGAAGAAGTAACAAAAGAATTGATCGTGTTTTTTTAAGAAGACCTAAAAATTCACATGGTACACAAGTGTTAGGCAGGTAAGCAGGTAACTGATGAATTTAAAATTTTATAAAGAGCTGAGGTCCCTATTAGCACTGAAAAGGTGCAATCCTGCTTGTCCCACAAGAAGGTTGAGCCAGAAGGCAGTCACAAAGAGCCCTCAGAAAAATATGTTAAATATAACTTGGGTTTACAGTATTACTGTTCAAAAGCACAAGTGCTGATCTGCAGCCAATGCACCACTGTGTGGGCTACCAAGACACCAGTCAGTGTAGTGTATTTTTGCTGTGTAGACCAGTGCAGGTCTACATAGTATCCTGAAAAAGAAAAAAGACAGATGAATGCTGTGTGGATCTCAGCGTGGAGGATGATGATCGTAATTGCATGTTATTACCAGAGTTTATAAGAAGTGTAAAAACATTGCACTAGTAATCATTGTCAGTTCCCTTTTTCTCATCAATATGCAGCTCTATAACAAAGGCACCATAAGGCATGAAAGGAAGACCAAGCTATCTAGCAACAAGGAGTTTCCTTTGGAGATATTGAGAATTGGTTCTCTGATCTCTTCAGTTACCCAGCATGACAGCCTGCAGTCAGCAGGATCGAGAAGCCCTATGTGTTATCATTCTCTTGCTCACAAAACAATGACTGGAAAGAGCAGGGAACAATTGTAAATCAAAGAGCTGTTCTCAATAATGTGTGGAAGAAATGAAAAAATTCTGTATAGCTAATGATTTCTATTTTATATTTTCTATCCTAAATCATATTCTATGATTTTGACTGACCTTCTCTCTTCAGGCTTTGTGCAGACAAAAAGGATATATGCAGCAATGTGTAGGCAGTAAAAGATTAGGATTGGTCATATCTGCTGGTTTATGTCATCAAACTAAAGATGGTGAAATCCATATAATACAAAAGGTACAGCTCTGTCCTGGTTTCAGCTGGGACATAATTAATTTTCTTCAGAGCAGTTGGTATGGTACAGTGTTTTGGACTTAGAATGAAAATAATGTTGGTAACACTGATGTTTTAGTTGTTGAACAGCCTGGCTTCTGCATTGCCATTAAGTAAGCTGAAGGGGGTGGTAAGAAGCCGGGAGGCGACACAACCAGGACAGCTGACCCACACTGACCAAGGAAATATTCCATACCATACGACACTGCTGAACAACAAAATTGTGGGGAGTTGGCTAGGAGGAGGCTACTGTTGCTGAGGGACTGGCTGGGTATTGGTCAGCAGGTTGTGAGCAATTGTGTTGTGCATCACTTGTTTTTTTATTTTTTATTTCTTCTTCTTCACTTTCTTATTAAACCGTCCTTATCTCAATCCACAAGTTCTCACACGTTTACCTTTTTAAGTTGTCTCACTCATCCCACTGTGGAGGAGTGAGAGAATGGCTATGTGGTGCTTAGCTGCCTGACAAGTCACAACAAGCACGCACCCTCTTTTCTCACTGATTAGTAATTAGTACCTGATTTGAAGATAATTGCTATTGGAAACATGGAGAGGCAGGTTTGTGCTGATTCTCAAATTTAAAGGCGACTGAGGTGCTTAACGCTGCCTGAAGACACAAATCTGGGCAATGTCTGACTTTAAGACAGTAGGGAGAAGAAGAGATAGCAGTCCCTCAAAGCAAAGAATTGTTTCCAAGTTTCCCAAATTTCTGTATTCTGTTAAGACTGAAATGGTGAGAGGTAAGTATGGCTGAAAGGAGGACCTGAGGGACATGTTTTCCCTACCTAGTTCATATGACTGGCCAAACAATAACACTGCCCATAGTGCAAGTTAAAGCAGTCTAGCAGTTCATTGCCCTTCATTCGAAATTCACTTGCAGAAGCTTTAAGTTCACTGAGTCAGAAGAAATCTTAATCTGTGATGTAATATTGCCTGGCAAGTGGAGTGGCAAAAAGGGTTAAACCTACTGACAATCTCTGTTCCTCAGCAGATGTGCCATAGCTAAAGCAGTTGTAAACTGCTTCTGTGTTTGAGCCAAGAGATAACATTCTTACCTATCCTAAAAGACATAAAAAGGTGTTGAGAAAGCCTAATCTTAAAGCATTAATTGTCATAATCTGTAATGATTCTTTGCATCTGGTTTCTTAGCATTCTGAAGCCTTCATAAGGATTAACATAATGACCCAACTGTGCTAGTTGCTATTATGTTAAGGTTAAGAAACAGTTATCAAAGGAAACAGTATGATTGTAAAGTATTAGAGCAGTTCTATAGGAGACAGATCCTGCCCAGCTGAGTGGAACTGGCTCCCTCACTTTCAACAACACTAAATTCATCCAGTTTAGCAAACACACACACACACACACACACACACACACACACACACACACACACACACAACAAATAAACAAACAAACAAACAAAAAAAGTACCTGAAATCAAACCATACCATAACTTTTAGCTACAATATGTCACCTTCTCTCACACCCAAAAAAAAGCCTGTGCTGACATCTCATTTTTTCACTTCAGGTCGATATCACAGCACAATCTCTAACAAACACAGCTCTCTGTGAATTCCACAGATATTAGATTTTTGCATAGTGCACTCCTCCACTTAACATTTATATTATGTAGAGGAATCTTAAGGAACAGATTTACCACTGGTGTCATCACCGGTTTATGCAGGTGAGTTGCATGACCAAGCCTAACAAAGATATCTAACTGGATAAAATAACATTCAAAATCCCATTCAAATTCTGACCAAAAAAATTCTTTAAGCCCAAAACTTGGAAGACACTAAAGCTTAACTTGGGAAAGGTAATTTTGGAGGGAAAAGTTCTGTTGATTATACAGTTGAGCTTGCTTTTAAATAAGAGAGAATAAGCAGTGTGGGTAACAAGGCAATGAGACAGAGGACACGTGACAAGACTGCTGCTGCCATCCATAAAAAGAATTTTACTGCAAGTGGCAGTGCATGCAGCATACAGCATAAGATCAGGATAGAAGGAAAGACCCAAAGAACAACAAGCACAAGGAGAAAATTAAACACACAACTAAAATAATTGAATTTTCAGTTAAGTCAGAACAATGTTATTCTCATGCAAATTATGTTTTGTGATGCTGAAAGGATAGAGAAAGAGCATTCAGAAGAGTATAATGAAAGAAACAAATAGCTGTGAACAGAAAGAAGGAGAAAGTGAAAGAGCTTCATATTCAGGGAATGAAAAACATGAGACAGAAAGGGTAACTTGCAGGATGTGGAATTCTTCACTCTGTTATGCTTGTCTCCTCATTTTGTTTCAATTTCATGATTGGTAGAATTTTATTTGCATGAAAATAGGATGAGAATTCTGCGCTGCCACATAGGGAATGTGTGAAGAAATGACTAGGTGAATCTTGCAGTGAATCACTAATCCTGCAGTTCTCATTTCAGAGTTTCAGGCTCATCTTCAGGGAAACAGTATACATTCAGGGAATGTCACTTGATAGATTGGATCAGGTGTTTTATAAACACTGGATGAGTCCATTCTGGTCACTTATAAACAGCACTATTAGTTTTTTTTTTCTTCTTTTTTTTTTTTTTTCCTTTTTCTTTTTAATTTTAATTTTCCTTCTAAATAGGGAAGATGCATTTAAGAAATACCAAAATACCCCAAACATCACTAGGGAGCACTATCTCTTGGCCTTGGACAAATCCTTTCATTTAAAATGGAAAAGTGAAACAATGGAAGGTATTGGTAGGAATTCTAGATAAGGTCAGAGACTTTATCATCAGCAAAGAAATGAAGAAAAGGGATTTTTATAGGAAATAGCACACCATTCACAAACTCAATTAATAAAAGTGTCAGTAACTCAAGATGAAAAGATCTGCCCTTGGGAGAGAGAGAATGCATGAATAACCTCAGGGATTCCTTCCCCTGTTTTCTGTGATTTCATATAGCAAAATAGAACTGATAGAAAGAGCTGAAGTGGGGTCTTGGTTTCACTGTTAGTAACTGACTCAGAGATTCCCCTGGCAATATACTTGTTAAGAACACATTTTAAATGCTTTGTCAATTAAAGAACAAAAAGGTTATGATGCATACAGAGCAGCACATTTGGCTTTCTGACAGCAGATTTCTGACAGTGAGCATTTTAAAATCAGATAAACACCATTCAGAGAAATAAAGACGCATTTTAAGTTATTTGAAAGACACCTAGGAGGCAGGACAACAGAGCTAAGAACTGAAGTAAATGCTGAAAAGGTGTTTCTGGCATTAAGTGATACTTGGTAGACTGTAACTATGATAGAAATTAATTGCCTTGGCAGAAAATAAGCAGTAACTTGTCCATCTCTCTGCTCTTTGAGACATCTGGAAACTATCATTCCATTTTGAAAGAGAATCAAAAGAGAATCAAAAATCAATACTACAGAATCCATTTTTTATTTCACACTGGAAAAAAACAACCTAAGCCTTTTGGAAAATTTCTAATGAAAAAACAGAGCCCATAACACTTTATTCTAATGGCATGGTATCTAGGTTATTACATGGCATGTTAGAAACCCTGGTTCCAGTTTCTATCAGTTAATGTTTACTGCAGCTGAAGAATCGCAAGCCCTTATCAGGCTATATTGGTTGTCAATATGGACCCAAATAGTAGAACACCTTCATAAGGTAATAATGAGGTAGTCTGAATTTACATCCCAATGTGTCTCTTGAACATGGGTGGTAGATCACCATGAAAAGGGCTTCAGTATCATTTTTTTCACAGCCCAAACAAGTGTTCAAAACAGAATACTGTGTCCAGTTTGTTTCCCTATTTCTGAAGACCACTCCAGACAAAAGCAATTTGAAAACCATAGTCTTCCCACAAAATTTTCTTTCAAGAAAAAGGAAAGGCTTTTGCCAGAAAACTTCTATCATATGGAAGAATATTTTAGGTGAAGAATGCACAGCTTCAGTAAGTTCTACAGTTCTACAGTATTCCTTCCTGAGCTGCAAAGGAACTAAATTTGGCTCTACTAGAGAGTTCTGAAATCCAGAAAATGGTGGATTTCTATATGAATTACATTGTGTGTTACAAAGTAATTCAAGACGTTTAGATGTAGAGCTTAGGGATATGGTTTAGTGGGGACTGTTAGTGTTAGGTTAGAGGTTGGACTCGATGATCTTGAGGTCTCTTCCAACCTAGAAATTCTGTGATTCTGTGATTCTGTGAAGACAGAGATTTGACTTTGTAGAAGTTATTCACAGTGAACTGGTAGAGATCTTTGGATGACTGAAAGGGTGACCAGTGATTGTTTCCATACTGGTATGACGTTATTTTACACCTGGCAGGAGAAAATCACTTTAATTATGAGGCTGTGGTAATCCTAGTTAATTTTGTTGATTCTATTTCCCTGTAGCCAAGGAAGAACTGTACATCTCTCTGGAAAGAAAATAGTGATTCAGAGAGATTAAGTCCTGAATTCTTAACAAACAAAACACCAGACTGGAGGCAACAGCTGGATAAGGTAAGCATAACAGACTAGAAAGTCTGCAAGAACAGTTATTCTATGATTCCTACAAAGCTTAAGCCATAATGCCTCCTGTCCTGGTTTCAGCTAGGATAGAGTTAATTTTCCTCCTAGTAGCTAGTAGGGTGCTACATGTTTTGGATTTAGGATGAGAAGAATATTGATAACACACTGATGTTTTAATCGTTGCAGAGCAGTGCTTATGCTAAGCCAACGACTTTTCAGCTTCTTGCTCTGTCCTGCCAGTGGGCAGGCTGGGGGTGCAGCAGGAGCTGGGAGGGGACAGACCCAGGACAGCTGACCCAAACTGGCCAAAGGGGTATTCCATACCATCTGACATCATGCCGAACAATATATACATATATATATATATATATATATATATATATATATATATATATATATATATATATATATACACAGGGGTCGCTGGCCGGGGGGGACGACTCAGGGATAGGCTGGGTGTCAGTCAGTGGGTGGCGAGCAATTGCATTGTGCATCACTTGTTTTGTATACATTATTATTAGCAGTACTATTATCATTTTTATTTTATTTTATTTTATTTTATTTTATTTTATTTTATTTTATTTTATTTTATTTTATTTTATTTTATTTTATTTTATTTTATTTTATTTTATTTTATTTTATTTTATTTTCTGTCCTAATAAACCGTCTCTATCTCAACCCTCAGGCTTCATTCTCCTGATCTTCTCCCCCATCCCAAAGAGGGATGGGGGAGGGTGAGCGAATGGCTGTGTGGTGCTTAGCTGCCGGACAGGTTAAACCACAACACTCCTTAATGTTCTACCAAGCTTATACTCCGCAGCATATACAACGATAACCCTCAGAATCACAATGTGCCATAGGGAAGGGCAGAAGTAAAAAGAAGACAGCGTACTAGAGAAAGTAGAAAGTTTTTATATGTTATTCATGTGCACGGTCATACAAGGCATATATCCTTGCAAGTTAAGACATGAGATTTTTTAGCCTTAACACCAACATAGTGCCATAGCACCAGTTCTTGTCAGCTCTGGAATCCCAAGAATTTTCAATTGGACTAAGAGAAAGAAGGGGAGAAGGGTCGCTTACCATATGAATGTGCATATGGCAACATGTCTCAAGTAAGTGACCTTCATTTCTCTTCACATGATTATCAATATGACATTTACACACCAGGTGTCTGCCCTCTGGGCGTCTGCCTTCTTGAGTCCCTGACTTATGTACATGTAAGCTTCCTGAAGGGAAATCTTGTTTCATCAGAAATGAGGAATGCAGAAGACTGCTCTGCTAAGAGCTGCATAGTACCTAGAAGCCTCTGAAGGAAAACTGCAGAAGCAGAGATGGTGCTTTAGATGGCCTTTCTGTTAACGTTAGGCACAAAATCAATGAGGTACCTTGATTGGAGGATGTTCAGCTTGCATGTGATGGTTCTACCCCTGCTTATTAACAACATGGCCTGATACCTACAGTGTGTATACATCTGATACCTACAGTGATAACCTGGGGTGGAAATAAGTATAACTAGGTACTATTCTGCCATGGAGGCAATCAGGTGAGGGAAGAGTGCTCCTTAGGTTCCTGCTCCTAAACAAAACAAAGTCAAATCATGCTTGGTGGCCAGTGTAAATAAGATAGCTTTATTCTTAGATAACTGTGGTTTAGGAAAAAATAAACTGAAGATATAAAGTCAGGTACCACTTTAGGGTACCACTTTAGGCTGTGGATGCCCCATCCCTGGAAGCGTTCAAGGCCAGGTTGGATGGGGACTTGGGCAACTTGACCAAAGACCTGCCTGTAAGTCACTCTTAGGAAATCAGGGATGGAATGTAATACAGGTACATGTAAGCTACAGCCTGGAAAAGCTGGTCCTTGTTGGCGTGTATTAACAAATCACTTAAAGTGCTTCCTACACTGAAGAAACAATCTAGGCAGAGGTAAGCTTCAGCAAAAACAAAGTCCAGAACATTTCCAATATACTTCACTGCTTATACAAGCACTTTAATTGACAGTAAAATGGTTTGTAAGGGCTTCGGGAGCCAGCTTAGAATCACAGAATCATCTTCAAGGGAAAGAAAAAGAATTACATTCCTGTATCTGAAGCAGGCTGCCAATAGCCTTACTGATGATCCAAGAAGCCAGTGCCCACTGGCAAAACCTTTAGAAGCCCTGACTTACAATGAGATGAGCACATCTTGTGAAAGAGTTAATTTCAGTGCCCGCTTTGGGTGTTACAAAGATGTTTGTAGTGATGGTATTACTACCATTTGTACCATTATTCTGGCCTTTAACATGGAAGGGAAGTTACTGCACTCCTTTAAGTTCAAGGCAGGATCAATGCAATCAGTGCTCCTTGTTCTTTGATATAATAAAAGAAACTTTGTATAACTGTCTTCTTGAGATAAGAAACCAGCCTTATACCTTCCAGAACCAGAGGAAGAACATTCTGTTGCCAAAGTGGGATCTTACAACAGTGACCTCTGGGAAGAATGGAAAAGGTATGCAGAAGGTGAGGGAGAGAAATGCAGAGAGCCTTTGCAGTGGTTCTGAAGTTACATGGGTTCAAGCCCAAATCAACCTGATCTGCTTGAGTAGCAGAGAGTACAGGGAGGGAAATGAAACATGGTGAGAAATGGGTCAGGCCAACCTCTTCAAAAGTTCTGACCATATAGGAAGATAAGATAATAAGACATTAGAAATACCCTATGGGATAGGAGTTGGGTCATACGATGACGGTGTTGCTAAAGCAACTTGATTTATATGTCTAGTAAGGTCTGTGACAACAATGCAGCAAGTGACTGTATTTTTAAATATAATTAAAACAAACAAACAAACAAACAAACATATTTTTTTTTGCTTCTAAGAGTTGATGTAGACTCCCCAAAGAGCAAAGTATTACCTTAATTAGGATATGAGGACTTCCTGAGACTTAAGACCAAACAGTGGCTCAGTATCCATAATTCTGGCAGACAGCAGAAGTCCATCTGGATGGAATACAATTAAAGGTTTCCCTCTAAAATGGCAACTGAAGTGGAAGTGAAGGAAATGTAAATAAGGTGTATGAAGATCAATATGGCAAAACATTTCACTGACAGGAGAAAATTCAGTGACATCTTTTTAATGAGAGAACTCTCTACTCTAAACCCAAGTGGTTTGCTAACAACAGGGGAGGTAAAAGAAAAGATGGAAGCCTGCAGTATTTCTCAATGTTATGAAAGAAATTGGATGAAAATTTCTAAGAATCACTGGATGGCTCTAAAGGAAAGTCTCTTGCAGATCATCTAAGAAGACCAGTTTCTTGTCTGCCTCACAAGACTTCAAAAAAAAAAAAAAATCAGGCAGGAAGAAATGGGGTGTGTATATCTAGTTTTCTCTATTTAAGATTTAGCTGCAGGTCACAAACCACACCATGACTAGGACACAGACCCTTCTAAGAGTCAGTCTGAGATACTGAAGCAGCCACTCTTCCTGTAGGAAATTAGTGGCACTGGCACTCATATCTGACAGCAGTTGTGTTCTCCCAAAGTAATCTAACTCAAGACTGTTCTTAGCCTGTACTGATATTAAGTGTTATGAAGATCACAGTTATTTTAATAATACAGCAAATGACAGAGGACTAGTAGTGATCGTCTCAGGGCTTGTGATAGAAGGCATCTTTCATCCGATTACTAAAATTACATAGTCATCAACGTTTCCTACTTTTCCAAGACTGCCTGCAGCAGTCCATTTGCAAGAGCTGGTAAGGTTTTCTGAGGAACTTTCTAGTGCTTTCTAGAACAACTGTTTAGAAAGCACATGAAGAAATTTGGAATTTTATGGAAATGCACTACACTTTTTAAACGTAATAAAACTCTATTAAAAAATCAGTTATGGATTTTATGAGTATCATAACATAGAGTAGAAATAAACAATCAGATAAGTCCCTAAATAGTAAGCTACCCACTCAAGTCTCAGTTTCTAATTAAATTTCTGTACAACCCTAGTTAATGTTCTTCTAAGGAATCACTTGTTCAAACAGGGGCTGTCCAGAAACTGTCAGCTCTTGGCCAATACCGGCTGATACAGGAGGTACTGAAGAGTTATACAATGTGCTTTGCAAACTGATTTTTTTAACTATCTCCCTAAACCTACTTACAGAGTCTATTTTTGTCTTGGAACTTGCAGGCCTAGTGTAACTAAGAAGCTTGTTTTTCATAGTATCTTTTTAATTCTGTGCCTGAACTCTTGTAAGCACTGTGAACTTACTCTCAGGTTGGATAATTGCTTCTATCAGAGGGCAAAGTAGCGAAGCAGTACACTATGCTGCTCAGTCCCTCTAAACCACATTTTACATGGGCTGGGTAATTTCACTTTGTAGATAGACCTTGAGTACTGCATTTTCCAATGGTATATAGGTCCTTTCCATGATTTTTTACTGACTTCCTGTGCGATGATGGCTCTCACTGGAATTACAACTAGAAGTGTTACTACCACCTTTAGAAAGCAAGATGAGCTGCCTCATAGCTTTTGTCAGCTTAAATCAGTTTAAACAGGGCACCATTAAAAAACAAATTTTTATGGGTCACTTGCTAGATCTGTGAGCGAATTGCAAATTAACAAGCACAGATATTCTAAAAATAAAGGAACATATGCACAGGCGTTCACAAGAGGGAAAATATTTTACTTCAATATTATCATCTAATACAATTTCAGACTTAACAACACCCTGTGATTTCTAACATAGGGTCTGTCTGCTGTCCTATGATTAAGTGGATGGTTTAGCATGGGTGAGAAGATATGACGTGGTATGAAAATTGTGCAAGTGTTGTCACCTACTGCAACTATTAGCCCACCAATTAACTCAAACTGAGACTTCTGGTCTTCCAAAGGTGGTTCTTCTAGGTAGGTGAAGATGTTTACAGCCAGAGCTGAGCCTGCCAAGGGCAGAGTGTGTGATAGGCTTACTGTTTTTAGGAAAGGAAAAAACAACCAGAAGGGAAAAGAGCAGAATCTCATCATGCCATAATCTCTTATGTGAGTGAAGAACCCCTATCTTGTAAATGGTTCACTGGGTATATCTCATCAATGATTGCTATGATTAAAACTAATAGAAATATTGTATGTGGCGTATAGGGCATCAGAATGGAAAATACAGAGTAATAAACCACTTGGAAGCCTCCAAACTGCTGGCATCATTCAGCAGTCTATGTTACCCTGTGTCCTTTGTCACATGAAAAGAATCTGGTAGAGATTCAGCCACTACCCTGTCAAGTTATCAAGAGGTCGTTCTCACTAATGGCCACAAAAGTAACATAAGAAGACTAGCACAAAGGTGAGCAATGGGTTAACTAGAGAAACTAAAGAATTATCTTCATTGTCCAATGCACACCCTCATCTCTTCCACTCTCAGGCTCCACCAATACAGAAAAACAAGACATGCTTTAGTCTTGAAAGAAGAACATAAGGAAGCTCACTAGTCACTAGGGAAAAAATCTTTCAGCAATTACTAATACAGTACACAAAGGAAATAAAATCAATTTCCAGTCATAATATTTACATTTTTATCAAAAGTAGGCAAATTCAGTTGTTTGTTTAACACCACATATGTAATAGAACATTGTTTTATATCATCATCTACTTTTAAGTTAAAAGGCAAGTCTGCAACATGAGATTCTTTAGGAATCTTAGAGCAACACATACACACAAACACACACGATTCACATGTAAGAAGTAGCTTGCATAAGGTAAGTAAGGTTAATGGCAAAAGCTTCTTTTTATGCAGAAGAAACTGAACATTAATGCTTCAGCATTAGGAAAATAAAGTTTAAAAATGAGAAATGAAGTTGTACAACAGATGAGAACTTAACAAAATCGGTGACCTTTCAACACAGATAAAGTCAGCTAAAAAACAAAAACAAAAAACACAAACCAAATCAAAACCAAAAGGACCAAATGAGACCAAAACAGAAACTCTCCCCCCACCCCCCACGCACATACAGACAAAAGTGAGAGCACAACAAAGGAAGTGGAAGAAAAGTGTTACCCATAAGTAGCCGCCGTTTCACCCGCTTGTCCACATCAGCTACTGACGTGGCATTGTACTCAGAACTCTCAATTGCAGCCTCATCCTTCTCTAAAACACAAGTAAGGGACAAACATGGAGCAGTTGGTTAATCACAAGCCCAATTTTCCACTGCCTAAGACAGTTTCTTGGCATGGCACAGCCAAAGCCAAGAAGCAAGGCATGAAAGCACTAAATCCCCGTTAGAGAGTTAATTCCCTTAAAGACCCCAGGAAAAAATTAAAGGGAGTTTTGGGAAAGGAGGATGAAAGAGGGGGAGGAGGAAGAATGGTCAACTACAAAGTAATCAGATACATGAAGGTTGATTACTACTGGAGAACAAGGCAGCTAACATGAGTACCCCAGAGAAGTGTTAATGATGGAAATTAAAATTCAAGGATGCTAGCTAAGCAACCTATTAAAGACAAACTGTAAAGTGATTCAGGCTAGTGGTGGCGTCATGATCTGAAATTGGCAGGCGGAAGACCAAGACAAACAGAGAAAGCAAGAGTCCGGTGATGGATGGGCATGGATGCACCATAGTCTTGTACACATTGACACATCATGAAGAGGAACCAAACAACAGCATGCAAATTGAACAAAAACAACAACAAAAATAAACAAACAACAAACCAAACAAACACAAAAAAGATCAATTTGGGCAGTGCTGGTTGCCTGCTTGTCTATGAAACACTACTAGCTAAACATTCAATGCTAGAAAGGATGTTGCAAGAACAGGGTTTAGTAAACTTATGAGCATGCATTGAGCAAGATGATGTCAGAAAATGTCATTGTACAAAGTAGTCTCTGATGTCCTATAGGTAAGAGTTTCAGACAGCATAATGAGGACTTTGGTTATGCTTCATTAGAAATACACAGAAACAGTCAAAAGTGTGGGAAGAGGTGATCAGTAAGTGAAATAAAAATAAAGATTTCTCATACAGGAGAGCAATGGAGAAGCAGCAGCTTGGTAAATAAAATGATCTATACAGAAAAGGAATTGCTTTATTAGCAAAACAAAAACCAAAATGAAAGTGGGGACTTTCACATGCAGCAAACATAAACATAAAATAAAAGGATTAGTTAAGCAAAGACAAAATATGTTAGACAAAGGGTCAAAAAGTATTTATATGGGATTGCAGAAGTTTGCATTCTTGCAGTGATGTCTGGAATCTATACACCACTGAAGACAGCAAACATTGGAATCACTGAAGTGAGGAGGAGGAGGAGGCTGGCAGGTGGTTTTTTTTTTTTTTGTGGCAACACTACATAGTTGAGTAGTAACAAGAGTTGTTTTGTTTTGTTTTTAACAAGTTCTAGATGGGATCAGGCTGCAATAGAGGCTTTTGTTTGATTTTTTTTTTTTTCTCTGTAAATAATTAATGAACGTCAGTTATCAGACAAGACAGGCAATCAGGAACCATCACCAGGAAGCAGGTATAAAAATGTAAAAAAAAGAATATTAATAAAAAAGAAGTATTCTAAGAGAAAGAACTACTTAGTGGAAAGAAAATCAGCACAGGCAGTAATATGTGACTTACATCACAAGACCAAGGAATGTAACATGAAGTTATATGTATTACATTACAAAAATGGAAAAAAAAAAAAAAAAAAGAAAAGTAAAAAACAGGTGCAGTGCATACAGCTTTTTAAATCATTTTTTACATGCTGGATAATATAAAACATTGATCTGAGGATATTAGTGAATGTTAAGAAACAGAAGATCAATAATCCATTCAGTATAACCTGCTCTCAAGGCCCTCACTCTTGCAAATTCTCTGCATCTAGAAATGCCACAGGCTTCAAGGAGGGTTATTTAAACAGAGGGACTGTAAGACTGAGTCCACTGTGTTAATCAAAAAGTACTAGCTGAGAGATCCTGTAAGCTGAGACGCAGCTTGTCTACAACACAGCAAGGCAAAGACCAGTGCTGAACCTTGTTCAGCTCTGCCTCTGCCCATACAACTCTCATCCTGCCATACAATTCGTGCAATCAAATCCTTCAAAAGCAAATGAAGTTCTTTGCAGCCTCTGAGTTTTATGCCATGGATCTGATCAAGAGATCACTAAAGATAATTGACTGATTTCCATGGATTTTAGATCAAGTGCTTTGTCTTGCAGTAATGACAAAGGAGAGAAAAGATGATAAACGTCCATTTTTTCATTTTTTATTTTTAACCTCAGGAAATTACTAGGAATTCATAAGAACTTGAAATTAAACAAACAAAAAAGTCAAAAAGACCACAATACTAATGAAAGCCATTATGGATTTTAGGCTCTAGCCTGTAAGAATCTTTGAATTCTAACTTACATTGTGCAAAAATATCCCTTTTTATTTAAAAAATGCAGGGAGTAGAAAGAAACAGTGTTAAGCAAATAATATATTTTATAATCATAAATGTTTGCATAACATCTCCCAAGATGCTTTGTCTCTTGAATGGCTTTCCTACTGATAATCTAATGAAAGCATATTCGCTACAAGTGCTGTAATTTTTAGAATCATAAAAAATACATCAGGGAAGAAAGCACATCACGATGTTTCATTTTCCACAGTAACAGCTTAGAAAAACGTGACCATTTTCCTCACTTTACTTACACAAGGAAGTCTGACTCATGAAAGTGAACAGAAGAGATGAACTTTCATACTAATTATGTAATGAAACTTTCATACATAATTATGAAAGTTCTACACCTTTTCATTAAAAAAATATTAGAGTAATGAAAATAAATAAAAGTTAAAGAAGAGTAACAAAGGGATACTTCATTAGCAAATATTTTGACAAAACACACAAATGCTTCTCTTTATACATAGCATGATCTTTGCTGTTATGGCCAGGAACTGCTGTTACACACTTCTCTCAGCAATGATGCTAAACTCCTGGGAGATACAAACACACACATGTGCACGCACACACACACACACACACCTATGTGCACATATGTATTCTACGAGGAATATGAAATAAAATGTGCTGCAGAGAAGTACTTACCAATGCAGGTTCGGCCATCTGAATGTAGGGCATACTTCTGATGACAACCACACACAGGACCAGTATCAGTGTCATCACAGGTGTGTTGGCAGCCTCCATTCCCATAGTTACAGGTTACTAATTAAGCCCCAAATGAATGTGTATATATGTATATATAAATAAAATGACAATGAAACCAATTAGTCTTAAGGGCCTTTCAGAATACAGAAGAGCAGTAACAAACCAAGACATAAGGCAACATAACATTCTTATTTGTAGTTATTTGCATTCTTTATTCTTTCTGAGCCACATTGTCTTAGTCACGCTCCTGCCTCATGCCTTACTTATTCAATCCATGAAGTGAAGAAAAGGAAAGAAAGAAAAATGAAGCATGTGCTGCTTTTCCACCAGTCTATTTTTATTAGTAATTTTAGCATGAGTGGTCAGCCAATTTCATCTCTTCCTAACAGCTATATGCTTTTATGTACACATCTGTGATGTATGTAGCAGAAAGAAATGAGCAGTCTCCTAATACAGAGTCTATAGACAGACTTTCTTTTTTTGTTCTTCTTTACTTTCTAAGTAGAGGAAGCAGAGACCAAACAGCAAGAACAGAACCACATAAGACTTGAAATCTACTGTTTCAAGTAGTGGTCCTCCTAGAGTAGAAGAACATTTTAAATAAAGCAGTTTTTTTTTTTTTCTTCCCTGAGACAAAAAATATAATGTTAATATGGCCCCACAGTGTACTGGCCTCTACTAGGGAGAAAGCATTGGAAAGGTCGCTTTTACTTACAAGTATACAGTGCAAAATTGCTTTTGGCAGTTAAAATGTTATCTATTCAAAAAAAAAATACTAAATATACATTAAAGCAAACATTTTTCCTGACAGGTACAGTTTTGAAGTTTACAAGAATTAATAGATTGATTTTTTGCCACTTGATGGATTTAATTTCTGACAAACTATTTTTTTAAATATAAACCTGGTATACAATGTCTCTAATTTTCCCCTGTTCTGTTTAATCTTTTGCAGTCACATAGCTTGATGCTGAACAAGCTAGCTCTGAATTCACTTTATTGTCTTTATTGTCTATTGTACAGGTATTTTGGACTGGACTCTTTATGGATATATTTTTATTACCAGATACGGGGGAAATTCAATGTATGATTATATATACTTAGAAATTTCAGAGGACTTAGATATTCTGTTATGTTAGAGTAATTTAAATACTGACTGTTATTAATCAGAATGAAATTCCTCACATTGGTCTTCAGCAGAAATTTTCTCCTAGATAAGAGAGTTTATATAAGAGCCACGGTAGCAAATTGCAATATACCATAAAACTAAGATAATAGTTAACAGGATTTTAAAATTGGGGATCTAAATCTAAACTGTGCTTCTACTTAATCCAACAGAGCTGAACTCAAAATTTCCCAGTGACCTCAGTAACTCTGCTTTAACACTAGCTTCTTAAAATGAAGTAGACTGGAATTTCTAGTAATAGTATCGGTAATTGAAATATCTCACATCTGCTGTGAGTGTCCCATGTGCCGAAGTCATGCACTCTCAGTAACCACTGAAGTATTTTGCATAAAATGGAACACTTCTAGCAAAAGAAATTGAGGGAGACCACCTCACCATATCCAATAGAATTCCCATTAGATCTCTCGACAACATAGGAACCTCTAGTTTATGTGAACAGTTCTTGAAGTCTGGTTAAGGTCACAACAGAAATTGTCCCTCTCCTAAGTGAGTGTAGACCAGAGGCTTTTCTGGGTGCAAGCATTCTTGGTCCTTGACATTGTACAACCTGAACAAAATCCCTGTGATGTTGAGAGATAGTGAGAGAATAATCTCTTGGTGTAGTCAAAACAATCCCTAAGAAGATGGCCTGCCTGGATTCCTGCCTCTCCTTCCATGAATGCTAGTATTTTACCCAACTGAAAAGAATGGCGGTGAGAAAGATGGACAGCAGCTTGATTTTTTTTTTTTTTTTTTTACTGGAGCCTGACAGTGCACTAGGCTGCAAAATGGGAATTGTGGGTCCAGTCCCACCAGATAGAGGAGGGAATTAATTCAAATCATAACAATCCCATGCTTCCAGAGAATTACATTAAAAAAAACCTCCAAGCAGCAACCACCCTCAGTCATTTCATCTCTTTCTTCTGTTGTATAACTAACCGTTGTTTTGTTTTTCTGAAAAAATACCTAAAGAAAACCATTCTACTTTGCATCAAATTGAAGCAACATTTTTTTTTTCAATACACAGTAACAATTACGCTTTTATTTTTGATACAAAACAAAAACTTAAAATTTTTAGTCAATTCTTCCTTCTTAAAACTCCCACTTTTTCAATGCAGTCATGATGAAAATCATTTTCCTGCTCAACACTATGCCTGTCCTCGTTCACTTCTTTTTCTCCACTCTTTGATTTGCAATTATTTTTGGTGTGTCTTTTTCTTGTGGCTCCCTCTCTATGTCACATGATGTGCAGAACAGTAACACTTTTTTGTTAATCTGGGAGTAGATGTAATACTGTTTTATAGCCTAACTGAAAGGTACAGTTACAGGCAGAGGATGTTTGAAATCAGGTGGCTGCAGGCTGACTGCAAATGTGAGCTGATCTTCTGGCTGTCTGTGTCTGGGATGTGATCAACCAGGAGCTGTAAGTGGTGCAGAAGGCAACTGCTTGCAGTATTCATGGTAAAGGGTGCACACTGGCAGAGCTAATTCAAGGCAAGGTAATTTTCATTTACCTATCTTCCCCTCCTTCTCAACCCTGCATGCCTCTTGGACTACTCGGAGATTCATTCAATGTTTCCATTCCTGTTGGACTGCAGTGCCATCACAAATTAACTTAAAGGTGCTGTTTATGCCAGATACTTAAATACATATATTACCAACAGTATTTTTATTAACTATTTTACTTCAGACAACTTGACTGCAGTGCAGTCAAAAAACTAAAAACCTCCACTGGAAGAGATGAAAGTATCTTAACACAGTTACTCTGATCCACATAACATAATGGACTTTTCCTTACATTTGTCTGATGCTGTTTATAGTACATCCTGCAGAATCACACACTTGTTTTATAGTTTCCTTGTATACTAAAGTTAGAGGAATACTGGTTCCTGCTCTACCCAATAAGTTAATGTACAATTTAGGTCAGTTCCTTTTACTGTCTCTTACAAATATTTGTAAATCATGAAAAATACTTAAGAGCAAAGGGACATCCAGATTGACTCCATTTTTATCAGAAAGCATTAAAGCAAATTCATAAGAAAAAAGTGTTCTTTTAAAAATTATTTCTTACAAATTTGGACTCTACAGCTATGCAACAGACTATGTGTGTGTTCTTTAAGTTTGTGGCATTGAAGAGGCAAATGAAAAAGGACAAAATGGTAACTTCTGATGGACACAGATTATCTTCAAACACTATAAATCGAGTTAAAAGGATGTAAAATACTAAGTAATGTTTTATTTTGTTTTACCAAAAGAGAGTATACACGTATCTATTAGAATTCAGATACACTGATCCCCACATTGCAGATTTAAAACCTGAATGACACCACTGCTTTTGACACTGCATCAGCATTCACATGTATCTTAAGTGCAATCAAGATGCTGGACTTGTTCTCTTAGTATTTATGTCATGGTAATTAAAATATGTGATACAGATAGAGAGAGTTTTCTGAATATCTTATAGGCCAAATGGCTTTTCCGTTTGTGGGGAAATACTCTGTACATTTGGCTTAGAGAAGAGGAGGCTGAGGGGAGGCCTCATGGTGTTCTGCATCTTCCTCATGAGGGGAGTGGAGGGGCAAGTGCTGAGCTTTGCTCTCTGGGGACAGTGACAGGACCCAAGAGAATGGCATGGAGCTGGGACAGGGGAGGATTGCACTGAGTGTTAGGGAAAGGTACTGCATCCTGAGGGTGGTCGGGCACTGGGACAAGCTCCCCAGGGCAGTGGTCATGGCATTGAGCCTGCCAGAGTTCAAGAAGCATTTGGACAATGCTCTCTTGGGTTGGCCCTGTGTGGAGCCAGGAGTTCCAGGAGTTGGAGTTGATGATCATTGTGGGTCCCTTCCAACCCAGGATATTTTATGACTCTATGTTTCTATGAAAACTAGTACCAGATAGAGAAGGCTTTGCTCACATCTGCTATTAACATGAGCAGAAACAACATATAAGCCCTTCAGAGATACACGCCATTTATAAGACATGGCTAATGCTGGTGGCCAAGTTACCGGTCTGTTCTCCCAACATTCTACTGTGAATTAAGAGCTATAGGGCATCCTGAGCCAAAGCCATGATACCAGTGTTTCAGACTGCATTCAAACAAGATTTACTCTTTTCATTGACTATCACACTCAGGCTCCTGAACTGGCCAGCCACCCTTCAGGGCCTGCAGGCCGGCTGCATGGCATGATCTCCCGAACTATCCACCTGCCTCTGTGTAACAGCAGAATTTACTCTGTTTGGTTGGGCTGTGCTAAGCACTCCTGAGCTTTGCATTTGTGCCAGTGCTTACATCCATAGACTAGTCTTGAAATGACATTTTGATGATGAAGAACAAGAGATTACTGTTTGGATGACAAATGATACATTAAAGAAAAAAAGAAATTGTGCCATGCATATTCCACTAAATAAAGGTATTTTCTACCTTCCATGTTAAAACACCTGGAACACTTTTCCAGTGCTTCTCTGAACTTTGGTATCATTTTTTTTCTGGTCTCTTCCGTCTCTTCCATCTGTCATGCCCATGATAAGGAACATTTGGAAAAGGTATGGACAAATATTGAATCTAGTATTTAGTACCAACTAACCCCTAAAATTTCCTAAGACAATGATCTCCTCGTCTTGTATATGTGTAGATGAGGTATATACCATGGCTCAGATGTCACAAAATTTGCAGCAAATTTTGTTTTTGCAATAGACTATGTGAAAACATGGCTTTCTCAGATAGATCAAACCAGTGTATTGCAGTTCCAGATAAATTAAAAATTGCAGTGTTTTTTAACTAAATTGGACGTTGAATATATAATATATAATTAATATATAATTTATATAAATACACGGACATCTCTATCTATGTGATAAAGCTATGAATGCAGCACAGCAAATAGCTGAAACTGTCAGCAGAAGCTGAAAAGCTGCCACTAGGCCTAGGTGGGAGGGCATTTTATTGCAAACATACTAGACAGGATTTTTGGAATTACTTAGCACTAGCCCTCCTCTTCAATTATTATAGGAGGAGGTTGGTAGAAATAACTGTAGTTAGGTTTATCTAGTATTCTTCATTAAAAGACTCAGCTTCCACTTGGTTATAACTCTGCCAGCATTATTTCTTTTAGGTTACGACTTGCATGAATGTGTACCTGCTTTAGGTTTCTTCATATTTCCTCAAGTTCCAGCAAAAATGATCCAGGTAACTAACAAAAAATGCCTTGATTTGTCCATATTTGGGAAAAAAAAATCTCTTTATCAAAAAGCTATGCTATCATGCATAGGCACAAGACCTTAAAATTTATCATGGATACGGATTTAGATAGTAGAGGTCATTTCCAATGTTTTTCCACTGTAATCTGGAACCAAATTCACTATGCGTAAGTCTTATCTTTATGCTGCCAATGAGTACCCATTAAAATTACTGACAAACATATTCTTCTTCTAATGGCATGTAAGCACAGAAGATGATAGTTTACTACTGTTTTGGATCTAAAGGATGTAGCTTTGCTGAGATATTATGTATGGTTCTGCCTGGTGCATTTCTAGATGGCCTTCTGACATCACTTCCAGCCTCAATACTTCTGTATTTTCCTAGGGTAGCAACTGAGAAACTACATGTTTAACATTAAGAAAACACTACTGTTGCAATATTAAGCATTCAAAAGCTAAAAAATACCAGACTTTTGGTGCACAGACTTATTGTATCATGATAACCATCCTTACTGACAAATGCAGACAACATTTCTGTCTTTTCTTTGCACAGGTGGGAAAGTCAGGTCTGTGGAAACAGCTGGAGAATCCTTGCCTCACTGCCAAGAGAGGATGGTCTTTTGATGCAGTGATAACAGCCCATAAAGATCTCAATTTCTGCCCTTGTAATGGAAATCCTACTTAGTGCTTGGCAATCCACAAGTATCTCATCTATTACAGGCTTCTAGTATAATACTCATTTCTCCATGGCATTTGAGACTACAATGGGAGCCATTGGGGGCTTGGCTTTGACCATACTAAGTGCTACAAATGCAGAACTGTGTTCTGGGATGTCTTGGTTTCAGCTAGAATAGAGTTAACTTTCCTCCTAGTAGCTAGTAGGGTGTTATCTTTTGGATTTAGGGTGAGAAGAATGTTGATAACACACTGATGTTTTAATTGCTACAGAGCAGTGCTTATACTAAGCCAACGACTTTTCAGCTTCTAGCTCTGTCTTGCCAGTGGGCAGGCTGGGGGTGCAGCAGGAGCTGGGAGGGGACAGACCCAGGACAGCTGACCCAAATTGGCCAAAGGGGTATTCCATACCATCTGACATCATGCCAAACAATATATATATATATATATATATATACACAGGGGTGGCTGGCTGGGGGGTGTCAGTCAGTGGGTGGCGAGCAATTGCATTGTGCATCACTTGTTTTGTATACATTATTATTAGCAGTACTATTATCATTTTTATTTTATTTTATTTTATTTTATTTTATTTTATTTTATTTTATTTTATTTTATTTATTTTATTTTATTTTATTTTATTAGTTTAGTTTAGTTTAGTTTAGTTATTTTATTTTCTGTCCTAATAAACTGTCTCTATCTCAACCCGTAGGCTTCATTTTCCTGATCTTCTCCCCCATCCCAAAGAGGGATGGGGGAGGGTGAGCGAACGGCTGTGTGGTGCTTAGCTGCCAAACAGTTTAAACCACAACATGGCTGTTTCTGGTTAATCACCTATCACTACTAAATGACTTTGACATTAACACCTTTACATTATTCTCCCATTTGTAAGATAGGCAAAACAGTACTTTTTAACTTGACAAGAATGTTCTGAAAGTATATTAACAATGCCTATGGAGCGCTCTGATATTACTGTAATGAGTATCATGGGCAAATCCATGAGGAAATTTAAAATCTTATGTTCAGAATAGCTTTTGAACACTGTGCAGCAAGCAAGGCATAACAATGAGTTATGAAGGAGAGGAAACTATTGAATGAAAGCCTATTTAATGAGCACTGACCGTGACATACACTGAATGAAGCAAGACACTATTGGTGATTGCCTTATTAGTATGGAATATGACCAGGTGACGTGTGATCATGTAATTAGGATGTAATGACAGTCATGTAATGCATGCATTAAAAGCTGGGAGCCTTTCTTCCATTTTTTTATGTTTTCTAATTTCTTTTACCTTTTTTTTTTTTTTTTTTAACTGAAAAACATGCCACATTAGAGTGGACTTGGGCCAATTCTGAAAATTCCTCTCAGTATTCTGATTCATTGGCAAAGTGACTGATAAAAAAATCACCTATTGACACATTGGTTATCTGTCATCTCCTCACATAAACAAACAAACAAACATGTAAGAAAGCTCTGTCAAACACTGAAAGGCACAGTTTCATGGACCATTATAAACCAGAATACTTGAGAGGACAGTCAGTATATCAGACACTACCAGTCTGTATCCCTGTATACCAGGGGTATAGACCCAGTCCAGACTGCCAAGGGGCAGGCATCTCTTCTTCAGTTCTTCTTCATGTATGCAATAATTGCAAAGTTTCAGCTCAGGATTTAAGTTAATTCCACTGAAATGCTTAGTTGTAATTTTTTTTTTTTTTTTTAATGTCAAGATTTTGTTTCAGTACTAAACCTTTATAAATAGTCTTCTGTAATCTCACAACTGTTGTCTTCGGCTATCTGGCTACAATTTTAGGTATCTTTGCATATGGAAGGGCTAGTAGTAAGACTATTTTAAGCAATACTCTGGAACATTTGCAGAATGTGCTGTGATTTTAGGGGTTGGTGTATTCTGCAGCAAGATCTGTGGCCTTGAAAAACTCTGTGTTCCTACACAGAGGCTTGTCAGCAAAAGTTCTTTATAAATCAAACTAACATTTGAACACCACAGGGCAATGAATAAATTCAAGTATTTTAATCTATTAAACTTTGAGGCATTTAGAAATATCTTTCCAGAAGAGGCCCTATTTCTCCTGTCATCATCTCACTATGAAAAAGGATAATATAATTCTTAAGGAATGTACGAATTCGTGGAAACAAATAATAAACAGTATAAATAAACATCCTCTCCAACTTAACCAATGTAGCTGATCTTGCACTGCAATTAACAGCATGCAATGTTTGCTTCTAATAAACACTGGGAAAGAAAATGACCATAGAGGCATTTTTTTCTCTATGTTTTTGCCATTGGCCTTGTGTAGCCTCACAAGCATGGAGGAGCAATCAGACTGTACAGTATCCTGTGGGACTTCTTGATCACATTCAAAGGTGATTCTTTTGAATTCATACTTAGGAACAAGTATTATCTAAGCTTGTTTAAACAGTGGAGATCTCAGGTAGAAAAAAGCTGGAGTGGAAGAAAAGGTAGCACAAAAATACTGGCCCTATGCAAAGTACAAAATGTGTTTTATTCATTTTATTCATTAATCATTTTATTGCACTATTTTATTTATTTATTTATTTATTTATTTATTTCTCTCACAAAGCTACCAGCTAGGAAAGGAAGCTATTGGAGTCAGACCTAACACTCACTGAAGCCATAAGAAAGACTCCCATGCACTTCAGAAGCTTTCAGATGAAGATGTTATAGAGGGTCAATTATTTTAACCTATACAGAATAATTCTAGCTTCTAATTTTGTGGGCTGATGAATATCTTCAGTATCTCAACTTCTAGAATACATCACTAATAGTACATTTGATACTGCTGAGTTATATCAGTAAAAGTAGCCTGTATGCAGTGGAATCAGCAGTAGAGCAAACATTCCTGTCATTTAAAAAAGAGGAATTAACATTGATAGTATGATGGCTGTAACAGATTTATCATTAAACCTATTAGTACATTTATCAATGTATCCATCATTGTGGACCTCCAAAAGCTAGAATCTTCTATGCGCTTGTTTGTTTGTTTTGCTTTACAAGGAAAATCTAGATTAAATTATCTATCACTTCCTGCATTCATAGGAAGATACAAAAGTTGATAACACTTTGCTAACAGGCTCACTGCCAAAGTTCTGTTATTTGATCCCTCTTATCCAAACCGAAGTAAACCTTTGACAGAAAAAACACACTACTAAAATTACAAATCACCTTTGGCCAAAACAAAGTTGATTTCTTGAATTCTGGAAAATAACAACAATGAAGAAAATAAGACATTTGTGGGCATTTGAAATTTAATCTTTATCTACCTACATTTGCAGTCCTTCTGGTTTTTGGCAAGTTCAAAGCCAGGCCTACATTCACAGGCAACCCCACCTTTGGGTGTCTCCCGGCAGATGTGTGCACACCCATGATCTTTGTTCATACAGTTCATACCCTCTGTAAAAGAAAGAAAGAAGAATAGAAAATATTATTACTGAAATAAACTTGCAAAAAGATTATCACCAATTATACACATCCTGTCTTTCATTGTCATTCTAATCTTAATTTTGCATCTGGACCATGTTCCACAAGGCAAAATAATGCAGCTGAAAAGACATATACAATCAACAAAACAGTGTAATGAATGACAAAATAACCAATCCTATGATCAACTGCAGCTCTATTTCACGCTTTACACATTACAGTAATGTATATTTTGAGCATGGGTTCACAAAGGGGAAGTCATGCTTAACCAGCCTGATAAACTTATACAATGAAATGACTTGATTGGTAGATGAGGGGAGAGTGGCTGATATTGTCTACTTGGACTTAGAAACGTAGAATCATAGAATATCCTGGGGGTTGGAAGGGACCCAATAAGGATCACTGAGTCCAACTCCTGGCTCTACACAGGACCAACCCAAAAAACAGACCCTATGTCTGATAGAGTTGTACAAATACTTCTAGAAATCTGGTAGGCTCAGTGCCATGACCCTAACTTTCCACACTTATAAAATTGCAGAATCTATTTTCCAAATTCAAATATAAGTATTTGAAAAATGAAAAGAGAATGGAAAATGCATGTAGGATTGGCTGTTTTTATTTATATCTTTATAAAAATTCTCATTTCAAAAGGAAAAGACAGATACGAGAAATTTGGCAGTATACTGAGGCTAGTGGTATATACATGTACCTTCCTTGGGGCATACACAGTGAGCATTGCTATAGAATATAGGGTGTTTTTCTGCGTGTAGAAACCCATTACTTTTGATCTCCCTATTGAATCTCCATATTCTAATTTTTCATGAAAATATAATGGATTAAAAGGATACTTCAGGATACTCCAGGAAGTTGTCTGTGCTCACAGCTGTGTGCTCACAGCTATTTGTTTTATGAATAAATGTAATGATTGTTAATGCCTGGTTCATTTTCATTTGCCTGTTAATGTGCTGTATACTCTGTCACACACAAAATCTGTTTTTCAGATGATGCATCCACCAAAACTTATATCTAAGCATTTTTGGTTGGATTTCTTTGCTCTTTGCCATACAACTCAATTATCTCTGTTATCCACAGTAAGTGCAGGCAATCTTCAACAAACCTGCTACTCCTTTTCTCTTTGACTACATTAATTTCTTAGTCATCTTAAGTCCAATTTTAGCTTTCTGAACTATACAAGTGATTTAGATATTTAATGTGCCTGATGTTCTTAGAGGTTTTCATTACCATGTTAATTAAAATCCCACATATTCACAGAAATATTTAACTCAGTCCTTGTGGGTCAGCATCTAGCATTCTTAGTGTGAAGGAAGGTCAGCTAAATCTGCATTACAAAGCCTTCCCAGACTTCCCCTTGGGTTTCTGACCTGGAAAGGAGAGATGAATTCTCTTAGAGTATCACTGCCCGAGATTTCACAACGTAACTCGGCTTACTACCATGAAAACAACATGTATTCCCCAAAACACTGGTGAATGGAGGATCACTGTAGACTCAGCAGCTCGTCTGCCACTTTGTACCATGGCTATTTCTACCTATTAAAGGCCAATTTTGCAAAACAATTCCAATGGAAAATGTTCAAGCTAAACTGACAGTGATGATGTATTATAAATATATATTTTTTTCTTTTTTCAGGGCTGTTGCAAGGTTTTTGCTTCCAAAGGTGGAAACAATCTCTGTGTTCCCTTTTCATTCTTAAAGAAGTCACATGAACACATCTGCCACCTCTGGTATCTACACGCACAGCCTTTGCATTTAGGCTGATCTCACACTATCAAATCAAATACTTCAAACCAAGTATTGAGATTTTATTACAAACTTTTATGACAAACTCAGCATACAGAATAGTTTTTAATCAAACATAAATGAAAGGATCAGCATGTAAACCAGTTACTAATAAAATTTGTGTACAAAATTTGAAGAAGGAAATGTTCCAGAAAGTCAGATTGGCTCAGGTTGACAGAAGCTAACAGATTCAGAAGTTATTTGCACTGCCTGACTTTACTTCAGAAAGGTTATATTAGCAGAACAATGAAAAACACATCACCAGTAAGACTGGGTAGGTTAGTTGATCTCCCCTATAAAAAAAATCAGAATCTTAAAACTCAATGTATGAAAATCAACATCATAAACAAATTATTTCTCTCTAAGCTGTGTTAGCATGGATGAGTATAAAAACTTGTCAAAGTGCAAAATTCTCTGCAAACTGTAGCCTGCACAAGAGATGCTATTGAAGATATAATACACAACATACTATACTATACTATACGCATGATACTGTACTCTGCCATCCCATACATAAAAGTGAGGTATGAATGTTGTATATGGATGAACAGATATAAGAAACCTGGGAACAGCCTTTTTGAAAGTTTTGAGGCATTTTATAATCCCTTTCTCTCCACTGCTACCAACAAAGGATTTCAAACACAATGTGTTTGACAAACTACATTCCTGCATACTACACTATGTTCAGAAAAGGATCTGGGAAAGATACCATATGCCCGATTGAGTCACATTGCTGAGGCAATGAGAAGAGAGGAAATAGATAGATGAAAGAAGATATTTAATGGCCCAGAAGTGTAATGAAGCAAGTGATTTTCAGTGTTTACTTACAGATACTGAATATTTGCCATTGTTAAAATCACTTGGGAAGTGAGAAATTATACACTGCCAATAATATTGGGAAAAGCTATGATTAGAATTATTACATCTTGAAACTAAAGTGAAAGGCAAAGCAGGTTTTTATTCTAGTATTTGTGTGTATGACCACAATATTTCAGTTATTTTCTTACTCATTTCAGTTATTGTATTCATCAGGTACTTGGAGCTGTACAAAAGCTATTTCAGTTTAGCTGGAGAACACCATTAAAATCTCATAAACCAGAGAATCATTATTTCAGAAAACTGAAGTTTTTATGGTGAAATATAACACCATTATTTTTCAAAACAGGAACTCATCCACAAGCTTATCATTTATATTTTAGTATTTTTCAAATCCCTAAGAACTAAATTAAAAAGAAATTCTGAACAAAATTTTGATTAGAACTTACAAAACATTTATATGAAAATGCAGCTAGGAAATACTTAGGCTTGTTTAAAAAATATTGTCTTAAACAAATTCATGCTAATTTGCAAATAGTTTTAATTGTTCCAAATTTCAGATTTTCAGCAAATGCAGCATTTGGCCAGATGCCTTCTGCATCAATCTGCATACACAAATGATTTACGAATCATTGTTGAGACGTAAGATTTACCCTTTTCTGAAGAGCTGGCCCTTCAACCAATACTGAATCTTTTATGACATTGCATATAAATCAAACTAAAAAAAAAAAAAAAAAAACAAAAACCACTACTTTCCAAATGCTAGTTTATTTGCTATACAAATGCATGCAAGTGGGAGAGAAAAATGCTCCTAGAATTACTTTGCCAGATATTCCCTTTAGCAAGATATGGTCTAAAATGTCCAATGTCGTACAAATACATAAACACAACACATATTTTCCTATACTGGAACTGGGTAGATTGCACTGCTTGTAGTAGAACAGCTGGTCTTTTGACAGTACTTCATTGCACTATCATAGAAGTAGTAAAATGTCTGAGTTATCATTTCCCCTCACTATCACCTCCTGAGAAACAAAGTTTTGCCTTATTTTAGTTCATCTTCACCTAATGTTCCCATACTTTTACCTAGGGACCCAAGAGTGAATAAAAGCACAGAAAAAGCATCATAGTGCCTGCCTTGGTGTTCAGCATCCCTTGGACTCACAAAAAAAAAGGGCAACTGAAAGAGGAGGTGAGGAACATGTGTCCAGACCTACTGGCACTGTCATGTGCAGGGAGACAGGAAGCTCCTCTCCTGGGTGATGGGCAGTGCACAGCTAGAGCAAAAATGCTGTGTTCCCTCTGGGGGTAAGTGGAACAATGAAGGATGACAAACAGCTTGATTTGTAGATATGTGTGGAAAACTAGTCATTCAAGTAAAAAACATCATCATTGAATAACTGAGGGGGGTTCTATTTTTCATTTAAATGTGTTGAAGATTTTCTCTTCATCATCATAAGCCCCAAGTCAGCAAAGAGGCCCTAGCTCCAAGAGGAGCACCCTGTGCCTCACATGTCACTCCTTCCTAGAGTTGACAACCCATTGCAGGTCCAAAGAAGAGAGGGGAAATACCTGTGGAATTATCCTAGCCCTTTCCCAAGACAGTACAGGATTATGTCTAGAGCACTTTTACCCCAGTATGCTGCACAGCCTGGACCAAGGAACAGACAATGGATCTTTCACCCTACCCTTGACCAAAATGTATTTGCAAAACTTTATCTTCTACTACACAGCTTTCATAGAATCATGAAATCACAGAATGGTTTGGGTTGGAAGGGACCTCAAAGACCACCTGGTTCCAACACCCCTGCAATGGGCAGGGACACTTCTCACTAAACCAGGTCACACAAAGCCCCATCTAACCTGACCTTGAACACGTCCACGGATAGGGCATCCACAGTTTCTCTGGGCAGCCTGTTCCAGTGCCTCACCACATTCAGAGTAAAGAATTTCTTCCAAATAACTAGCTTTCTTGTATCCTTTTAGGTACTACAAGGCTGAAATGAGGTTTCTCTTCTCCAGGCTGAACAACCTCAACTCTTTCAGCCTTTCTTCACAGGAGAGGTGCTCCAGCCCTCTGATCACCTTCGTGGCCCTCCTCTGGACTTGTTCTAATATAATCATGTCCTTCTTGTGCTGGGGACTCCAGGGCTGAATGCAGGTGGGGTCTCAGGAGGACAGAGTAGAGGGGTAGAATTCCCTCCCTTGGTCTGCTGGCCGCACTGCTTTTGATGCAGCCCAGGATACAGTTGGCTTTCTGGGCTGCAAGTGCACACTGCTGACTCTTGAGGTTCTCATCAACCAACAACCCCAGGTCCTTCTCCTCAGGGCTGCTCTCAGTGCATTTTCCGCCCAGCCTTTATTTGCGCTTGGGACTGCCCTGATGCAGGTACAGGAATTGGCCTTGTTGAAATTCATGAGGTTTGCACAGGCAAACTCTGATCCCTCTGTCATCAGCTCTTACATCCCTCTGGATGGCATCCCTTCCCTCCATCTTTGTGGTCCCCTCTCTCTCTCACTTCTATTATTTTTTGCACTAATCTGTGTACAGCAGCTTCTAGAACTTGAGTGATTATAGATGAACTGAAAAAACATAGTTCCCAAATCAAGGGAAAGACTAAATGTTGAGAAAAGAGAAGTCAGAACACCAAAAAATGTTTACTTATCCTTGATACTATAATGTTTGAAGTTGAAAGGCTCTAGATTTTTCATGTTAATTGTTAACTAAAGCAATATCTTAATTTCATATACTGCTACTCAAGATCATCTTTAGAGCATAGCACAAAAACAGGTGTGTGTTCTCTTTGGCAGTGCTGGCAGACAGTAAAATGAAGACTTTTCAAACAGTTATACACATTCTCAGTAGATTCACCTCACAAAAGACAGCAAAACAGAATCCAACAGAAAATACATTATAAACAGGAAGAGAAATGCTACTTAAGAAAGAAGAACACTAATCTAATTGAACTAAAACCTCTCTTAGCATTTTAGATATGACTTGAGAAGCTCGCGTATTGCAGTCATGTTTTTTCTTCTGACTTTCAGTTACAAAAGATTGTTCATGGAGAGTGGCAGACATTGTTATGAGACCTGCAATCTACAGTCATTTTGTTCCTGGCCTAGGAGAGATTGGGTGTGAGTCTACTACATTAATACACTCTGCCATCTATTTATCACAAATCTCTTAATAGGGCTGTTCTGAAAAACATTCAGTCTGATACAATGACCTTTCCATTGTATTATGTTCTAAAAATGTTTTCATCTCAGTGGCTCTGAAAGTGCTTGAATCAGGCTCACTGTGACAACTAATGTGCTGATCAGCCTTTATTTTTCATTAACACTGCCTGTTCTCATCTTAATTAAGACATCTAGCCATTATTTTACTTTGTGGTTCATCATATATGCTCATATTACCTTCTCTGTTGTCACAGTTTCACTCTGTATTTGCTTTGTTGCTGTTTTTTATATTTTCCAATTAACCATGTTAGTTCCAAACACAATCTGAAATGGAATACTTAAAATTGTGCCAATGATATAATACAGTACCACTTTTGAAGGTTATTGTCAGAATATACGTGCTTGAATGTGGTTAAAAAGTACAAGAAATCTAGAATTTAATCCATACAAATACACTGGCATAAACATTAACATGTGCAGCATTGATACTCAGTCCCCAAAACTATGTAATTGGAATCTCTTTTTTTGTGTGTGGGGGTATGTTAATTTTAGTACTAGGTACACATAAAAATAATTTATTACAGTTGCACCCTCATTTAATTAAAAAATGGATCTTATAAAAAGTCATGAAAAAGTTGTAGAAACTATTTACATAATTCATACATCATACATAATCTGTATGATTGTGTTCAATAGCTTCTAGAAAAGTTAAAATACATTCAATATATTTATATGCTAGTCACTGAATTTCTGGACTCAGATAAACCACAGTGTTTTATTATTTATTGTTTTACATACTTTTTATGAACATGCTCTGCGTGCAAAGTAAAGCAAAAATCTTTTTAACACAAACAATAAGAAATTGTTTGGTCAGCTTCTTTCCATCAATCTTAATTACAGTGGATAATTACTTTTGCTTAGGCAGGGGATACATGTGGTGCTATACTGCTAATAGTGATACTCATGAATTTCAGGTGTAAATTTGAGAACTGCTCTTTGAGTGACAGGATTCAATTGTATCAGAATCAGTTGTTGCAGTTCAACTGTATCAGTATGCATTATATATCATAGCAAAATAAAATAATACATAGTATATAGTAATGATAATATAGTAAGAACCAGAATGTAACATGAACTGTAATCTTTTTAGATCAGCTGATTGTCACATAGTCATTCCCTCCATAACTGCTGCCAGAAAGAGGGAAACACACCTTCAGCAACAGAGAAATCAAATACAAGAAGATACAAACATTCTAATTTTAGTTATTTACTAAATTATTGAAATAGTGTATTTTTTGTTGTTGCTGTTGTTTGTTTTCTTTCTAAAAATTAATGTGAGCAATGACAGCACTGCTACAGTGAAACACACTGGGGAATTACCAAGAAATGTAGAAGACTGACAGAGAAAATTCCTCTCAGAGTTTTTGGTTTACTGTGTTCAGAATGGAGGCCAAAAAAAAAACACAGTAAGTTTCTGATGGAGACACGAACACAATGCTAGTGAAAGTGCAAGACAGATGTTTCAAGCCAAATGTTACTTCTGTGTGTAAATTTTGGTCATAAGTGCTGAAAGATGGTTGAATATCCAAAATATGCGTACAGTTAACTTTCCCACTGGCTTGTGGAAAGCAGATCCCCATCTATAGCCTAATACACAAAGTACTCCTGCCTTGGCCTTTTAACTCAAGCATCTTGCATGCTTCAGAGCAATGAAAATCAACATTTGGCTAACCACCCCAGGTACAGGCAACAAATACGTGTAGCCTGATCTTGGTTCCATTAAAAACAAAGGATCATTTTCCAACAGCATGGACCTGACCTTCACCTTCATGCTACACACTTCCTTCAAACCTTCTGAACATTTCTGGCTCACTAATAAGGACTTTGTTCTGGGAGGTGAAGAACATCTGGTAAGCTTGGATACTCAGTGAGAGCTTGAGATGCTTTCATCTCAAAAAATAATACATCCCTACCTGAAGATAGGAAAACAAAACAAAACAAAACAAAAACACAAACAAACAAAACAAAACAACAACAACAAAACGTACCAAGATTCTCTCTCTTTAGCAAGAAAAAAAAAAAGGACAAAATAAATTTATCAGGGCAGCTACTCTTCCTCAGACAATGATAATGTCATGGTAAAAAGCGTCCATCTAGGAATAGACCACTGGAGTTAAGTGGGAAACATTGTATCAGGTATGTCATGAATACAATAATCTATTTCATGATCTAATATTCTTCATTTTGTTAAGTGGATGAGTACAGGACTTTCTGCTTTCATTTGTGGAATAGGTTGCTTGTTTCTACCTAAAGCTTTAGGAAAATACCACTTTTAGTGACCACTATCTCACCTCTACAGAGGTTAAAAAGAAAACTAAACAAATATAGCAGGCAAACTGACACAAGGAAACAGAATTTTACCCTATTAAGTAGGTTGGCTAGATAAATTCTGGACATCATACAAGAAAACAGCTGCTACTATATAATACAAAATAAACAAGTTCAAGTTTGTTTAGCAATTGCATGTGTTTTCAGTTTGGATATAAAACATGCTTAGGGACATCATCTTCAGCAGGCAGACTTGCAGTCTGATCTCTGACAAAATACTCCTGCTCTAAGTGTCAGCCAGAAAAACTGCATCTGTCATCCAGCCCTGAAGAGAGGTTTTGTCTGACGATTTAAAAATAGGCATGTGTCAGAAATACAACTTCATTCTGTCAGTAGTATGGAGATAGATTTGTAATTCTGCAAAGGTACTGTAATTTCAGATAAGAGGACAGAAAGATTAAACGAATGATGGGAGTGAACAAACCAAGTTTAATTTAGCAGAAAAATCATGCTGGTAGAGAAAGATAATAGATTTAAAAATTTCTAACAAATGATAGCAATTCCAGTGGGACCATGAGAGAATGAGAATGACAGGCAGAAATCCAACCCAGGTTGGCTGAGACTGACTACTGTGAGTGTGTGATGGCTTTTTGGTGGATTGCATGAAGGTATTTTGGCAAACTCAGTCTTTCCCACATTGTTGTTCAGCACCACACTGGTGCTCACTGTAGAGACCCTTTCCTTGCCTTTGTGGGGAGGCTGAGTACAGTTACCTTCTCACATGTAGAATGGAGTTTATTTCAAAGATAATTCAGTAAGATAGCACAGGAAATTTGAGCTGCTGCTGTTCTGGCAAAATCTCTGTCTCCACCAATACCTACTTGGCACCCACCATCAATGCTGATTTCACACAAAGGGAAAGAAATGGCAGGGGAAGGGAAGGGAAGGGAAGGGAAGGGAAGGGAAGGGAAGGGAAGGGAAGGGAAGGGAAGGGAAGGGAAGGGAAGGGAAGGGAAGGGAAGGGAAGGGAAGGGAAGGGAAGGGAAGGGAAGGGAAGGGAAGGGAAGGGAAGGGAAGGGAAGGGAAGGGAAGGGAAGGGAAGGGAAGGGAAGGGAAGGGAAGGGAAGGGAAGGGAAGGGAAGGGAAGGGAAGGGAAGGGAAGCATAGTCAACACTACTACAATCTGCTTTTAATTTTTCTTCATCTTTGAATAAGAATTCCTTAAGGACCAAAGCAAAGGAAAAAAAAGGCTGGTTTTTGAGGAGACACTGCCACACAAAGCCCTCTGGTAGATGAAGGTAACCCTGAATGCAGGCAAGGCTTTGCAGGAGGCATAGCTGATGAATGTTCTTTCTCTATTTGAGTCTTCGCCACTGCTGTTGTATTTCTTGGTGCCTTGGTGGGAGCTACTAAATCCCAAAATGTCTCTCATGTCCCACCCCTCAGAGATGTGGTGCTACAGAAGAGCTAGCAAATGACAGCATCATCAAGGCTTGAATACCCTCAGATGGGTAGGAGTTTGGTAACTACAAAAAAGGCCAAAGTTGTCTCAAAAATTAGAAACTCCCAGGTTATTTTGGAAAATACTAGTCTTTGTGCCTTATAGCATACTGAAAACCTGGCTCAGTGATTTCTATACAGTCTCTCTAAGTAGAAAAAAAAATCATGGGAAGGTTGTAGAGCGTTAGAACAGACAACGGCAAGGTGGGTATTTTTTTCCTCCCTGTTCGCAGGAAAACTCAGTTTTTCAACAAAAATACTCCACCTAATATCTAAAAGATGTTGTGGAGCTTTTAGTTTTCCAATAAAATGACTTACAATAATCCCTGGAAGCAGATAATTTCCACAAATATAAATAAATCAATTAAAAATACAGCTCTTCATTAGTGTTTCATGAGGAGATTTTGAACAAGGACTAATCAAAGTTTAAACAACTATTATCATCTATGTAAAGATAAGGTAAGAAATGGGATGATGGGAATAACAAAACGAAGTCTAAAATCCTCTGTGTTTTTTGTTATTTTTGTTATTTTGTTTTTCCTTCTGAAATCTTTACAGTTGACATGAGACAGCCTTGGTTTCCAGAAAGAAATCATTCTAATAAAATATTTCTGAAATAAAGATTTCAAGGGCACTTTTTCAAAACACATACCATATACTCAAATAGACAGACTAGCAGCAAATATTTCAACAACACTTCACTTTGCAGGAACTTCTTCACATCTGAAGCTCTTCCTAGGAAAATTTCATAACTTCTTGCAACATCATGTAATAAAATATACATATGTGCTTCATCAGCATCCTTGAAAGCAATATAGGGCACTTACCAAGTTTAATTTCAGACTCTGCTATTTGAGGAAACTGTGAAGTAAATAATCCTCTCAAAGCAGCAGGGTGAAACAGATTCTCATTCTTGATTTCTATTAAACTTTAACTAAGATGCTTTTTTCCCCATGGAAACAGCTGATGACGAATGCACCAGCTGTATGTGAGGTTTAGGTTAAAAATCCCAACTGGAAAAACAATCTCAGCCATGTCTATTCTGCACTGGGAATGTACTCACAACTCTCAAATTCTTTTTCAGGGAAGAAGCCATCTCCCTTGCCCTTGGCCTTACAGGTACTACCTTTCTGAGGCATGATACATCCCCATACCAGACAGCATTTTCTGAAGACATTCCAAAGAAACCTAATATTAATTCTGCTATTTTAGTAAGATTATTTATTACCATGAACACAACACTTAAAGACACTTGTAAGTATTTTGTGTTGATGGCTGGAAAAAAGCTGGATACATGCAATTGATTTTTTCACTATTTTTACATTAATAGAAAATACACTGCAGAACTAGTTAGCAAAATGATACATGATAGTATATATAACTACATAAAATATTTTACTTACTCTACTATATATACCACTATAAATATACTATTTTATATGTGTTATGAACATTATACACATAATTACATATAACGCTCTACATACATATGCACATATACAATCTATTTAAACCTACAGATGTGTTGTGCAGAAAATAAAGACTGTCCGCTGCTCTACAGACAAATATAGAGAACATACAAAATGATTATTTATCATCAGGCCTATCATTTTTTTTAGGGTATGACCAAGATTCAAAGCTCAACCTGCTATTGATTTTGGTTCTTACAAAATGAAACACTGACCATGATGACAATAAATTTATAGACTCGTGCACATTCTGAAAGGCTCACATAGCATAAAGGCAGTCATGTTTCTCAAAGATAAGGGATAAAACTACCAAGTTTCTGGCCTCCTGTTATGTTTTTTGTAGATCAGTTCACCTCTAGAAAGCCAAATGTGAAGCAACATCCATATGTAGCTGTGCTATAGTCCCCAGAACTTCACAGTACTATCCACATTTTGACAGTAGAAAAATCCAATAGTCTTAGCTGTTCTAGAACAACCAAATAGCTGATGTCCACCACTGTGGTGACTTTCAGAAACAAAGGGTCATTCATAGCTTATATACAATGCAGAACTTTATTTTTAACAGTGCTTTTTGGAGCTATTATTTATAGATGCAAACTTCAAGGTTTGTACAGCCCACTTCCACACACCATCAGTGTTCGGGAAACAGTTTCTTTCTTGGAGAAGTCAACCTGGAAGGTGTATATCAGGTTGCCATATATAGCTAGCACCACAGAGTACAGAATGGGTTTCAAAATTGTTCCCAATTTCAATGCATTCTCTTCTTTTTTATTTTCAATAAAAACACATACATACATATATCACTGATGAGTGTCAAAGAAATAAAGTAATCTAAGCCAGAACTGTAGCAGAAGCAAGAAATAATAAAATTATACTCTGCCTCAGAAATGCTATTGCTTCTGCAATTTTACACTAGCAAGACTGTCAATACCTGGGGACAATGGAACAATGAATATGAAAGGCAAAATATATGTTTGTAAACTGCTTTTTAGATGGACAATTAGATTTCCTATCAAAATGTTTCAAAATATGAATAGTGTCTGGGGTAAAAGCTTAGCGATCTAGAGTACTGTCATAACTGGATTAATATTTTATCAGAGTGTTTGTCTTTTCTCTATTCGTCTCTATCTTTTGATTATTTAGTGAGTCTGGGGCTAGAGATCATAAATTTCAAAGTTCTTTAAAGTTTTTTTTCTCTTTCTGATCAAAGAAATGTTTATGTATCCTTCCCATATTGTGTCTCTTTAAACCATTCGCTTTTTCAAAGTGATTTTTTTTTTTTTTTTTTAACACCATAATGTGATGTACACAGAGAGGTAAATGATGTCAGGATCCTTTCTGCTCCAAACCAGTCTGTAAATCTTCAGAAAAGCAAAGTTCATGGGTGCATTTAAAAAGGGCACAATCTGTTTGTGCTTAAAAGAAAGTCCCCCTTTTTTGTGTGCAGAATAACAATGCCAGAATGTGTTATTCCAAAGAACTGTTGCCATGGCGATGCCATCAATAACATCATTTTCTGCATCCTTTTCCTCTAAACACATAAGTAACGCAACAAGCATTGGTAAATGTGAAAAAAGAACAATTACCTTTTCTCTCTCAACAGAAGAGGAAGCCTTTTTTCACCTCATCAATAGAAAATTATGTAGAAAGGAATAATAAAGACTGTTACAAGAAGCACCAAGAAGGCTATTAGTGACAAAGGTTTTTTTTTTTTTTCCTTTCCATGAATAATTACAGCTCTTCAAGAAGAAATCAGTCCAGACTAAGGACCCTTTGCAAACTTTAGATGGTAAAACAAACATTTGACTATACAAGGATTTCCCTTTCATGTACCTTTCCAAGGAAAACCAACTAAAATCCAGAGTGAAATGGGAGGGAGAAAACCCAAAGGAACATCTGTTGCAATTAAATCCAAAGAACCCTACACATTCACCTAAAAAACTTGTATCAAAAGCAACTATGTTAGTGACAGAATCAAGCCAGCAGGTTAAAATTGGCTGTGGTGGGAAAATTTGGCTCTTTAAGTAGTATAATAACAGGAAGCTATTCCGATTTTGAACCAACAGGGAGAAAAGGATTTCAATAGCAGATGTGTTAACAAACAGTTGTAAAACACTGTTAAGTTTAAAACCTCAAGGTCTAAAGCAAAACAGTAGATATACTTACTACATGGAGTCCACTCATAAGAAATGGAAACTTTACCAAAGCAAGGTATGACTGCAGAATCATGTAACATGTAATCATGTAATTAATAAACCCTTCTGAAACATTACAATTTTATTTTATTTTTTTTTTTTGTCCTGACTTTGATGGGCAATATACAAACTGGAGCTCTGAATGTGCTCCTTGGCTCCTTGGTATTTTCTGCAGAAAGTGAAGGACAACATACTGTGTGATGGCTTGTTTGTATATTTTGGGCCTTTCTCTGTATGCCTGTAGTAGGATATAATTATGAGGATGACATTGGGAAAATCTACTGCTCCCTTCTCCTTGGCTCTGGGCAATAAAAGGAATATAAGTGAAGGACAATTGTGAAGGAAAAGAAGAAAGGAGTCACAACTTTTAACGGTAGCTGGAGCACATGAGTTGGAGATGAGAGCAGGGGTTGGTAACTTCAGACACAGATGTCCTACAGAGTTAGATCAAAGGGCTGTTAGGGCAAATGGCAGCAAAGATACATAGCACAAAACTGTAATCAGATTTAAAGCAGTAAAATTAGTTTATTAAGATGATACAATTCCAAACCCTTCAACTGACTGAAAATGATCTATGAGTAAGAGATACCAACTTAACCATAAAGCTGTATTTATGACAGAAAGTCTCAGCTAGTTAGGAAAAGGGACACTGCATTATTCATTTCCTGAACATGTTATTATCTTACATTGTCCTTTGACTTGTTACTGCTTTAGTCTCTCCATCTCTAAAGCGAGAAATAAAGCTTGCTTGTTTTGGATAGGTCCTCGACCCCTCCACTTGTTACTGTGGAAATCCAAAAAGTATTGTGAGCCAGTACAGATGAACAACATATGGAGATGGTGGGAACCAATACTTTTCATTTCTGTTTTAGTGCCTCTGCAATGCTTCAAACTACTCACACTACTCAATTTAGTTTAAATGCCAACACTGACTGGGTTCTGTTTCATGGAGAAAAAGTTTCCATCTTCTGTCTAGGTTTCAACATATTTAAGAAAAGATTAGAAAGATCTGTTGAAAGACTTTAATAGGGCAGCTAATGGGCTAACTCAGCTTATCTGAGCTGAGCATTTAAGTCCTAGGAATAAAAGATAAATTATTCAAAGAAAATGTTATGATTCTCCTCCTTTCCAGTTTGTCTGAGAATTGGAAAGAAAATGTCTGCTTTTCTAATTTGCTAACTGGACTCAATAGGTTGAAAACTGAACTGCAATTCCCAGGTTACCGATCCCTCATATCAACACTCCTGCATGATTGTCAACACAACAAAACAATGTTTTTCATGAATTGGTGGAAAGTCCCTTGAAATCCTTTGAGATACTTTAAAGGCCATTGGAAGTTTATATGCTTAATTTATGGAGTAAGTATTAAAAGCATACATGTGTTTTGTTAAGCAACAGTTTCTTAACTCTGTTGAACTCTGTGACTAGAAGGACACTAGTGATTTTAATTGCTTATCATTCCTCTCAGAATGCCTAAGGGTCATCCCAGTGTGAACACCTCCTTGCACAGATCTTTGAGAAAATCTTTAATTCTTATTTTGAAGAGAGAAAAAAAGATTCTAAAATATTTTAAAATAAATGCCATTGCTTACAATATTATTCTCTTTTACCAGTAATTTAAAAAATAATAATAATTAAATTCACTAAAACAATCAGATATCAATGAAATTGTTCTCTTTATCTGTCCACTGAGTCCTCGGATGGAACTTCCTCCATTTGATCATATAAAACTTTAATATTTGCCGGTGGAAAAGCAAAAGCAATGTCAACTCCTTTTAAACTCCAGTGTGCTAACATATTTGAAATACAAATGGTGCTTGAGAAAAGAGAACAGTATTTTCATTTTAGGGATGCTTGCAGAATGAAAACCTGTAGATGAATCCAGGAGTGTGCCTTTGTAGCTATTTAGATTAAATAAGACTTCTACTGTGGCAAACGGCATACTATCCCTACAAAGCAAACTACACCATGCCACATCAGAACTACAAATTTAATTGTTTTAATGGCCTCTGCAACATTGTATCCTCCTCTACATCATCACCATTTCTCTCAAATGGGAGTGTTTCCCCTATTCTTAGGTGACAAGACTACTTTTCAAAAGTTTTTAAAGATAGTATTGAAAAGCTTTAATGGCATATTTCTGGCTACATCCTGTACAACAGAAGCTAGGAAGTATGTCTTACAGCTCTGCTTTTATCACCATGTAGATAACAGTAGACTTTTTGCAATGTATCTTTGCTAACACACTTGTCAGATCCTGAGAGAAAAATGAAAGCTGTTGACTGCATGGGCATATGGTGAAAGCACGAGGTGGGTCTTGTGGAAGTGGCAAAATAAGGGAAGGAAGTCTTTTGTGGACGAAACTGAAAAATGGGAAGGAAAACTGTTTTCGGTGAATTCCTGGATGTGATCTGGTGTGGATATCGAATGGAGAAAGTGGTGTACTGAACAGACAGGTAACTTAAATTCCTGGGACCAGAACAATGGGAAAAAAAGAAAAAAAGGTGAAAAAAAAAAAAAAAAGAAATAATGGGATAATGGAGAAATGAATGGAAATGATGGTAGACTGCAGGAGTCAATGAATACAGGGTTATCTGAAACAGGCATGTATCACTCTTTTTTTTTCCAAGTTTCTCAGTGACTTTATATTACAGTTGCTTGCATACTGCTGAAGACCTTGGCTTGAGAACATATGTGTTTTTCAGCATCTTTAACAGAGTTTTGTAAGAAGACTTGGTTTCATCTACTACAGTCTTTCCCACCACAACTCTTTGTAAGCAGGCTTCTTGTGGGGTGACATCAAACCAAAGAAACATTATTAGCATTCCTCACTACCATTGGCATAAGGAACATCAGTATCAATACCCAGCAAAGCATAACAGTGGAAACTCTATATGGTCAGAAGCAAAGTACCGGACAAACTCTCAATTTGTAACAAAAACAGGATTTCAGTCTCCAGGTGCTATTCTGGATGAGCTTAGCATTCTTGGGTGCTCATGAAATTACATTCTTTGTAGTTTCTTGTTTCACCAAAAAAAATATAATTAGCTGGGTTATTACATTAATTTAGAATAATCCGTGGACCTGGAATGCAGCTGCAGGGTGTGAGTTCTATGTAATTTTAGTAAATGCTGTATGTTGTTTCTGAGTATCACTGATGTTTTTTTCTAGATTCATTGAACTATGAAGGAGGCATAGGACATACACTTTGTCCTGACTTGTCCAACTTTGAAAAGTTCAGTTGAATGGCAATCCACATCCTTAAAAATTAAAGGGTACCATCATCTGAATTAAGCCCAACATATGCAAAACAAACTCCAGCTATCTCATTTTGCCAGCCAAGGAAGAGAATACAATGCTACTTTGTGCATGTTTACTGGATTGAAAGTGCTACCATCAGTTTTTGTCTAGAACTAGCTCTCCTGAAAGGAATGAAGACAGGCCAAGTGGTGGGTGCCAGAATGCAAAATCAAGACAACACCTCTTAAGCTCCTAAGACTTAAGAAGCCTTTCTCTTTTCCCTTTGCTTGCAATTATTCTGTGAAGCTGCTTTTATGACCTTGCCTTCATAATTCAAGACATGCATATTTATAGGTCTGGCACATCTGATAACCAGGATTTGCATTACCACAGCCTAACAACAATAAGCCTCCCAGCACTAGTGAGCCATTTTACATCAGTTATAATATTGCTGCTCTACATTGATGCCACTGAGTTTCCAACTTCATGGCATAAGCAAAAGGACAGAGATCTTTCTCCCATCTACTGTTATGAAAGCATATTGGCAGCCACTGTACTGTTTTTTCCCCATGATGGTAGTTGCCAGATTTCATAAGTAGTGAGAGGGTTGCTATGTTACTTTTGACCCCAACTTGTCTTCCATGTCTTCTATCTTGTATGCAAGTTTTATAAATGTCAGTGAAGAATAGTAAGGAATCAGATTAATGATAGGTAAAACCACAGAATCTTATAAATAAATGTTACTTTGTAAGAGGCTATACATTAATGTGTTCTGCTAAGATGACATTTGTACTTACAATCCTACAATATTATTTTTCATGAGACATTGAGTAATTGAAGACTGATAATTTGGAAGATTGCTCTTTACATGGAATTTATGATGTTGCAAGAGATTTCAGATTCAAAAGCTATAGTATAACACAATAATCACCAGAAATCTTTTTATAAGCAAAGAGAAATCTTACTTCTTTATTAAAGGAGTAACTAGGAAGGAGTCTTCATCTGAATGGAAAAGGCAACTCTCATTGACTTGGTTGCCATGGCCCCAAGCCATTAAGGTCAGAACAAAAAGGAAATTGTTTGGAAAATGATTTTGTGGTCATTGGTCACAAGCCATCTAAGAGGAAGTCCTTGAAGAAAGTGTATGAAAAGACTTCCAAATGAAACTGCCCTTGTGGACATAAAATTATCCATGCTCTTTCTTTTAAGATAATGCAAGCTAAACATGCTATCTGCTTGCAGGATTATTATTGTGGCCATTGCTTCTATGTAAATGATACACTGATGTAGACTATTGTCAAGCTGTACAATCATTGCTGTCACTAAAAATTGTGACAGGGATTGTGATAACATGGCATGGCTTATTTTATACAAACTATGAATGCTCGTTCTTTTAATGCTGCCTGCTGCATAGGTACCTTTTCAAGAGGAATCAGTTGTGGGCAGAGCTATTAGGAAGAGAAAGTACTTCATTTACTTCAAAACTGACAACTTCTTTGGCTCTGTAACAACTTTTTGGCATTTCAAATTGAAGAGTTAAGTAATTTCTTACCCTCTTGGACAAGGTCAAAGACCTTAAGTGCTAAATTTTATTTTAGGAAGAGTAAGGATAAACTAATGTGCACTCTTATGTCATGCAGCGACATGAAGAATCAGTATTACAGGAACACTGTCAAAGAGAAAAGCCAAAATATGAAAACATGCCTAATTTAGCCAGACTTTACTAGCATAGTCGACGTTGCTTCTTGCTAATGATGCCTGTTTTAAATGTCTTCAAAAGTTTTCAATAAACTTCAGGCAACAAAGAAGTTTGAACAAAGCTACATAGCAGTGTTCTCATAGTAAAGCCAGTTAAGTCAGTTATCTTAAATGCTACTTCTCACAGCAAAAATACTGCTTCCCAGAAATCTCCAAACCAACTGCATCTTATATGAAAAACAATAAACCCACATTTGAGACTGTTTAGATTACAGTAGCAACTCTGAAAAAAATAAGGGATATGGAAGGGGGCAGGCTACTTTTTTACTATCTATTCTCAAATAGTTTCTGTCTAAATTAGGAATCAATCTCTATTCTCCCTGTATTGTTCAGGAACAAACTCCCCTAGAAACCCAAATCCCTCCAGGACATGAGATTAAATGCAAGGAAACAACACAACTATCCCTCAATTCCCCCCAACCCTTCAACTCCTTGAAGAGATTGTTGGTGAACTACAACTTTTCCAAGATGTCAGATGAATGCTTTTTGAAAGATGATTGAATACGTTCATGATGATGGATAACAGCCAGCAATCATATCAGGTTTATGTCTCACACACAAAAACTGTTTTGGAATCACAGACTTTTCCAGTTCCTGATCCCACAGATGGCTGAGAGACAAAACAGAAACAGTATGGTCATTTTGGAAAAAATAAGGTAAGTGTTGTGGTTTAACCTGGCCAGCAGCTAAACACCACAGAGCCATTTGCTCACCCTCCTCCCTCCCTTTCTGCGATGGGGGAGAGAAACTAGAAAACTGAAGCTTGTGGGTTGAGATAGAGACAGTTTATTAGGACATAAAATATACTACTACTACTACTACTACTAATAATAATAATAATAATATAATAATAATAATAAGGAGAAGAAGAAGAAGAAGAAGAAGAAGAAGAAGAAGAAGAAGAAGAAGAAGAAGAAGAAGAAGAAGAAGAAGAAGTACAAAACAAGTGATGCACAATACAATTGCTCGCCACCTGATGACCGATGCCCAGCCTATCCCCAAGCAGCCAGTCCCATTCCCCCCAGCCAGCCACCCCTATATATTGTTCAGCATGATGTCAGATGGTATGGAATACCCCTTTGGCCAGTTTGGGTCAGCTGTCCTGGGTCTGTCCCCTCCCAGCTCCTGCTGCACCCCCAGCCTGCCCACTGGCAGGACAGAGCGAGAAGCTGAAAAGTTGTTGGCTTAGTATAAGCACTGCTCTGCAACAATTAAAACATCAGTGTGTTATCAATATTCTTCTCATCCTAAATCCAAAACATAGCACCCTACTAGCTACTAGGAGAAAATTAATTCTATCCTAGCTAAAACCAGGACAGTAAGCCTTTCTACAGGAGTAGAAAGCTGTCATGAGAACAAAGGCAGTCCATCTCCTGGCTAGACTTGTACAGTCTGTAGCACAAAGTGTGAATTAAGACTTGATAAATCCATCTAATACTGTAAATAGAAAGAAAAAAAGACTTGGAAGTAATGAACAAATTATGAGAAAACATTACTGAACAGTCTTATGACTGAGAGACTAGAAAAAGAGTGCATGTGTCTGGCTAAGACAACAGTCTAGCACCTGATAACCATAAAGCATCATTCAATTGTTCCAAAGGAATATAGTTTAACGACAACAACAAAACCTGCCTAGCACCTAGGTTACTGCGTTTTACCTCACTTTAACTATGATATTACTGTCCCATGTAAAGTATAACACCAAAGAAACCTGCTCATTCTGAGAAGGTCTGAAATACTGTAAAGGGAACAAAGACATCAAGACTACTTCTGATGAAAATTAAAAAATTGTAAGTGTAATATGCTGACACAGTGAAACAGGCATCCTGGCCTGTATCAGAAATAGTTTGGCCAGGAGAACTGGGGAAGGGATTGTCTCCTTGTACGCAGCACTGGTGAGACCACAACTTGACTGTTGTGTTCAGTTACGGGCCACTCACTACAGGAAGAATACTGAGTTGCTCCAGTATGTGTAGAGAAGAGTGATGAAGCTGGTGAAGGGACTAGAAAACAAGACTTATGAGAAGCCACTGAGGGAACTGGTGTTGTTCAGTCCAAAGAAAAAGAGGCTGAGGCTCATCGCTCTCTACAGCTACCTGAAAGGAAGCTGCAGTGAGGAGGGTGTTGGTCTCTTTTCTCCAGTGATAAGTGATAGGACACAAGGAAGCAGTCTCAGGTTGTGCCAGGGGAGATTTAGATTTGATATTGGGAAGAATTTCTTCACAGTAAGCGTGGTCAAGCATTGGAATAAGCTGCCCAGTGAAGTGGTGGAGTCCCCAACCTAGAGGTATTTGATAGATGTGTGGATGTGGCGCTAAGGGTCATGATTTAGTGATGGGAATCAGTAGGTTGGGTTAATGGTCAGACTTGATGCTTTTGAATGTTTTTTACAACCTTGATGATTCTATGCTACTCTGAAAAAGTTGATTAGTAAACAATTTAGCACCTGGACCTATAAATTTCAAAATACAGTGGAAGAGCTGTCAAATCTATTTCACTCAGAAAAGGCAACAACTACACCTAGAATCCTTCCAAAGTACTTTCATCCTACTATTCTCTGTCTTCCTTGCCACCAGTATTACTGGTGACCATTAATGCCATGGTTGTGCCTCGTCTTTACATTTTCAAGTCAGTATAAGCAAGTACCAAGAAATATAGGTAATGATTCCTTCTTATAGTCATTGCCTTTCACTTTGGAGATACACAGAACCTTTCTTATTTTTTTAGTTGAAGCACTTTATTATTACAACTAGGCTCTCTTTTGGATTAGTCAGGTGCAAACAATAATAAAAGCTAGAAGTGTGGTAGTGAAGGTGTTGGGTTTGCTTGCTCAACTGGCTGTGTTGTCCACAGGAACTACAATCCAGAAGCATATGACACTAGGGAAAACAAAGTGATTAAAACTACCTGCATGTTTAAGCAAGTGGAGGACAGGGAAAATGGATGGCACAGAACATTTTTGACCCTCCTCTCAGCACCTTCCTGTGTGAGAAGTGGGCTGAACCCTTCCTTTAGGTGGCTATGGAAGGGATGCAATGGGAAACAAGAACTGAAATCTCAATAAAGAGAAGAACTTATGGATTAAAATCATGGCAAAACGTAATGGTACTGCTTTACACTGAAGGAATGAGTACACATTTTTGAAGTATATTTGACTTAATGTGGTAACCACATCAACTTTGCTTTATAAATATCACAGTTGGGGCTTCATAATAATTATATGTCTTTGCAGCACAGTTGATAATTACTCTCAAATGGATCCCACAGTATTTACCATGTATCTGCTTTGTGGTTTAGAAGATGAGATGGCTATATAATTCGAAGGTATTTTTTGTGGCTAAACCCTACTATTATATGGTACTGTATTTACTGTGAACTATCATCAATATGATCAACACACACATTGTTGAGCATCTTGTTTTGAGCAATAAAATTTCATATGATTGGAAACCTGAGTTAGAATGAAATACTTTTTTTAGATGCTCAATGCACATCTGCATTTTAAAGTAAATACCCAAGAATGCTAAATTCCCTGTTTACACATACTTTTAAGTAATTTCACACAGAAAATTTGCTAGAAAATACATATTGAATGTATGTGAGTGTAAGAATTCACACTTAAGCTCTGATTTTCAAAAATACATTCACACAATCACCAAAAAGTTATTTCTTGCATGATCTGTGCATTTAATTAGAAATCTACTTTGAATATCAAGAAATTATGAACACATGCCAACAGATACACTTCATATGAAGAGGTATTCAGTTAAATTTGTGACCTCACAGGCTGTTCTACTTGACTGAATACAGAAGTGCAGCTCAGGAAGCCTGATCTCTTGCAATGCCTGAAGGAAATTAACTTAAACTCCCCTGCCTCTGTCTCTCTCTTCAGTCTCTTCTACCTATTTAGATGGAAAGATTTTTGCTTCAGATCTGTATTTGCTCACTGTCTGAATGTATGGACATATCAACACAGGTCCAGGAATGGACTCATCACTCTACTCATCATGGTAATATAAATCATGCAGAAATGACTTCTAATGGTGTGTACATTTTGACAGAAAAATTGGTTTTAATCAAAGAGCTTATTCTTCATGAATGAAATCTCTGAGCTGTAACTACTGAGTGGTGTTTCTACAGTGAGAGTCTGTATACAATTTTACCCTAATTCCTGAACAACAGATGTGAGCTTCAAGGTTACTGGGGAACAGTGTCAGTGTCATTCAGCCAGAGACTACTTTTTTGTATGCTCATTTTACAGCAGTTTTAGAAGCACTCACTTAAGGTTACGTGCCTCCAAACAATTTTAAAAAGATTTGACATCTGCTTAGTGCTGAACTTCTCCAAAAAGAGAAAAATACAGAGAAGCATAGCACATTATTCTAAGCTGGTTATACACATTCATTCTAAGGTACAACTAGGGTTGCAATAGCAACATAGATCCAGAGGATGCTCTTCTAGCCCAATCATTTTACACATCTCCCCATCTCCCTACCTGCACACTTATCATCATATCATGATGATAATATGAATAGCTGAATATCAGCTATAAGAAGTCTTGTTGTCATAAAAGTATCAAATAACTTAGGTTGGAAGGCATCTTTAAGGATCATTTAGTCCAATCTCCTTCTCCAAGGAGGGCTAATGGAAGTTACATTGCATCTTGACATGCTGGATATTGTTTTTAAAGGTACTAATATCTCATCACAGCAATTACAAAACATGGTAAACTTGGTGAAATAGCGTTTTAAACGTTTGAAAATCAACATTGAGGATTTTTGTAGTAAAATTTTCAGCTACTTTTTGTGGAATGGCTGCTGAGTTCATGCTGGTGATATCCATCACTTGTACATTTGTCACCTTAATAATATGCTATTATAAACAAAATCTAACAAAAGAAAGTTATCTGCATTGAGGATATACTGAAAGAGTATCATTTGGAGAACAATTAACACCTTTCTTTCTCATCCTGCTGGAGATAATTGCCTTATCACCCTTGCTTCTGCTTCTTGCTACTGACACAATTTCCCTTAGTGCCTCTCATCACAGATGGAACAATTGTTCTCAGCTTGTATTTACTTTTGAACCTTCTTGTTTCTGTTCCAGACTTGAAGATTTTACATGCTCAAAGCTTGCCAGCCTTTCCATATATACCAAGGAAGTCAGAAAACATACTATCTCTTCTGACAATTTTTACCTTTCCTATGCCATCAGACTATCCCAGCTATGACAGCTTTACTGTTCTAAAAAGACATCTGCAACACACCATGATGTCTTCCATAGTTTAGGTGGCTTTAGGTCTTAGCTTTAAGATAATGTCAAAATTTGATGAAATATCAATATAATTAAGTTTTGACTGTTGACGCTATTTTAAATCCTCCCTGTATTTTGCTTAAAAAAGGACAGAGTGAGTCTTGACATCTGACTCCAGTCAGCTGCCATTTCTGTGAGCCAGGGCATGGCCCTTAGACACCTGGCAATCTGCCAAAGCAGCTGTCATCAGGGGACAGCTCAAGTGTCCCTTGCTTGTGGTTAAGCTCTACTTGTAGGGTGATGAAAGTCAGAGTTAGAACAGATATGAAAAGAAAACATATTTGCAACTGATCATGTTGTCTTATGTATTAGATCCACACATCCTTATCCACGATGCTGCACTGGATTCACAACGAGGAAACATAAAGAGAAATTATCCAAAAAGGAAATACTATTTTAGGGGTGAGGGGTTCTTTTCCATGTCTTACCTACGTGTGGGTTATTCATTTCCAATCCTTTTATTTAACCTGCTTCAAACATTAGGTCAAATCTATACTCATCTGATGCAAAACTTCAGGCAAGTGAACATATGCTAAGGAAAGAGCTTTATTCAAGGTCATCTCTATTGTTGGGGTGGGGTGGGGATAATTGTAATTATTATTTTTTCTTTTTAAAAAAAAAACATTATTTCTCTGTGCATATGTGGCTAGTTATTTAGCCATGTACAGAACGGGCTTACTGGGAAACCTTCTCTTTATGACCACATAAATCTTTTTCATTAAAATCAGAATTATTTATGCCTAGGACTACCTGTGCTTGCACCAGACTTGGTGGGCCAGAAGAAAACCCTGCCAAGACCACAGACTAACCCAGCTGTCTAGGGATTCCTTGTTTGCCGTAAGGAGTGGCTTAAGAAAGCAGTTTTTTGAAGTCAGGTTATGACTCCCTGTGGGTCTCCTGTTTATTTTATAAAGGAAAAAATCATGCTACCTCTTTACTACATAACCCAACACCCATAGAGAAGAGGAAATGCTTTGAGAAATTTACGGAAACTTATCTTGGACAATTCCAGAATTCAGATATGTATGCATTAAAGAAAAAGACAACTCCCTAGATTTTGTGCTAAAGAGTATCATTCTATTAATAAAATACAATTGTAGACATTGAAAATAGAACATTCATAAAATCCTGTGCAAATATTTGTGCTAATGAAGGCTAAGGATTTGTCAGTCCTGAAAACTGTAGTCCTCTATTTATCAACAGTCTAATTTCAATGCAGGAAGCTGGAGTGGAAGCTTCCCTACCTTGGACTGCCAACGCTTTCAATCCTGACCTAAAGAGACCCTCTCTAGAAGCAAGAAATAATTCATTCTTTATGCTTGTTTGGCCCTGGATTTATTTCAAGTAAAGCTGCAAATTCCACTGAATCTGTACACAGCGGTTTTATAATATGGTTTACAGTCAACTCCGATCTGAGACTACCTAAGTCATTCCATTAAAACTACACACTGTAGTAAAAATAGAGTGTTGGGAGCAAAAGACAAGAGCTGTTATCCACTTCAGCTTATATTTGTGATTTGGAGGTGGTTGCAAAGGAAGGGAAAGAGTTCTGAAGCAAGCTGAGTCACACCTACTAGTCTTGAAAACTGCATAATAAAAATTAAGAGTAAAGGTCAAACAGCATTGAAGAACAGTTTAGACTTTTATACAATTGTCTCACCTATTCTTTTAAACACTAATATTCCCTATTCGTTTCACAAAATTAAATGCATTCTTGATGTCAGAATTTACCTGTTGTAAGCATGTTGTGTGTGACACAACACCGGCTAGTAATAACAGAGCTGTGCCAAGGGGAACAATGGCAAGGCTGGGAGAGAAGGCAATGGCCCAACTGAAGAGCAACTACACTAATGCACGCAGCATGGATAACGAACAGGAGGAGCTAGAAGCCATCGTGCAGCAGGCAGGCTACAACTTGGTTGCCATCATGGAAACGTCGTGGAACCACTCTCATGACTGCAGTGCTGCAATGTTTAGCTATAGGCTCTTCAGAAGGGACAGGCAGGGGTGGTGGTGTGGCTCTCTATATCAGAGAGTGTTTTGATGTTGTGGAACTTGAGGCTGGGAATGATAAGGTTGAGTCCCTATGGATTAGGATCGGCGGGAAGGCCAAGAAGGCAAGCATCCTGGTGGGGGTCTGTTATAGACCTCCAGACCAGGATGAGGAGACAGATGAGGAGTTCTACAGGCAGCTGACAGAAGTTGCAAAATCGTCAGCGCTTGTTCTTGTGGGGGACTTCAACTCCCCGGATATATCCTGGAAGCACAATGCAGCCCAGAGAAAGTAATCTAGGAGGTTTCTGGAGAGCGTGGAAGATAGCTTCCTGATGCAGCTGGTTAGTGAGCCTACCAGGGGAGGTGCCCTGCTAGACCTCTTCACAAACAGAGAAGGACTGGTGGGAGATATGGTGGTTGGAAGCTGTCCTGGGCAGAGTGACCATGAAATGGTAGAGTTCTCCATTCTTGGAGAAGCCAGGAAGGGGACCAGTAAAACCACTGTACTGGACTTCTGGAGGGCCGACTTTGAACTGTTCAGGACACTGGTTGGTAGAGTCCCTTGGGAGGTGGTTCTGAAGGGTAGAGGAGTCCAGGAAGGCTGGGCGCTCTTCAAGAAGGAAATCTGAATGGTGCAGGAGCAGTCTGTCCCCACGTGCCCAAAGACAAGCCGGCGGGAAGAAGACTGGCCTGGCTGAACAGAGAATTGTGGCTTGAGCTTAGGAGAAAAAGAGGGTTTATGATCTTTGGAAAAGAGCGCGGACCACTCAGGAGGACTATAAGGATGTTGCAAGGCAGTGCAGGGACTAAATTAGAAAGGCCAAAGCTCATCTGGAACTCAATCTGGCTACTGCAGCCAGCCTTTACTGGATGCGGGGGGGAACTTAGTTACAAAAGATGAGGAAAAGGCGGAGGTGCTTAATGACTTCTTTGCCTCAGTCTTTAGCGGCAAAACCAGTTGTTCTCTGGATATCCAGCACGCTGAACTGGTGGAAGGGGATGGGAAGCAGAATGTGGCCCTCACATATCCAATGGTTGGTGACCTGCTACGGCAGTTGGATGTATGCAAGTCGATAGGGCCAGATGGGATCCACCTGAGGATACTGAGAGAACTGGCAGAGGAGCTTTCCATCATTTATCAACGGTCCTGGCTATCAGGAGAGGTCCCAGTCGACTGGTGGCTAGCAAACATGATGCCCATCTACAAGAAGGGCCGGAGGGCAGACCTGGGAAACTATAGGCCTGTCAGTTTGACCTCAGTGCCAGGGAAACTCATGGAGCAGATTATCTTGAATGTCATCATGCGGCACTTACAGGGCAACCAAGTGATCAGGCCCAGTCAGCATGGGTTTATGAAAGGCAGGTCCTGCTTGACAAACCTGATCTCCTTCTATGACAAAGTGACGCGCTTGGTGGATGAGGAAAAGGCTGTGGATGTGGTCTACCTTGACTTCAGCATGACATTTGACATCATTTCCCACAGCATTATCCTCAAGAAACTGGCTGCTCTTGGCTTGGACTGGCATACGCTTTATTGGGTTAAAAACTGGCTGGATAGCCAGGCCCAAAGAGTTGTGGTGAATGGAGTCAAATCCAGTTGGAGGATGGTCACTGGTGGTGTTCTCCAGGGCTTGGTAATGGGGCCGGTCCTCTTTAATATCTTTATCGATGATCCGGATGAAGGCATTGAGTGCACCCTCAGTAAGTTCGCAGATGACACCAAGTTAGGTGCGTGTGTCGATCTGCTCGAGGGTAGGAAGGCTCTGCGGGAGGATCTGGATAGGCTGGACCAATGGGCTGAGGTCAACTGTATGAAGTTCAATAAGGCCAAGTGCCAGGTCTTGCACCTGGGGCACAACAACCCCAAGCAGAGCTACAGGCTGGGAGATGAGTGGTTGGAAAGCTGCCAGGCGGAGAAGGACCTGGGAGTAATGGTGGATAGTCACTTGAATATGAGCCAGCAGTGTGCTCAGGTGGCCAAGAAGGCCAACAGCATCCTGGCTTGCATAAGAAGCAATGTGGCCAGCAGGGCTAGGGAAGTGATCGTCCCCCTGTACTCAGCTCTGGTGAGGCCGCACCTCGAGTACTGTGTTCAGTTTTGGGCCCCTTGCTACAAGAAGGACATCGAGGTGCTTGAGCAAGTCCAGAGAAGGGTGATGAAGCTGGTGAGGGGTCTGGAGAACAAGTCTTATGAGGAGTGGCTGAGGGAGCTGGGGTTGTTCAGCCTGGAGAAAAGGAGGCTCAGGGGCGACCTTATCACTCTTTATAAGTACGTTAAAGGAGGCTGTAGCAAGGTGGGAGTTGGTCTATTCTCCCATGTGCCTGGTGACAGGACAAGGAGGAATGGGCTAAAGTTGCGCCAGGGGTGTTTTAGGTTGGATATTAGGAAGAACTGCTTTACTGGGAGGGTTGTTAGGCATTGGAATGGGCTGCCCAGGGAAGTGGTGGAGTCACTATCCCTGAAGGTCTTTAAAAGACGTTTAGATGTTGAACTTAGCGATATGGTTTAGTGGAGGACTTGTTAGTGTTAGGTCAGAGGTTGGACTTGAGGTTGGATCTTGAGGTCTCTTCCAACCTAGACAATTCCATGGTTCTGTGATTCTGTAATAAGTAGAAATATCTCCATTGACTGAGACAGTGATTTATAAGCTTCTTTTTATTTAGACCAGCTTTCAGAAATGGGCGTCTTGGCATTTCAGGATCTTAGGTTTGCCTTCTGCTTAAGGAGTGGGATTTTCAGAAAATATGAAGCACACTCCTCCTGAAATGTACCCATTTAATGTCATACTGTACCCAACTAGAATTAAAGGCACACCTGTCACTTCTGAAAGGCAGAAATTCACACGGTTCCCTCTGAAGTATCATCCTCCTTTTTTTTTTTTTTTTTAAATTCTTCTCAAAACGCTGCTCATTAGTAGATAGTGTCAAAAGGACTGCCTTACACAAACAGTATTTCCATCAGTCTTCACTATAGTCTTTACTTTTTTCTTCACTAGGTGTGTCTAGAAACAGGAAGTTTCCACTGTTCAGAAGGGTGAAGAGTTTACTTGCTTTATGCCCATATTTTCTGCTTTAGGAACATCTGCAACTCCAAAATCTCAGCCCAGATCATAGTTCTGTTTTAGGAGACTCATTCCTCCTGTACTCAGATGTTAATGTCACTGCCGACATTTGTGAAGCGCAGGCTGGCTTTATGATATGACTGAAAAGGGAAAGAATCAGTGGCAGTAGAAAAAAGGAACTACTTACAAAAAATGGTTTATCTATGTGATCCATATGATCAACTTATACTGCTTTTGGAAGCATGCTTATCATTACCTCTTACATCTAACTAAATTACAGGATAGCAGTTTGTAAAGCAAGGAAGGTAATAAAATCTTCTAGTTTAATAGCATGAATTGAAAAACTATCTGGGAAACAAATCAAAGTCCTCTGTAATTATGTATTTAATCCTGCTAAATTCAACATAAAGATGCACTGATATAAGTACAGTTAGATTAATCTCTTCAGTTCTATTTATTTGCTCAGAAATAAACAGTTCAGGTGGGATTCTTAAAAAATAATAAAAAAGAAAATGAAAAAATAGGAATACATATTCTTTTTTTAGATCACTTTGTAGTTCCTTTCTTCAGAACTGATTAGGTGCATGACAGCACCCTTAAGACTACCCTAGTATACAAGCTACCAGTCAGAACATGACTCCACCCATTTTCCCTATGATTTTATTTCATAGAAAGACAACTGTGCTAAATTTGACCAAAGAATCATATTGACTTAATTTCAAGAGAATTGTTTTTATTAAAAAAGTAATTATGCTTCTAAAAGTTTGCAAAATTGCATCTAAAACAATAATGTTAGAAAAGGATAATTCATACTTAAGAGAATAACATCCCAAAGTGGCAACTTTATTAGCATTTTTGCATTCTTTTTCCCTCTTATTGAGACATCCTGACAGAGTTAACAGGTTCTGCTACTTATATTTTCCACCTCATATCAGTACAGAGATGGGGCTTATTTTGATTACTTCCTCTTGCCTTATCCCACACCTGTATCCACTTAATGTCTCAGGAAAGCAACAGAACTGGAGAGTACAGCATTGCAGAAAATGGTGCACTTACATTGAAAGAAATTATTTAATATCAGATATGGTATGGTTAGGTAGTATAGTATGAAATAGTTGCAAGGAAGTATTACTACCAAGAAAGGCAGTACAAAGAACCAAATCAGTACATCTGCCTTGCTTGCTTTATTTAGGCAGAAACCATCAATGTATCTTTTAAAGAAGGAAAGGGATTAAAAAAAATAAAATTGTGGGATTTTATTTTTTATTTTATTTTTTTTACTATTGAGTACAACAAAATAATTCTTATTAATAGTAAGCCACTCACAAGAAACAGAACTTCATGTCAATTTGTCTATTTGAAGGGAACGCAATACAGTTACCGATTTTTCAGTTGTACTCAACTTTTGTTTTGTACTTACTTTGAGACATATTTGATGTTTTGGCTAAACAAGTCCTGGCTTTTAACTATACAAACATGTCTCTAAAGCTTTGTATTTTGTGTGTGGTTCCCTTACTACTTTTTCAAGCACAGATGAATACCGCATAATCTTCAAGCAGGCAAACTGCCACTCATGGCTCTCTCACAGATACCGCATGAATATACACTGCTTTGGATTGACCCCTAACACAGGTGGAACCAAAATTAGGAAAGATGTATCCACTTTTACTCATCATAATAAAGCTGGGCTGGATTATACATAGTATATGAGGTAAACAATAAATTCAACTACTGAAACAAAATGTAAACCAAAAAAGGTACACAATGGGCCTCACCTGCTCCAAATACATAGCATGCAGCTTGTAGCAAAACCTTACAGCACTCTGATAAACAATATATTACTGGTTTCATATGGGTGGCAAATGATATCACATGCAAATGAAATAACCAGCTCAATTTCATTCGTGACTATATTTCCACATTGAAGATTCGCTAAGATGTTAATCATTTCAGGTCAGACTGGCTAATGGCAAAATCACATAGTATTATATGCTCACCAGGTCCTCTCCCATCAGAAGCAATCTGCTCGTTGTTGCATGCTGGGTTATTTATAAGATTGATTGTACCTGATCCAGCTCCTGGAGAGATATTCCCAGGTCTTTGTACTTAACTTGTGATTATCCTGGAAGGGTTTCTTGGCTTGTGCACCATATGGTATGAATGCACAGGGCAGCCCAAGAAGCTCACCTGAGCCTAGAGGACCGATGAAGCAACTTATTTGGCCCTCAGTACAACTGTCCAAGAGGGGTGTACCTCTGGATGGGCTCCAGGTTGGTTTATCTGTTCCATCCTAAGGGTGCCCATGCCAAGGTCACACCAGATGTATGTCACAGCACTGGAGTGAGGGGGTATTGCACAGGTCTGCAATATGATAAACAAATGGGCCAGAGTGCATATAAACTGACAGTTCTCTTTCTCTTGCAGCCCGGGAGCAGAAGGCCACCAGAGGAATCAGAAGCCAGGATGAGGCAAAGAGGAGATGGCAGTTCAGCAGAGATGCAGTAGGCCCATGGGGCTCCCTGCCAAAGAAGGCAAAATGCCTATATGGATTCAAGGAGTCAACTCTGCCCCAGCTTTCTGTGTGAGAAGCTTTGGTTAAGCAACCATCCCTGCAGTTATGCACAGTGACCGCAAAGTCATGCCGATGACCAAAGCTGCAGCTGGCTGGTACAAGTTCCCCCTGCCTGCCCACAGACCATGTCAGACATCTAGGAGGTTGTGAAACAAGCTGTTGGTCTCCCTGCAGCCTCCCCTGCCCATGAACTATCCACCCCGGTGTGTTTCTGTAAGACTATCCAGAAGGGATGAATCACTGGCATTCAGAGGCTTACCTGAAACTACTCCAAGTATGTGACAGGTGATAAAGGGAGCCTCACATCAGTGGCGTGCAGTGTAGTGCATGTAAATAGCCAACGCAAGACATTTTCACCTGCCAGCACATCCCATCCAGAGCTGTACTTTAGCCCCAAGACAAGGCTAAATACAATAGATACCAGAGAAGTATAAATAGGAGAGATCCACTAATGATTACAAAGCATGCAAACCATGACAGGCAAAAGAAATCCCCTGACCAATAGTCAGGTGCCAGGAAGTAACCCATGTGCCTGCCCAGATTTTTCTCTTCCCTAGATATCCATGGCCATTAATGGAGACAGGATACTGGGCAAGATGGACCTTTATTCTGAACCAGTACACCTCTTCTTAGGCCCTAGCACATTCCTTAGGGACTACATGACCTTTTTTTTATTCAAATAGCAACAGATTTTTCCTTTCCACATTATTCTTGAATAATGAAGACAGTATTTTACGCATAAGGTAGATGAGCCATTTCTTAAGCAAACTTTTTAGCCTTACTTCTCCTAATGCCATTGAAATAAACTGGAAGATAAGTACCAGCTCACATATGCATATTTGACTCCCCTTTACTTTTACCTAACAGCTTTCTGAATTTGAAAACAAGACTACTGTTCTAGATCATCAAGGGCAGTAGAGAAATCAAAGCTACGTAAATATTGGCAAATATTGGCAAATTTGTTTTTTTAAGAAGGCTTTCTAAGTTGCAAGTGTTTTTAATAACTTCAAACAAGTTAATACCCTATAAATTTTGGAGTTCAATTTTATAATATTTATTAATTTTTATTAAATCAGTATTTATTAATTTTATAATATTTATAAATATATGAATACTTTATATTTATTTATTAAAAATGGGTTTTATTTCTGAACTTTAAAGTTAAGGTTTTTGTAAAAGAACTTAGTGTGGGTTTAATTACCAGGGAATTAAATGTTGCATTTTTGCTATGAATTCTACACATCTATGTATTCTGATTATACCCTTAATACTGGTGGGATAAATCTGGCTCCTTGCTGCCTCAGTAGACCTATATTAGCATGTAATGGGTTTCTTTTACACATAGCTGATCTTCACAGGTCTATATATTACATTACAGGACTGGACTGGTATCAAAATTAAAGGCAAAAGGGTTTATTCACACTCGCTATTAACTTTAGGCATTTGATATCAGTATTTTTGGCAGTGTGATGATGATCCTTTCTAATATCCACAGAGTGCCTCAGCTCTTAAACTCAGGTGCTCTCAATCACTTAGATCTCATAGTCATTCCTATTGCTGAATTCAGCTTGAAAGCTAAAGCTTTGAAGAACCTCTTTCCCTTGAACTCATGAGGAGGATGGTTTTGTGCATCATCTGAAACCAGTCTGATTTGTTTCATTTAGGTGTAGCTGATATTTTTTTTTTGCAGCTTTGTTGGCAAAATTAAGCACAACAGCTGTATTTAAAGTTCAATAAAAATCGTTTTTTTAATCTGCAATTATTTCAGGTACTGTTCTCCTTTTTCCCTAAAATCTAGATTAAATGTGTATTTCATTTCAAAAAACTGTTCATTTATTTTTCTTTGTCTGAATATGTTTTCTCTGTGAGTTTGCTCATCATTCTGGATTATATAAACATGATTTTTCAACTAATGAACAAATGGTTTGTCTGTGAAACCTTGCTCAATGCTGGCAGTGAAGATGAGAGATGTAGGTGACCAGAAGTCAGAAGGCAATGTTCTCTCCCTAATGAGGCCAGCTGAATGCTGTGCTTCCTTGCCTGTAGAGTAGGGATACACATCTTTTGTCTGTTTGAATAGTAAAGGGAGAGTCTCAACTTCACAGTCTCTCTCTGTATAGAGTGTAGAGCAGTTAATACAATAGACCCTGACCTAAAAGCTACTGTAACACAAATTAATATTTGTTTTCCAAAGGACTTCAATAATACTAACTAAATATATATTTTTGGCCACAGTGCCATCCAAACTCAAATGCAATAATACAGGAGATTTTTCCCCACTTGTACTGCAATTACTGCAGTGAAGTGTGTCTTTTAAGAATTTTATTGGTGTAAAAAGAATATAGCATCATCTTGTTCAATACCAATTCCTCTGCTGATATATTCATCACCTAAGTGATAGTTGTGTTTTTTCATAGTGTTAAATATGCATGGCCTTTGCCACCAGAAGGCTATGTTCTTACTACATTTAAAGGTGTATAGAGCAGCCATAATTATTAAGCTTGGATAGCCAAAAATTATGATAAATTTAAAGATTGTATTTTTTTTTTCAATTTACATATTGACATTTTTAAAAGAAATTAAGAAAATCTCAAAACTGAAAAACACAAACCTATACCCTGGATCTGAACCATGTAAGTAGCAATTACCTTAAAATAAAATGCTGATATGGTTATTAAAATAACAAAATGTATATTCATTTTTATTACTTGTTACTGTTATAAATGAGGTCTCAACTCAATCTGAATTTTGTAATATTTATAAAACAAATATTTCTAAAAGGTATAAAAGGCAAGTAAAGAGCACTGGGTGTGCGGGGAGTCTATGCTCCACCAACACATGCACATGAACGTCAAACATTTTAAATATACAGAGCATGGCTTTTACATACTAAACCTGAGTACACCTATACATATGTACAATCAGAAAAGGTAAACAATCCTTAAGTTCCATGAGTTAACAGTCTCTATTTTTTCATTCTTTTTCTTGATTACAAACAAGTCTCCATTTTCCATTCCTTTTGAACAATATGTCTCGCTTTAAGTTGTCAAGCAACTCGGCCTTCGGGCCTTATGTATCCCGTTCTTCCCAGATCGAAGAAAAGCATAACCATCTCCTTTTCAAGGCCACTAGGCCTGGGTCAAAAGGCACGTCCAGGTCAGCAGGGGGTGTAACAGCAAAAGCCTTCGATGGCTGTAGCAGCTTAGGGGCCCGTGGTGCAGCAGTCGAATAGGTAAACGAGCCCGCAGCTCCCTCACTATCTGGCAAACCACACGTTTCTGACTGTGGCTCCACATGGCTCTTTAAGGTCTCAGAGATTGCTCGCCAGGTTCTGAGCAATCCCACAGCAATCTTGTCGTTTTTAGTTGCAGAGTCCCACACCTTGACCTCAATTTGGTCCCATATTTCAGGATCATAAACTGTCTGATTGTTAATAAGGAGAATAAGCTGTAAGGTTACCAGGACAGTCTTTGTTTCTAAGGACGTATGATTCCCCATAATGCGCAGCTGCTTACCAGCGAGGGGCAGTTGTGTGCACGGGTCCTCTTCTTCAGCTTGAGCTTCTTCCCAGCTCCTGTGTGCCTATTTCCAGCGACTTTCTCTATGAGCTTCTTTGAGCAGTTTGCTGAGTTTGGCAGAGCCTATCTTCATGAGGCAACCAAAGTGCCTGTTCCTGTCCCGGTCTCTGTTCTGCTAGCCTGTTCCTTTTCATTCCTTCTTTCTGCTTCTTTATTGATGACATAACTTCATTATATCTTGTTGCCTTTACACCCTTCACCCCACAGCAGTCCTTTTCAAAAACAGTTTTTCATTGGTCAAACAACTTTGCATATAACAGCAACAGCAAACACCCAGAAACTTCCATGCCTTAATAGCTGGAGAACAAGAAATCTGAGACTGCATGGAGTCTCCTGAATCACCCTTCTTTGTTCCCTCTAAACTCTTTTACATTCCTGATGGCCTCATCCTTAAGTCTGATGTTATCATCAACGATGGGGCTTGCCGACCCCCATGGCCACACTCCCACATCTCCCCCTTCTTTATTAATATTAACCATCTTCTCGCCATGAATTACCACTCCATATATAACATTACCATTGGTACAATTTGCATTATTATTATTATGCAATGGATATTTGTCATTTAACAATGCTTGTCTGACCATGCTGTCTATCCGTCAGTCCCCCAACTTAGTTTTGAACACACTGGGCAATCCCAACTCATTTAGCTAGAGGTAATCAAAGATAACTGCATTCACACAAACTTTGTGCAAATAGGCAACCAAAGAGGAGAGAACCAGACTGGTGTGGCCAGCCAGGAAAGGCCACAACATCAGCACACGAGCTACCTACTTTACCTAGCATACCATCAAGTCAGTCAGTACACAGGTACAAATAGGAACAATTGACTAAAGCACAGCTGAGAACCACAGCTATAGCATACATGAAAGGAGACTGGGGCCAGAGGAGTAAAGAGAAAGGGGTTATTGTGCCAGGGAGTAAGCACAGTTAGGGAGAAAGCATGAGCCACACTAGCCAGAAAATGAGCTTCACTGGTTTCATTGACCATGAGACAACAGGTCCTAAACTACAAAAATACAACAAAATTTCTTTATGGATGTAACCTGAGCAGTTCTACAGAAGAAAACTTGAAACATAAAATTAATAGAGCACTTCACTATATAAGCTCCTGGATCATGAAAAACATGAAGGCAACTTCTGGAGAGAAAAAAAAAAAAGGATTGGGGAGCAATATTTGGTGAGGACAGGTGTTAGATAAATGATTAATTTCAAATAAAACATTCTATTACATCTTCCTTGGAAATTTTACAAGTATATCCATAAAGAAGGCAGAATTGATCTTGACTGACTAGGCTTTTGGTATTTGTATTTCCTGCAAAGCCTGTTAGCCACTCTGCTGCTTCCAGTGGTGTAGTAGTTAAGGGTTCAAGTATCATTATAGATGCCCTGCAGAAACCAAGATAAAGGCAAAAATAATAAATTCATGACTGACATGATACACTGCCATTTATGTTCCTCTGAAAAAATCCAGTTCATGGCAGGCCAGTGCTCTAGAGCTGAAACCCTGATGCTTCAAGCAGTTTCAAGTGTTGTATGAGAGCTAATGAGATCCAAATCACCCTGCACCTCTCTGCAAAATTGCCTTAGCTGCACTCTGCTGCGGCAGTTTTGCCTTGAATCCCACTTTGTGGGATTGGTTTGGTTCTAGGTATCCTCCAAGGTATGCTATAAAACCCCTGGCTTTTCTTAACTTGTAGGAGTGAGACACAGCTAGTGATTTGGCAAGATGAAGAATACTACTTAGACTGTGTAGGTTTTATGTTTGTAGCTATTCCAAGGACCTGCAAGCATTTGTTTATCAGAAGATTCTCATCACACTTTGAGATTTAGAGACAAACAATTCTTACAGTAGGTCAGTTCAACAGGTATTGTTCTGTTTGTTATAAATGAGGTCTCAACTCAGTATGAATTTTGTAATATTTATAAAACAAATATTTCTAAAAGGTATAAAAGACAAGTAAACAGCGCTGGGTGTGCAGGGAGTCTACGCTCCACCAACACGCACACACAAACATCAAACATTCTAAATATACAGAACATTGCTTTACATACTAAACCCGAGTATGCCTATACATACGCACAATCAGGAAAGGTAACAAACAATCCTTTAAGTTCCATAAAACTCCTCTAAACTCTTTTATATTCCTGATGGCCTCATTGTTAAGAGTCTAATGTTATCTCAACCACGGGGCTTTCCAACCCCCATGGCCACATTCCCAAATCTCCCCCTTCTTTATTAATATCAACCATTTTCTCTAAACAAATTACTACTCTATATATAACATGTTCATGCTGTCTTTTATAATAGGGCAGAGAAAATAGGGTCATCTGGGAATTTCATTTTAGTTCCCCATGATTTCAAGGATCTGAGGAACAGGCAATGGCCTGGATTTTTCTTTCCTTAGTGTGGTAAATTAAATTTGTGGCTTTTGGGGTTCTACTACAAGTTTTGAGTTTGTTTTACTGGCAAGCATTTTGTGGCCGGTGGTATTTAGTTGCATCTAGAACAGATGTTCTCTGAACCTTTATGTATCTCTTGCATACTTCCCTGCAACTGACTTCAGTTGATGACCATAGTGGGCCTTTCTAGCCATATATTGATATATTCCTGTTATTTGTTGACTGAGGTTGCTCAGACATCAATTCAATGAGGTGTCATACTACAGAAGCCACTGGAATTAAAATAAAACCAAACTACAGCCTTCGTAAGAAAAAAAAAAAAGTTAATGGCAACTACTACCATAGCTAAACACAGAAAAAATAGTTATTAGACAATTTTATTTATTTTGAAAATATATTTTCCCTTCCAAATTTTCTAATTAATCTATCAATGTAAAAATTAGTCAAGAGAGAAAAAAATGTAAAAATTAGTCAAGCGAGAAAAAAAAAAAAGCCACAGCTTTGATCTGAATAAGACTTTAGGTCTATGGAATTTTTATTTTACCCATTTTGAAATACCTTGCTCTCAGACCTATTAAAACACTGTTTCAAGGAATGATGTTTGATGTCTGAGACAGATACTTACATATTTCACTCAATATTAAAATGGCAATGATCGGCTTCACAGAGCTATACAAATACCTTTTCAATTGAAATCTTTCTATCTTTTCTATTTTCAAGACCCCAGAGGTACCAAGCTATGAATTTCAGTTAGGGCTTTGCAAAACAGGAGTTAATTAGTGCTTTTCTGTCATTTTTTCTCTCATCACTCACCTATGCATTCCTGTTTCTACAGTGACATGTAACAGCAATTTAATGTTATACAAAAGGAGCAACATTCTTTAACAGTAGCAAGAATATGAGACATATCAGTTCAAACTAATTTTTGTATGGCTGTTTTTCAAACCCATATGGAATACAGTGCCTGCTTTTATTATGGGGATAGCAGACTTTCATTTGTTTACTCAAAAAAAGTAATTTTGTACCTAAAGGAACCAAAGGCTTCAACACAGTGTTACAAAGCATAATCTGAATTTAATCCCTTGTTTTAAAATGCAGCCATGAGTAGTTCCTTGTAATAGAACTTTTATTACTGTTGGATATCAGCTGTCAATCTAAAAGTATCAACTATGTTGTTCTTCATTCAACATTCAAAAGACGAAGAATGAACACCTCAAAGGTCTGATTTTTGAGGCAGGATACCAGGATCTCTGAATCACAGTCCAGGCCCTTCTGACCTGTGAAATATAATCACTAACAACTGCTACCACCTTGACCAAACAAGCACTCTACATAAATTCACAGAAAAATCTACCAAATGTTAAATACAAATGTTTTCAACAAAGTCAGTTACTGCTGGCCTTGCACAATCTGGATTTCACCTAGGTCATAGGTGAATACAATGATTTGAATGAATTGATTCTTATCCTCTAGGATTCTGCACAGGGCAGAATTGTCTCAGCTGGTGAGGGGCATAGCTAATGCAGTATAATAGTTTGATTCCTTACAGAGTGATCTATGCTTTAAGTAATTGGAAGAAATTACAGTATCATCACTAGATCCCATACTTTTGAAGCTGCAAAATGGATCGATTCTTTTTCTACCTCTTTTTTCCTCTGTGCATGTAGCATCAAGTAATCTAATTGAACTATACAGAAACAAGAGCATGCAATATGTAGATAACTCAGTGTCTTGCCGGCTTACTGTTTATCCTACACTTGACCATAACACTACCAGCAGCTGGCAGAAATCAGTTCTTGGATAAAAATGTCTGACTGAAGCTGAACCTCAGTAAATGATGCAGTTGAACACAGGACAGTAGACTTGCAGACACTGCAGTCTCTTTTGGTTGAATGCTAAATTGGTTGCTTTTATCCCTAGTTAAAGAATACTTTTGCATTCCCTGCCAAGTAAACCTTAACACTGCTAAGTTCACAATTAGCACCTTCTATATTTCCTGTCTAATAAGATGATTAGACAATAAGCCTGGCTTCAGTACGTCTGATTTTATCCTCTTTCACCGGGACCACAACAAATTCACAAAACCAGGCTCAAAACCTTTAGGGTTTTCCTTTGGGAAATGCAAGTGCTACACTATGAAAAAACTGCAGTGCATCACCTGGAGTAGGCATATCAGACATACCCTTCATTTTTGATGCTGGCTTGGCACTGGTGTGAGATCAAATCCTTCTTCCTTGTCTAAAGGACTTTAATGACTTCTACACTCAGCTTCTCATCATCTTCAAAAGAATTCAAAAATCCCTACTCTGAATAGGATCTCCCAGCTAAAAAGTTCTTCACTGAGATGAAATTCTCCTTGAGAAAAGTAAATTCTGTCTGCAACAGACACACATCATTCATAGAGGTGAATGGAATAAGGGTAAATGAATTACTAGATCCTGTACACATTTCTTGTGAAAAATTTGAGAATACAAAGAAATATTATGTGACAGAAATAACCATCATTGATGTGGCTTAATATTGCAATGTTTTTATATTAAAATGGTAAGGATGCAGTAGCATACACAGAATGGAATAGCAGACCAACAGACTAATGCTGCTTCATAATATTCTAGAAATTTAAATTCAGCTCTTGAAGTGAACTGTAGAAAGATATTGATTCAGATGACTGTTCCTATATGAAGTCTTTAAACAAATTTCATCATGACTGATAATTTCTCACTCAGACATGGAGTGAAAAATGGATTAAAAGGCATGCTACCATCAAATAAAAGTTCTGAGAGGTGTCACAAGGGTAATTATTCACACTATCCTTTCCCTTTCATAATATTTCTCCTTCCTTCAAATACCATCTTAACCTTACACTAAATACATTCAGAAAACAGAAGATCAAAACAATAAAACATTTCTCAACTTCTGATGGCAGGCAGACTTGGGAAAAGATGGGGTAGTATCCAGCCATAAGAAAATGAATCATGACAAAATTATCATTGGAAAGCTGACGGTATCACATAAATTGCTCCTTACTATACACCCTTCTGTCCTCAGTTTTGACTAGAACTTGCGAGTCAGTGTGATAATACTAATTTTGGTACAGAGAGAGCAGAAAAGAAAAAGAAACTGGCAGTAAAAGCCACAAGGCACCACAGGAGGGTGCTGCACACAGTCACTGCATTCATTTAGCAGGAACACTTAAAGGCAGCATGATTTTATGCTTTCCATACAGATAAAGCAGGAATGACTCCTTTTCCTTCAGAGCACCTCAGAGTGAATCCACCTACCTGTAATCAGGAATTTGAAACAAAAGTGCCTGATACCATTGTTGTCTGTAATGACAATGTCAACTAAGGCCCATTGCTAACATCGTAAGGAGTGAGAATTAGCTCAACAAAGGACTGATCCAATGCAGAAAGTTTAATGACCTTATATTTTACTGTGTTTATGATGTGTTAGAGGATAACACCTCTCTACCTCTAGACATCAGCAGTTATTCTCTACACACTTAACTTCAATACATCTTTGGAAGACTCAATGATTCAAAGAATGAAATTGCTGTATGAAGGGATTTACGCTTTTATAAACCAGTATGTAACAATACACTGATTGTATACAAGTATAGATGTATATTACTGTGCCCAGATATGTTTTCTTTTGCACATCCCACTCGATTTTGAGTGGATAAACAAATGCACAGCACTGTATTGTATACAATACAGCAGAGTTACCACTACCTACTTTTTCCTGAGGCTGCTTACAGCAATTTAACAGAATCTGCTGGTCCCCTTCCCCTCTCAACAAATGAAAGTCAGGTTGTATTACTATACAGAAGCTGATGAGGATAACAGGGGCAGAAAATATCCCAAGAAATTTCTCCTAATTTTCCAGGATGTAACTCCCTTCTATACATAAGTGAAGCTATGAGAGTTTACCACAGTAATCTGATGCATATTGGATGCTCTTGGTAACAAATAAAGTGCTTATAGTATTGTAACTAGACGAGGGTCAGTCTCATCTTACTGAGGTATCCTTCCTCTGTGTTGGTTTTCATGCTAACTCCTTTAACATAATGCTGGCCAACAGCCACTGCACTGCCAACTTCACTTTCTTCAGTCATAATATCTCTTTCAAGTTACCTCTCCAGTTTTCTTCCCTTTACCTGTACAGTAGTTACATCTTGCAGCTTTCCTTTCTCCATAAAGCCATCTTTCCTTATTTATCTCTATGATGGAGCTTGCACTCTTCAAGGAATGAGTGCATCTGCTGTTCTCTCTTTGATCCTGTTTGCTTGACGTTATATCCACTTTATACAACATCAAACCTAAGGCTTTTGCTTTCACCTGTTTCTGTCCCCTCTAACTTGACAAATTCCAGTTGTTTTTCAGGGAGATAGTGAAGGGAGAACAACCCCTAGCTCCTCCTTCTGTTCACTTGATTCTAGTGCTCATCACTACTGTGTACATTACTGTTTGCTTCCAGTAAACCACAGAGCATGCTGTGTGTATGTCCCATACAGTCCATGCTTTCAAGCACCTTCACCCACAGGTAATGCCACTACCTAGAATGACATCTGTAAAGCAACCTGAGAGAATTCAGGATGAAAGCTGCTATATTAAATCAACAGATAACTATCTCAGAAGCAATACTGTGAGAAAATGATACATATCACTGCCTTAAAATCATTGCTGGTCTACTCATCCACAAAGGGATTCCAAGTTAATGCTAGCAAACATGGGAGACAGCACCATGGTGCAGGATAGAAAAAAGCCTAGCAGGTGAGGAAATAATGTTGACATGCAAGATGAGATGCACTCAGCAGCACCACCTTATGCAATGTGAAACTGGTGCTGCTGTCTCTATCCAGGCATGACTTTGCTTTGATAAAGCCACCAAATTTAAACACCAAATATTAACTGAAACCAAAGGTGGCAATCAGGACCCAACACAAATGTGACAAAGTGGGTGGTGACTGACAACACATTCCACACAAAGCAGTGGTAGTGGAGGAGTGGAGATAATCAGTTCCCATGGTCAGTTTCTTACTAATGGCAAAATATTAATATAGAAAAACAAATAATTTACCAAAATAAGAACTCACCTGCTTTCTAATATGTGCTGTGTACAAATATTTGTTTTACCAATTGAAATTTCATTACAAAGGAGAAATTTGCCACAGAGAAGCACAGCTACTGTCCCATGCTACAGGCTGGAGGCACAGAACAGGCAAAGGCTTTCAGAGAAACTCCTGTCAGCCTGCGTTGAGTATCTGTTGTCACTAACACTCTAATTATTTGGCAGCAAAATTCTGTTTCTAACACTGGGACGTACTGTAAGGAAAATACATTCACACATTGCCACTTTTGCAGAAGAAAAGAAAGTATGGCAACAATGGCCACTGCATGGACTTTCCTTTAGGGAATGGAACTTGCATGGGAAGAAAAGGGGATGAGAATTCAGAATATCTATCAGAAGGCAATGTAGAAATAATAAGTAGTGAGAAGACATTTTTGCACACAATTTCATAAATACAGAAAATAAGCTGCTTGTTGTCCTATATCGTATACAAATACTCGAAGTACAAACTGTCTGGAAAGAAAAAATAGAATGTTATACCCTGGTATGTGCCCTAATTCATTAACTGTTCTGTGGCTCCAATCCAGCAAAACACTTAAGGTCATGAATAGTCCCAACAACAAAGGCCTGAAAGCCTGACCATACATCAAAGTAAAATGCACTGTAAGCATAAGCCTCTCCCCTTGCTTTCATGAAAAACAGACAAACAAACAAAAAAACTACAAAACCCAGAGAACAAAACCAGTGCTGCCTCCCTTGGGTATACCAGTCAGGGAGTGGGGTCACAGCAGCCACATTCAAGGACAGCAAGGAAAATATATGTACTAAATGCACATGTATTTGTATATACAAACTTTAAGTACATATACAGTGATGGTATTACAAACCCAGTTACTTATGTAAAACCTTTAGAACTTTTTTACTGTTGACTCTTTTATGGGAAAACAGTTTGCCATTCTGTGGAAACAGAATGTTCCTCTTCTCCCTGAATTTTTCTCAGAGAAGAAATGTTAATAAAATGTCTGACATACAGTAATCCTAGCTCACACAAATCAAATTTCAGGCTCAAGCCAGCACAACAATAACTTTTGGTGGGGGCATGAGGGAGAGAGATGAATGACTCATAGTCTGGAAAGCAACATTTCACAGTCTAGGTCAGGACAAAAGTGAGAGGTGCTGGGGAAAGATGGGTATAGAATGGAGATGATAAATATATTGCCATTTGAAAAAAAGTTACCTGCAATCTAGATTTCCTCAGGCAGTGCCATTAAAGCATTCAAAAACAACTTTCCAATGAGCTGAAACAACAAGATCCTTTATTATCCGAGCACACTTATTCCCAAGAGGACCATTTTAAAGCACAGTTATAATTTCTCCTTTTACTACTGTTGTTATTTATCTTCACCAAAGTAATCCTTTTGCTTCTCCACTCAAATGCTACAACCAGCCCAAAGCACAAACACAAAGGGGGCATCCACGCACACATATTTTCCTCAAGCCATCAAATTGTAGCGAGGTGGGGGTTGGTCTGTTCTCCCACGTGCCTGGTGACAGGACGAGGGGGAATGGACTTAAGTTGCGCCAGGGGAGTTTTAGATTGGATCTTAGGAAGAACTTCTTTACCGAAAGGGTTGTTAGACATTGGAACAGGCTGCCCAGGGAAGTGGTTGAGTCACCATCCCTGGAAGTCTTTAAAAGACGTTTAGATGTAGAGCTTAGGGATATGGTTTAGTGGGGACTGCTAGTGTTAGGTCAGAGGTTGGACTCGATGATCTTGAGGTCTCTTCCAACCTAGAAATTCTGTGATTCTGTGAAATTTAATCCTCTTCTTGTCACAAATGGTTATTTTTTTTTTCCTGGTGAACGCAGCATCAGATTTCATGTGGTGGGACCTGAAATAGCAGCACTATGTTATTAGCACTTGAAGACCAAATGCTATCACCAACACAAGTGGAACCCTAATCTACTAGCTGTACTTCAGAAATGAATGAAATGTTTATAGGGCAATGTTTAGGGAATGAAATGTTTATAGGGCATGAAAGTGAAAGAACCTGCTTCACTCAGAAGTCCCTATGCTCTTCTGGCACATGGAGGGTGAGAAACATCCAGTGTGTATATAAATCACCCTACTGTTTTCATACCACTGTTCTCTTTCTGTGCATTGAGGCTTATTTGTCATTGCAAATAGTCAGTTTAGCACAGAAGAGAGCCTGCTGGTTTTAAGATGATAAAAAGCATCTCAGCACCTATTTACTGCCCTGCTACAGTGCCTACCTACTTCTTACTATCGTAAGTATCATTAATAGTGTTTGGGATTAGTAGACTATGTAAAATCCTTGAAAGCATATTCTTCAGTACTGAACTGCTATCAGTTTACTTACCACGTATTGTTTTTTTCTTGGCACTTTTTAATCCCATTTCACAAAGTTCTGTGTTGGTCCTAGAGACACTTCTGTCCTCCAGATTGGTGAAATGGTTTGCTAAAGTATTTCACGGGAAGGGAAAAATTTGCGATGATGGCACAGTTATTCATATATTTATTTACCTATGCAATACTGTAACCCAAGGAAATAATTTGCATCATCCATCTATTGTTGGAAGATGTTCACTGTCTATGAGTCCAGTTTAAGTTCTACTGAAATTGCTGGGAGTTTGTGGACTTCTAAATCAGTTTAATCATACTTGCATCTCATCTCCATTTCAGAGGGAACACTACTTTAGCATTCAGATATTTCATGGTCTATCAAAGCCATTTTATTTCATCCGATTTTTCATTTATACACCTAATTGGTATTCTGTTCTTTAGTAAGAATGAAAAGGTGAAAGGACAGGATGAATGAAGATGATGACACATTGGCAAAGCTGCACATGGAAATACATATGACATCTGCCAGAAGAATATCCGGTTAGTATCGATCCCTTGTTTGAGTCATCTATGAAAATAAAGGTGAAGAAAATCATTTGGAATCTATGAGGCATTTGTCAGAATTCAGTAAGACCTTGTAACAATAAATAGAGTGCAGGAAGCATTGCTGTGCAAGGGTGAACATGGAAAAATAGAAATCTTCTTGATAAGCAGCTCCATTTGATTTCCGTACTTTGACAAATAGTATCATCTAAACTTTGAAAACAGATTTTCATTTGGCCACTATTTGCAGGTTGTCAAGGTAAGCAGAAAAAAAATACTATTTTTATTCTGATATCATATCAGATTAGAAGGCAGAGGAATCTTATTTCTGCCTGTAAATAGTTTGTGAAAGTCCAAGGAGAGGACAAATATAGAATAGCAAACATGATGTCATTCAACACAGCCACACTTCTGACCACAATGTTGCTTTTCAGATAGCACAGGTAGTAGAGCTTAGCACAGAATTATCTCCTTGAAGTGAGTCATAAGAAACACTAAAATAAAATGAGGCCAATACAGGTGTTTTTAAGGGAAACAAAGAAACAAAGCAAACCATAAAATATATAACTAAGTGACATAAACTTTGAGTGCTTGGAAATATTTTTATGTTAGGCGTTTAAGCACTTGATAGCTTATAAGAAGCTAATTTGATGGACACTCAGAAGCGACACCATTTATAGCTAGGTCTAAAAAGCCTCAGAGGTGGGTTAAAAATATACCCACAAGCTGCACAACAGGAAAATTCCTTTAGCCACTTTGTGTCCCTCTTGCATGAAACTGAGAGCAACACACAAAATACAGTGGGACGTTCCTGCTCTTACCAAGGCTGTATTTTTAAAGGATCTAACTATTGAGAATTACCACCGGTGTTCTTTGATTTTATTATTTTTTTTTTTTACTCTATGGCAGGGCTGTTCCGTGGAGCATTTCAGTGAGCTCCTGACAGATAATCCTCCAGAGTAATTCAGAGTTCATTTGGCAGATAAATGGTCAGCTTCTCAGAGAGATAGCTCAGGAATGACAGCTACTACCTCTTTATGTGAATTCTCAGAAGATTCAAGAGCACAAGGTATTTTCAACTAATGCCAGCTGAAGATAAACGGTAACTTAGCCAAATGCCAAATAGTCATGATGAGATCTCCACAGAAAGCCTTTTCAAAATAAATGTCCAGGTAAACATACTATTCTGGATTCAAAAGAGAGACACAGATTAGGCTAGGAAAGTACTGCTCACCAAATCCTGGTTTAAAGCAGCTTACTACAGGCTTTTTTTTTAATGATGTGTTTTCCCAGACCCCAATTAGAGCAGAGTAATTAAATGTCCATTAAGGAAGCACTTAGGACAAATTATAACTTTTCTTGGGAAGCCTAGAAGGAATTCTAAAAGCATTTTGTCTGGGGAGATGTGGAGCAGAAACACACAACTGTCTGGAAGGGCAGTGTTAGCCAGTCTCTCCACAAGCACAGCCTGAATGCTGCCCTTTGATAGTGCTGGCCATTTTTTTTTGTGTGTGTGATTGTGTTTGACCTTTTCCTCAAAAGCTCCCCTAACCTGGAAATATTTCACCTGTGAAAGGAAACTGGCAATTCAGAAATGCTGCTGGGAATATGCTCCTTCACCAGCCAAACCAGGCTTCATGCTTGAGCTGTTTCTTGCAGTAAATGCTCAGTCTACCCTCTTGGTAAGATGCTTCATGGACATAAATGTTATGGGGTAATACAACAGATGAAATCTAGCCGCACTGCCTGGCATATGAAGGCAGACAAGGCTGCCTAACTACCACACTGTACAGTGCCAAGGACAACACCCTTCAGGACTACATGTTTCAGAGTTTTGATGTTTGTTTATTTTTATAGGAGGTTTATTATTATTATTATTATTCCAGAAAAAGGAGCTACTTCAGAGGACAGAATTTGGTTTAGTGGAAAAATACACCTCTATCTAAAATAATGTTGACAACATTTGGTTGACCTGTTCAGGTAGCTGTATTCTACCTCACTTTTCAGAATGTACACATTTGGCTGCCTTCCCAATACAAGGGCACAGTGCAGAGTCATCAGGCATCTGGATTTTCAGTAAGGAGTTCCTTGTTCAATTTACAATGCTGAACCAACAGAAAACAAACAGGTGATGGAAGTCTAGGGAGGGAAGATGGGAGAGGATAGGATTTGCAAAGGCACTGTGCTACACTTTGATTGCCAAACATGTACATGTAACTCATCAATCACTGATTTTAAAGTGCACCAGGGATGAAAGAAAAGAATTAAGTAACAGAGCAAAAGAATGGACCTTAAGACATCTGCAACATTTTCCTAGTAGGAGCATAAAGAAAAACAGACACAGTTGTACAAAAGGGGGTTGATGAAAACAACTTAGTTTCAAATAAAAAGGCACGCTCTGTCTAATGATTCCTTCATAACTGTTCTGAAAAGCTCTTGAGATTTCTGTAGGCTTCCTGTCTTTCTTCTAGGCAAATTATTTAACATTTCTGTCTCCTATACCAATAATCTACAGCACATGGCCTAATAGTTCCTATTTCAAAGGGGATTTAGAGTCCTGCGGTAGTTTTTGTAGACTCCTTCAACATCCTCTAATTAATCAGTGATTAGAAGAGCAAATAACGAGCAGTTCACTTCCAAAACAGACAGAACAAGGAATGCACATCATAAGAACTGTTCACATCACTGCTTCCCATCTTGGTATTTCTAGCATTCCAAAACAAATGTCAATTTAAATAACCAATTGTCATTACACAAAATACTGAAATGCCAACATTGATCATGTAAACTTCTGTCAAAAATTAGTGTTTGAGTATGGAGGCTCTTAGATCTAGCTTGTCTAGTACTTTGCAGTTTGATATGGATTGAAGAGAGCAGCTCTTATATTTTCTTTAGCCCATGTTACCTGTAGGGAGAAAACCTGCCAACTCTGCTAAATCACCAGCATAACACAATGCTCACAGTACTGGATACTATTAGATTACATTGCATGTTCTGTGATTTAATCAGCTATGAACACACAAAATAACTTTTCAAGGAGGTGCTCCACACCAAAGAGGGACAAAAGTGATGTAGGTTTCACTCTCAGGTGAATGTTTTATGTTTGGTACAAAAGAAGAAAGATATTATTAACTTATCAGCATAAGTCAGACAGTGCCTCTTGAAAATGCATAATCATCCTACACATTATGCATAAAAAGCAGGTAAACTGATTCATTGCACAAGCTCAATGCTCTTATCAGCGGTGAACATAGTTCAGAGAATAATGAACTTCAACAGCACATGATGCCTTGCTCCCTGTTATAGTCAATGCATTTTTTCTGCATTTTTTTTCTCCTGGGAGATGCAAGGAGCTGAGCTCTTCTGGGGTTATCATCCTGTTCACCTGTGCATGACTGGCAGGTTTGCTTTGCAGTCCCAGCACTTGACCCATTCCACTGAAAATAACACAGGTCTTCCAATATATTGATGGGATTTGGATAGTTTGCCTACAATACAGTTTAAACAGGAGAAGAGTTAGCTAAAAAGAAGAAAACTAAAAGAGAGAGGATACTGAAAAGAAATGGCATTAGCGAACCAGGAAATTCAGGAGACAGAGAAGCATAGGTTTTGCATTGTGCTAACTCTCCCACACCTTTCATTTCTTCTTTGATCTAGTCTCCTCCACTTCATTCCCACTTGACTATCTGTCTGTCTTCCTCCTCCTCCTGCTGTTTAGCTGATACATCCTTGTCTCCCATCTCCTTTTGTGGCTCTTAAAACTATCTCTTGGTGCTACCACAGCATTTCTGCTGTGAAAGCATTCACTTTGTGTGTGACTTTGTCTTTTGTCCTGTCCTCTGCCCTATGTCTACCTTGTTTACTTAGGCTGCAAATTTTCCAAGTTTGTTCAAGCTCTAGCATGATCTGGTCCCTTTCTTGACTGGTGCTCAAGTACAAACAAACAAATAAATAAATAAATAAAAGTACCATCAAGAACAGTAACAACAACAATTTCACTACCCAAAAGCTTCTAGGATGCAAACTTTAGCAAAGCATACAACTATCAGGCTTGAAAATATACAATGTTATTAAATGCAAGCATCTTCCTTCTCATTTCCATAAACTCCTAAATTATTTCAGAATAGCTCAGAGCAACTTCAAACATAATTACAAGGAATTGAATAATTAATTGAACTCATTAAATCCATAGTATACATACTATACACAGTAGGGTGTACAGCTACTGAACAGCTATTTAGCATTTATATCTTGAATTCCTACTGGTTTATAGCCAAAAACACATTGTGGTATCAGCCTCTAGAGTGTTCCTGCTGCATTACACCTCTGAGATTTGTCATGAATAGCAAAAAAGAGAAACAGTGCCTACAATATGGTCTATGGGTGATTTCTCCACATAGGGAAAAAGAAGTAAGAGAGATACTGAGAGGTCCATAGTCACTACAGTAGGTATGAAAGATGCTAAGCATCTCTACACGGCATTCAGAATGGGACAGGAATTCATCATTGCATCCCTAATGGCATGAGAGAGACATATCATGAGAAATTCAAAGTGTGGCGTATTTAAAACAGAGTCCACTTGTGCACATTTGTGAATGCAAGCTTCTTCCAGTACATCCTGGCTTAATATTCTTCCCAGATCTTTCTCACCTGATGTTTCAGTCAACTGGATGCTAGAGGCCTTTAAAAAACATGCCAGCTCTTTTATTTAGTATAACCTGCTATATCCAGAGCAGACAGTATGAACAGAATATTGTTTCTCTTCCAATGCTATTGAATGATTGAGTGTGAAAGCCCCCATATTTTCTCTCTTTATTTTTTTTTTCTCTTTTTAATGTACCGTTCCTAGTGTGTTTTCCCATTCGTGCGTATAGCTTTCCCATCTTGTCAGCACTGCCAGTCAGTCAGGAGCTGAGCTACAGACTGTTTACTGTACTTGCTGTCACACAGGTATGGAGAGATTTTTGATCTGACTTACAAATTCCCTGCTCCTCCTGGCAAGCTAGCTGCCTGTCATGCTGCTGCAGGGTGTTTCAAACAGCTGCTCTTTCCAGTACACACTTTTTTACATCTCCAGCTTATTTCTTATACAATTCTTTTCTCCCTTTAGTTTCATCTCCTCCAAACCAAAAGGCATTGGTAAAGAAGCCATGCAGAAGCAAAACTACCACACTATTAAACTCTTCCAGATTCTGGCTCACAGAGAAATTATCTACATGTCCTAGTTGAACATGACTGCCTAAATGATAAACTGTGCTGTTTTTATTATTGTTCAAGCACTATGTGCAACTTACACATGTGACTTGTTGGTTACTTATCAGTTAATGTTTTCTAGAACATTAGGCTTTTTTTTTTTTTTAAACGTATGTCTGTTTGATCATGGACACTTAAATTTGGAATCTACTACAGGACAGCTTCTGCAAAACACTAAGAATTCAGCCACAGATTTCGACAATATCTGGCAATCTGATATTGCTCCTGAGAGTTGGGAGATGTTTTCCTTTGAGTTTTAACAAACTCAATCCATTGTATATGGCTAATGAGTTGGTTTACTAGCAAACTCAATCTCAGCTGAAGCAAAGCAGCAGAGGGTAATGATTATTGAACAAAATTTGATTTTCTTTCTGAATCAAACCTAATCCGAAGTCCTAGAAAATTATAAAGTGCAGTATTTTTCTTTTAGAAGGCAAGTGAGCTATAAAACTAAGGTAGAGTATGTAGAGACTTCATCATTTTGTTGAGTACAAGTATGAAATGGGTCTCAGTTTGTGCTTAGGTAACCAACAGGGGCCTGCAATAAACCATACTTGGCTCTACTTAACCTCGCAGCTTGGGATATACAGAAACACTACCACAATTTTGTATCCTATACCGTTTCCTCATGTATTTGTTATTTTCCGGACTGCTTTGAGGAACAGGGCTACAGCTGGTTTACTGGAGTGAATCTGTCCTGCAGTTCAGACACAGTTACAAGGACTTTCGACAATATAGCATTGCTTACTCCTCATGTTTCTTACCTATAAAAGGAAGATTGCAGCCTCAGGTTTTAGATACATTTAAAACGTTCATAAAGCAAGAGTGGCATGCCTTTGCTTCCAGTTCTATGACATTCTAAGCAGTCACCATTTAAGATGACATTTACTGAAGACCTTAAATGTGAAAAATTAAATTTAAAAAACAAACAAACAAACAAACAAAAACAACTTTAACAATTTTGATATTTTACTAAAAAAACCTGCTGTTGCACATTTATTTGGGTAAACTACATTTTCATATCTAATCTTAAGTTTTCACCTAATATTGTTTTTAATGATTTTATAATTATTGCTTACCCTTACAGCTGAACTTAAGACAGTTTTTACTTAAATCAATTTTATACCAGTGTAACTTTACTGGTCTTAATCATGACAAATCACAGGTGCATGAGAGGTGCAAGATCAGGCCTAAGAGAGATTATTTTCAATTTATATCAGATGTTGTCACCTGTTGTAACTTTGCTGGAAGGAAAACAAAAACTCCTTCCATCCTAGAGCAATGGAGAAAGCAAAGGTGAGGTGTCCTTCACACTGACTGCTGGAGCAAATAAAAATTCCTGAAACTAAAGTACAGCAATTTCTGTGGATTATAGGCACTTTTAAAAGCTTACACACTTCTAACAGAGAACAACGAGATTTAAAATGCTTTGTTAAGCCTTTTTTTCCTGGATACATTCTGTATCCTACATTCTGTGAAAGATAATTGATCAAAATGCAACATATGAATGAATAAATGAACTAGATTCTATTATGCTTCAGTCATACTGAGTGCAGTCTTAGGAAAAAGCATCTAGAATCACTGTATGTTTGTCCAGATAAAACTTTTGCTGTCTGAAATGTTTTATTATTATGTTATCTAAAAGCACGTAAACTGATTCCCTTAAAATATATTTAACATATTCCTCTACTTTCCAATCATATTAGGACTCCAATTTAAAAAGACAAATAGGATGATGTTCCAGTGGAAAGCCTGTACTCAGGATAGCTATGGCAAATATATTGGAAGTGATGGAATAATTTAACTGGTTACATCACCATTGAAAGAGCTTTCACAGTTGAGATGAGAAACCCTGTGCTTCATGAATTCTTGAATGGTGCTGGCAATACTTAATTATTTAAAGTCACCCTTCCACATTAATCTAAACATGAATAGGTTATTGTGCTTCTGTAGAAAAAGCACCTTTGTCCTCTAAAGCGTGTTGCAGAAATTCTGAGTCACAATAACCTTCTTGCCCTGTATCCCACAAGGCATCAGCACCAGTGATGGGAATAAAGTCCAAAAACCCAGAAGCCTAGACTTCTTCTGTACTGGCTGGGGGTTGTGCTTCCTCCCAGGGAGTCCTAACACATTATTCTACTGCTATGAAATCCCACTGAACTAAGAAAATGTGTAAGAAATAACAATAAATCATGGAAAGTAGGAAAGAAAAAAAAATGAATAAAGGTGGTTTTTTTTAGTCCTCAGACTAAAGTGAGGAAGTGAGTAGTTTGATGCCAGGTTACAGGACTCCTATGCTGCTACTGCAAAATTTTCAAGTGTTTAAACATATAAACAAGTTTACAAGGTGCTATGTATCAGCACAAGCATGGTAAGTCATTTCATAAGAATACTTAGCCCATTGCAAATGTAAGACAGTTTGACTTTGCATGATTTTCTTTCCTCTGAGATTAGATTGTTGCACTTGCGCAACAAGAGATGCAGTTTCTGAGGATTGGTTTGTAGCACAGTAATTTGCTGGATTGTGGTAGCTTGACTTTAAATATCAAAATCCCTAACTCTTCTAAGAATGTAAGTCTAATAGAATAAGTAATTCTTTACTTTAAAAAAAAAAAAAAAAAAAAAAAAAAAACAGGCTTGAAAAATTACTTTGACAACCACATTAAAACAAACAAAAAAACCCTTTTCTGCTATTTGACCAGACCATCACAATCTCCATACTTCTATGGTCTGGTACTACTCCACCTCTTCTTGTCTCCATCTCAAACCTTGAGCTCTTTGTGTCGTACTTTCTCCCTCTTCCTCTTTGAGGAGGGGGAAGGAGAGAGCAGCCGTTGTAGAACTCGGCTGCCCACCTGAGTAAAACCACCACACTAGCTGTATAAAAATACTGGCAGTGAACAATTAGCATATATAAGACCATTAATATAACTATGTTCATTCAAGGCATGAAATTTTAAATGGCAAAAGTCTTCCTAGCCACAGAACTCATGAGATCACCTGGATTGTGAGCAAACACCTGTTGTGCTTTAGGTGACTTGCTCTCTCTAGGTAGGACAGTAATAGCTTTCTTTACTGCTTTGGCTGAGATTTCTGGCTGGAGAGGCACTTTATCCCCAGGGCTCCTGAACACAACACCTTTAATAGTTGAGGGACATACTGCACCTTTCATCTTGCACAGACTCCACTTCAGGGGCATTACAGGCATGTAGCTAAATTCTGTCTATTTTGGTGCTTTTAGGTCCAGTTCAGATTTTTAACCAACTTTGATATTACTAGGAGCTTAAGGATGCACCCAGAGGCTTTGCTAAACTGGAGCTTTTAGCTTATCAGCATTATTAACGAAAAACGTGCTGTAACCCCCTCACCTGACTCAGTCATAACCACAGTGTATGATTCTCCACATTTATTAAACACATGTTCCCTCTGGAGCTGGAGATGATACAGTAACAGGTGTTTTATTCTGGTTTCTTTTCAATTCACAAGGAAACACAAATGCGTCTCCAGTGTAACTTACAGCTTTCACATTGACTTCTGTAATTAAGATAAACAAGTTCCCCATATCTTTCACAATCCACACTCCCTCCCATTCTCTCTCTCTCTGTTGTTGTGATCATTAATGTGAGTAAACTAGGCAAAGGGAAATTAAGTTTTATGCAAAAATAAGTGAGGTAAGTTGTACTGGGCATAGTCTCCTCCCAAAAGATGCAGAGATTAAACATAAGAAATCAGCAGGCCTATAACAAAGATGGTGAAATAGAGCAAATACTGGGAAACCAGGGTATGCCCTGACTTTAATGTCAGCCTGGCCTCTGGTTGGTACAAAATTTATATTTCTCAGTAGATCATGAATCCTTCTTGTCCACGGAAAATAATGAGAACACTTCTAGACTGCAAGCAATATGCCATTTGGGACACAAGGATAATATTAAAAACCCCTACCATGATGGTAAAACACACCCGGCAAACCACTGAGACAAGCACAACACATTTCTCACACTGCAGCTGAGAGTCATAAAGAGGATGCCTTGTATCACAAGATACCTCTTCCTTGGCTGGTTAGTGCAAAAAGGGACACCTTTTTTCCTATGTTCAACCCCTGAGAAAATATCCACTGCCATTTCTCAAATCTGAAGCTAGCATATCACCTGAATGTACTGATGAGCTCAAAGTACCAGCCTTGCTGAAGGCTGAGGAAGGCAAGCTGCCCCACAGCGAGGGCATTGCTTAGGCTTGCTACAGCCCCTTCCACTGTGAAGTCATCCTGACTCCAAGTCATCCTAAGCACCTTGCAGTACTTCTCCCCAGGCACTTGAAAACAGGAGGAATAAAGTGGTAGCTAGCAAACTGAATGAAGAACCTTGTGGTTGATTTAGATCAGCTGAGTCCTTGAAGAGACAAAGGGTTTGTGTGACTGCACATGCATTTTTCAGAGACAGAAAAGTAATCCCACTGTAATTAATGGATCTTATTATGCTCTAAATCAACAAGCTTGCAGTGTTTTGGTGATTCAGCACCTCTGTGTTTGGTTTGCAGTTCTAGATGCGTGTTATGCCTTTGTCCACTTCAGCCTTGTTTACCAACGTAGGTATAGACGTAATCTAGCACTAGGCACAATTCTATCTGAATGGATTGGTGGAAGTATTTTGGTATTTTTGCATTCCCACAGTTTCTGTAGAGGCACTTACAAGTGAGACAGATGAAAGCAAGTAAACACAGATATTAAAAAAAAAAAAAAAAAAAAGGCCATTTACTTTCTCACCACACAATGTTTACTATTTGCAGTTCAGTCACCTCTGACAACTGAAATAGATCATTCCATCTCATTTCCTTCCTCCAGCATAACCACCCAATGTATTTGTGTCAAGAATCATGACACTGCAGTTTAATGTCAGTTTTTATTGCAAATAGATTCTTTATTTTTCAAAGTTCACAAAACATCTCTTCGTAAAATACTTTGCAATCATTATTAGTCTATTTGGTGGTGGTTTTTTTCCAACTCTAAATAATGTGAAGATATTGCTTCAAATTAAATGTCCAAGTTTTATGTGACATTCCTCGTAAATAAGTTAAATATATTACTCCCATGCTTATTTATTAAGTGCATTCAGCAGTCAACATTCAAGTCCACTCCCCCAGTCCTTCCTACAAACTAGAAATCTTCTTTGCCACAAAAATTCACCTATTTCCCTCAATAAATCTATTCCTTACAAAAAACTTTTGCCCTTAGAGTCTCATTTTTTAAATTTATTTCATTAGTTTCCATCTCTGATAACTAAATTCTCTTTTATTACAACAGGGAATTGTTATAATGTGCAAATTGAAATAATGATTGTATCACAGCACTCTGCAAGTGGTTTTCATTAAGCTTCCAGCTACTATTCCTTGCCCTGTTGGATATCTTTGTGTCAGGGTTACTTTATGCTGGACAGAAATGTGAACAATTTATGCTGAAAAGGATAAATAAAAACCTGTTAGATAACAACCTTTAAAATACACTGGCTGAGAGAGCTTAACTGCATGTCCTTGTCATAATCAAAACACTTCAAAAACAACACTGCTTAAAACTTAACAGTTATGCTAAAAAGTGGACCTGTGAATATATTCACATTTCTCAAAATCAGAATTCCTACTTGTCATTACAATTCTATGTAAACAGGCACACAGTGCCAGAAATACATTTACATTTTTGAAATGCTAGACTACAAAGATTTGCTTATTTGTAAACAGAACAGGGTGACTAAATTCATACTCTATGTTCAGGTAGGATTTTCTGGTTAATTTTAGTGACTTAAAATAGCTCAGAACCATTTGTGTGGCTTGCTGAAATTTATAGCATGCTTATATTGTTGATCACCAGACTCATCTTGCTCCGTTAGCTAGGTGATAATGGTCTCCACTAGGCATGGAGGGCTCTCCAGGAGGTCGGTACACACCCAGACCGAGTACCCGTTAAAGAATGCAGCGGTTCAGGTCACGGGATGCAGGGAGTGTCAGAGCCTGTTCCTGCCATCGGCGGGAGGCAGAGACGCTGCGTGTGTGAGGTGTGAGCAAGTGGATGACCTGATCCGCATGGTGGCGGAGCTCAAGGAGGAGGTGGAGAGGTTGAGGGCCATCAGGGAGTGTGAGCGGGAGATAGACTGGTGGAGCAACTCCCTACAGGGCCTCAAGGAGAGGTACCGGGGTGAGACACCCCAAATGGGGGTGGATCCCCTGCCCTGTTGCCGTCGGGCAGAGGGAGGGGATCTGGGAGTTGAGGAGGAATGGAAACTGGTCCCTGCTCGACATGGCAGGCGATGCCCTCCCCTTCCGGCCCCACCTTCCCAGGTGCCCTTACAAAACAGGTTTGAGGCCCTGGAGAATGAGAGACCAGCAACTGAGGAAGAGATAGAAAGTGTACCCAGGAGGATGCCTAGGGCGAGGAGGTCGACTCCACGCATCAGGACTGCCTCCACCAAGAAAGACAGGAGGGTGATTGTTGTGGGAGACTCTGTCCTTAGGGGAACAGAGGGCCCTATTTGTCGGCCTGACCCTACCCGTAGGGAAGTCTGCTGCCTCCCTGGGGCCAGGGTCAGGGACGTTGCCAAGAAAGTCAAGTGCCTGGTACGGCCCACTGACTACTACCCGCTACTGGTCTTTCAGGCTGGTAGCGATGAAGTAGCAAAGAGAAGTCCGGAGGCGATCAAAAGAGACTTTAGGGATTTGGGGCGACAACTTAGAGGTTCAGGCGCACAGGTTGTGTTTGCCTCTGTCCTTCCGATAGGGGGGATCGAAGCTGAAAGGCGTGCTGTTCGCATAAACTCGTGGCTTCGAGACTGGTGTGACTGGCAGAACTTTGAGTTCTTTGACCACGGGAAGGTCTATGCTACGCCGGGCCTGATGGCACCGAATGGGATGGGCCTCTCTCGGAGAGGGGTAAGGATCTTTGGTCAGGAGTTGGCAGGGCTGATAGATAGGGCTTTAAACTAGAGTCGAAGGGGGAAGGGGCTAAAACCAGGCACGCCGGTGAAGACCTAAGTACGCTAGAATCAGAGGGGCTGTGTGCCAGTGGGGTCCTTCGGTTAGATCCACAAGGTGCTGAGTGTAAGGAGACGCACCTGAAATGCTTCTACACGAATGCACGCAGTATGAGGAATAAAATGGATGAGCTAGAAGTCCTGGCCCAGTCCCGCAACTACGACATCATCGGCATAAGCGAAACCTGGTGGGATGAGTCCTGTGACTGGGGTGTTGCGATAGATGGTTACAGGCTCTTCAGGAGGGACAGGCAGGGTAAGCGAGGTGGTGGGGTGGCGATGTATGTGAAGCAGGGGCTGGACTGTGTGGAACTTCAGGTCGGCGATGGCAAAGTTGAGAGCCTCTGGGTAAGGATCAAAGGACGAACGAATAAAGGGGATCTCGTTGTGGGAGTCTATTACAGACCGCCTGGACAGGACGATAGCGCCGATAAATTATTCTTTACAGAACTAAGAGAGGCCTTGAGATTAACTCCCCTTGTCCTTATGGGGGACTTCAACTTGCCAGACGTTAACTGGGAGTGCCACACGGCTGACACGAGCAAGTCCAGGAGGTTCATGAAGCACCTAGATGATAACTTCTTGGTGCAGGTGCTAACGGAGCCAACTAGGAAAGGCGCCCTCCTTGACCTGTTGCTGGAAAACAGAGAGGGTCTGGTGGGAGATGTGGTGATTGGTGGCCGCCTCGGTCATAGCGACCATGAAGTGGTTGAGTTCAAAATTTACGGTGACAGAAGGAAAAGTGCCACCAAAACCTCATCCCTAGATATGGGGAAGGCGGACTTCAGGCTGCTCAGGGAACTAGTCAGCAAGGTCCCCTGGGAAGCTGCTCTTGAAGGCCTTGATGTCCAACAGTGCTGGTCACTCTTTAAGCGATGCCTCCTAGAAGCACAAGACCAGGCAATTCCTAAATACCGCAAGTCAGGCAGGCGCGGCAGGAGGCCGGCGTGGCTGACCAGGAACATTCTTATGGAGATTAGGCGGAAACAGAGAGTGTTTTGCTACTGGAAGGAGGGCCAGGTGACATGGAAAGAATACAGGGATGCTGTTCGTGTTTGTAGGAAGAAAATTCGTGTGGCTAAAGCACACCTAGAGTTGAAGCTGGCTGTGTCTGTGAGAGAAAATAAAAAGGGTCTTTTTAGATATGTGAATGGAAAAAGGAGAACTAAAGAATACGTAGGGCCGCTCCTTGATAGGGAAGGTCTTCTCACAGACGATGACATAGGCAAAGCAGAGACGCTTAACGCCTTCTTTGCCTCTGTCTTCAATGCCGATGATGGGCTTCGGGACCCAGCGTGCCCTGAGCTGGAGGACTGGGACGGTGGGGATGACAAACTCCCAACCGACCCTGAACGTGTGCGGGATTTGCTACTCCACCTGGATCCCTACAAGTCCATGGGTCCGGATGGGATTCATCCCCGGGTGCTGAAAGAGCTGGCGGACGTCATCGCGGAACCTCTCTCAATTATTTTTCAACGATCCTGGGAGTCTGGAGAGGTCCCGGTAGACTGGAAGCTGGCAAATGTTGTGCCGATTTTCAAGAAGGGTCAGAAAGAAGACCCTAGCAATTACAGGCCTGTCAGTCTCACGCCAGTGCCTGGTAAAATCATGGAGAAGATGGTTCTCGAACTTACTGAGGCGCACCTGGGGGACAAAGCAGTCATTGGTCCCAGCCAGCATGGGTTTGTGAAGGGCAGGTCCTGCCTAACTAACCTGATTTCCTTTTATGATAAGATCACCCGTATGGTGGACCAAGGGAAACCAGCTGATGTGATTTTTTTGGACTTCAGCAAGGCTTTTGACACGGTTTCCCATAGGATCCTACTGGACAAAATGTCCACCATACAGCTAAATAAAAACATCATACGATGGGTGAGCAATTGGCTAACGGGCAGGGCCCAAAGGGTTATGGTGAATGGCGCTGCGTCAGGCTGGCGGGCGGTCACTAGTGGGGTCCCTCAAGGCTCCATTTTAGGGCCGGTACTTTTCAATATTTTTATAAACGATCTGGATGTAGGAATAGAAGGTATTTTGAGCAAGTTTGCCGATGACACCAAACTTGGAGGAGTTGTGGACTCTGTTGAGGGTGGAAAGGCCTTGCAGAGGGATCTGGATAGGTTGGAGAGCTGGGCGATCGCCAACCGCATGAAGTTCAATAAGAGCAAGTGCCGGGTCCTGCACCTGGGACGGGGAAACCCTGGCTGCACGTACAGACTGGGCGATGAGACGCTGGAGAGCAGCCTAGAAGAGAGGGATCTGGGGGTCGTGGTAGACAGCAAGTTGAATATGAGCCAGCAGTGTGCCCTGGCAGCCAGGAGGGCCAACCGTGTCCTGGGGTGCATCAAGCACGGCATCGCTAGTAGGTCGAGGGAGGTGATTGTCCTGCTCTACTCTGCGCTGGTGCGGCCTCACCTCGAGTACTGTGTGCAGTTCTGGGCACCACAGTATAAAAAGGACATGAAACTGTTGGAGAGTGTCCAGAGGAGGGCTACGAAGATGGTGAAAGGCCTGGAAGGGAAGACGTACGAGGAACGGCTGAGGGCACTGGGCCTGTTCAGCCTGGAGAAGAGGAGGCTGAGGGGAGACCTCATCACAGTCTACAACTTCCTCGTAAGGGGGTGTCGAGAGGCAGGAGACCTTTTCTCCCTTAACATCAGCGACAGGACCCGCGGGAACGGGGTTAAGCTGAGGCAGGGGAAGTTTAGGCTTGACATCAGGAGGAAGTTCTTCACAGAGAGAGTGGTTGCACACTGGAACAGGCTCCCCAGGGAAGTGGTCACTGCACCGAGCCTGACTGAATTTAAGAAGAGATTGGACTGTGCGCTTAGTCACATGGTCTGAACTTTTGGGTAGACCTGTGCGGTGTCAAGAGTTGGACTTGATGATCCTTAAGGGTCCCTTCCAACTCAGGATATTCTATGATTCTATGATTCTATGATTCTACTTTGTCATTCTGTATTGCCTATAGGTAAATGAGTTTGCTAGCATATAATCCCATTGCTGCCAGGGTCACCAGAAGTCTGAATAACACATAAAGAATCCACTTAATTGCAAAGATTTATAGCTATGCTGTTTTCTTTTCTCCCTTTCCACTCAAACTTGTCTTCCATGTCTGACATGTATAGAAAAGGGAGAGCTGCTTATTCTAGTCAAAATCAGCAGCCACAAGGACCACAGTTCTGCAGGGATTCCTTATTTCTGCTGCTAATGCACAGGCAACAGAGAAGCAGTTTTCTAATCCACCCCAGACACAGTACAGAACCAAAGAAAAATGATGTGTCGGTATAGTATCAGCCATCACGTCTGCAATAAAGCAATACATTACATGACTGGCAAAAAACAAACAAACAAACAAAAAAAACAAAAACAACACAAACACAACAAACCAAAACCACAACAACATAGCTTCCAGAAGCAACAAGCTTTTCATTTTAAGCTGTTAATTTTGATTTAAGGTATCACCCTCTCTAAGGTAAAAGACACGTGAACTATTATGCAATAAACAGATGAGAAGTTTTTGAGTCTTTAAAGTCAGAAGCAGAAAGTTGCCATTTGAAAATCTCTTCTCTGCCTGTCCCAAAAGCCCAGTGTTTGAACCATGTATAATTTCTACTTCATATGGAAGCCTTTTCCTTTGCTTTATTTATGGTTGTGGTACAAGTTTGGGTAACAGAGGAATTGACCGATTCCAACCAACCAGTGAAATGATTTTTTGTAACCCTCTCAAAGCACTTTCTGCTTGAACTGATTTCTATAAACTTACCAATGGAGCGATGAATACAGGTGTGCTGGTTATCACTCAGAAAAAAGCCTTCTTTGCACTGACATTCGTAGCTGCCCATAGTATTTACACATATCTGCTGGCACCCTCCATTGTTATCCTGACACTCATCGACATCTAGGAGAGAAGGAAAAGGAAAAGCAAGGTTATATAAAGATTCAGAACAAACATATGGAAGAGCAGGGAATCCATAAAAAGGCATACTGAAAATTAAGCTAATCAAAACTACCCAGACTCCATCACAGTTAATCTAAATTAATCCATCTAATTATTTTTCCTGCATCCCAGGATTATAGTTAAAATAACAATAAATAAATAAATAAATAACAGATCAAAGGAGTCTCTGCAAAGTCTCCATGCATTTTGAGCTGCAAATTAATTTCCAATCTGCAATAAATGTTCTAAATGTTAATGTTCTAGAAAGGCTGCAACCCCATCTGCCAAGTGCGGTGTTGCACTCTGTCATTCCCACTCTGCTTGGAAAGACATACTTCAGGCATACAGAATTTCTATCAGGGGTAGCAGGCAAACACAAAGGGCATTATTAGGTAAAAAGAGTCTTTACAGAGTTCTGGTCTTGAACAGAACAGCATGTTTCAATTACTGGAGTCATAACTCCCTACTTTGTCAGTTTGTTTACAGTTGGTTAATGAAAAGAAGGCTTCTTAAATCTAAATGTTCCATTTCTGTACTGTCATTTTAATAGGCATATATATAAAACCACAAAGGCAGCATTAGCTACTGGCTGTTTTGAGAGTCACTGCCTACCCCCCCGGGCTCCAATCACCTCCCTTTGGCATAAAAAGTTTTTATGCTGTTGCATTTGACAGAAACATGTGTTTCAGCATTGGGAAAACACTGCCACTAAAAGATGTCTGACCCATTTTCAACCTTGAAACTCTCCTGTTTGCTCATAAGAGGTGTATCATATCCATTTTCTGTTTTCTGTTTGGATAAAAGAAACTTGCCACCTGAGAAATCCGTGTTTTTCTTTTTTTTTTTTTTTAATAGACATGCTGCCACCAGTTAGTTATTCTACCATATGTGCCAACATGTCAGCAAACAATTTGGTGTTATGTTTTGTTTTCATTTTTTTTGGGAAAGGGGAAAAAAAACACACACCAAAGCTAAAACCAAAAACTACAACAACAAAAAACAGATTCACAACACTGAGAGCCTCAGAAGAGCTAGCACAGCTCCTTCAGAAACTAATTGCTGCAGGACTGGCCACAGTACACTAAAGTAAAACCTAACTGCTTTTGCCAGTGCTCTACCAGGCAAGGCCAGGGAGCTCAGAAAAGCTGGAGAAACATAGCTGGTAACTAATGTAGGAACTTAACCTAGCAGCTTGCGCAACTAAGCCGGCTATTGCTGTTTGTGCTACTCACACTTCATGTAGATGACAGAAACTCAAGTATTTTTTCACAGAGAAGGAAAGCTCTAAGGTAATTACAGCAATACCCACAGAAACCAGACTGTCTACTCGTGTCTTGAATTGCAATGCAAGTACATAGACAGTCCTTTTCATTTATTTTGTTTCATTTTATTTAAGCACTATTGCCTCACATTTCCTGTGTCAACATCCTCCCTGCCCACAGTTCTTAGCCTTTTCCAGATCCAAACCTATTTCATAACCCCATCAGAGTAGTTTGGGAGAGCCTAAGAAAAGGAAAAGTGAAGACGTTCCTTGCTTACTGCAGTATGAGAAGGACAACTCTGTAAGAATTTTCATCTGTAAATCGGCAGGCTTTGCTGCCCTATTAGTGCCAACTCAAACTTGTTCCTTCAAAACAGCATACTGCAATCTAGATTCACCTCTCTGGAAGATTAGTCGAAAACTTCCTGAAGGAAAAAGTCTCAGTTGGTAATTGTACAAACCTTAAAATTTTGCTACAAAGCATACAGCCTTTCAAGCATTGTTTATAGTATCACAAAGCAAGTTGAACAATTGTCTTCCAGCTCTGATGAATAACCTGAAACAAACGCAATGATTTTATAAACATTATTGTCTGCTCTTGATAGTAAAGGCTGGTGATTTACCACTTTTGTAGAGACAGCTCAATTTACCACCAACCCTCAGATTCTTACGCTGGAATAAAAAAAACAAAACAAAACAAAACACCAATTATTTGTATATCTTCAAAACTTAGAAATGAAAGAGCTGCCAAAGATGTTTTTATTTTCTTTCATTGTGCAACTCCAGTTCAGTGCAGCTCAAGTTGCCCAGTTGAACATGTAAACACCAGTAATGCAGCAAATGTGAGATTGCATTTTGGACCAGACATTCTAGAGATTAAGTTCCACATAAACACTAAAATAACAAGTCAGTTTTTCAATAAAGCTCCTCTGGCTCCGGTTTTGGAGGCTCTACATGTCTACATGTAGGCTCACCACCTGACATTGTGATGATTCCATATCTACAGCTTATAGGATAGTTGAACCTCAAAATCTTACTGCTGATCCCAAAGGGGAACCTGGAGCAAGGTTTCTGCAAACACATGTAATCTAGACTCACAAAAAGATGGAAAAAGGTCCTCACCTGAGCTGTAACATTCCTCACAAAGACCTGCCCTGTGATTGTCTCCACCAAAGGCAATCATTGATAATCATTGAAAGTATCTAGAAATAGATGCTCAGTTTCCACAGCCCTTAACTGCTCCTTACTAACATACCTAAATAGATAAAATGACTACCAGCACAACGGCTAGAATCACTTATACAGGGGATAGATCAGTGTGAGAAACCTGTTTTTCAAAGGAGATTGGGACCTGAATTTCAAATTGGCTAGCCATCATCAAGGAATAAGGGAAAATCCAGATTAGGGAGGGGCTGGGAAAGAAGTATCTTTCAAATAAAAGGGAAAGATAACGGATGCATTTATACATATACATACATATATAGAGAGATACATCTATATATCAGAAGTATGATGCAAATTAATGCATACCTGAATTTGCATAAGACCTCTAGCTTTTTGGCCCACTGCCTTCACATAATCAAACTTGTGTTCTGTAACATGAGATCCTCTAAGAGAATGGTAGTGTGGAACAGTATCGAAGAGTAGGAGACATTACAGATGATAAAGATGGATGTTTTATTTATTACATAAACAAATGCTTTTAGTTTCTCATTTAACTTATCTGATGAACACTTCAAACATGCTCCACTGGTATTTCACCTTGATCTGGCTCAGAACTTCCTTCAGTATCTGCCCTAAGGAAGCTATTCTGACCATGTGTCCTATTTGGATATGAGGGAGAAAGGTCTGCTAAGGGTACCCAAAACCAAAACCACAAGCAGGAAGACACAAAAGTGGAAATGGTATACAGAGTCAAATGACAAGTGAACGGTATGAACAGTATGTTCACTGTCCAATTCCTCCCATGATCTTCTCTTCCTTCCTTCTGGCATTTTTCTTTCATGTGAGCATTCTTGTAAGCACTCAAGCCCCTCAGAAATCCGAGTCATCCTTGAAGTCTCCAAAGCATTTAGGAGTGACAGAACAATTCACTTACCATTGCATTAACATTCTTTGGAGACTTCTGAAAACAGGACTTTGACTCATGATCCAGGGAACCCATCCTGTACATTTTACTCTAAGCTATTCTTTGAAATTCATTGAAGATTTTTCTAAGCAGCCTATTTTACCCATTGTAGAACACTGTGACAGAGAGATGAACTCTTGACAGCATTACTGCATACTTTTCTCAAGTTAGAAACTAAACACCACTAAGGATATACTGTATATGTAAAAGAAATTATCAGCAATGTCAAGCTCAGAAAATACAAATATGCAATTTTGGAATTTAAAAAATCGTTATATTCTGAATATTTCTAACCAAAAAAGGGTGAAAATCTCAAAAATCACATTCCTGGATTTACTACAGTAACAGCTGTTATAATAATAATAAAAAAAGAACATCTAGCCCAACATCCTATCTTTCACATTGCCTTGTAGTGGATATTCAGGAAAGACTATACACATGGAACAGAATCATTACTGACATGCCCTCCTGCTTCCTGTGATCACATACCTGTTAGCCTTCCTAAACCACTAGCCATGCCATTGCCACTGGTGGACCTTTCCTGTATTAATTTTTCCAATCTCTTCTGAACCTAGCATGATGGTACAATTTAATTGAGTTGAAAGAAGACTTCTTTTTCTTTCAAACACGTTTCATAGTCTGAATGAATGTCTCCTAATGCCATTATTGTAATATACAGTTAATATTCATTTCCTACTTGCCTTTTTCATATGTTTTGTGATCTTACCAATACCCCTCAGCCTTGTATGGTCTACCTGGTCTATTTCAATCTACAAAGCACAGCTATACACAAATAGTATTACAAAGATAATTCAAATGACTTCAGTACATCGTGTTTAAAACAAGTGCCCATTTCTAGAAATTAATGTTAATGACAGCAACAGTTGGCAAGTGTTCTCATTTCTCTATTCCATTCCCCTCAAGCACCATGATACTCTGTTGGAGTGGGTGTCTTGGAAGATATGATTTCAAGATAGCTGTGGAAGCCCAAAGAGTAAATCTGCCATGCAGGACCTGAGGAAGTGGTATCAGGTAAGATGCTGCAGGCAGGTGTTCCTGCTGGAATGCTCACACAAGTAGTGACATGTCAAGGTAGGAAAGTTAATACATGGCATCAGCTGAGGGGGCTATGAGAACAGGGATCATTAATTTAAATAATTGCTAAACCATCTTTCTTACGCCAACTTTATATGAGAAAACAAAGGGAAATATTAGAAGAAAGAAACCACTACCTACATACACAACATTTGTATCTCCAGGAGATTTGACATCAGACTTTAACAAGAATTTAAAAGCATGACTCAAATTTTCTACCATTTGCACATGACACTAGAATTCTGCTTTTTGTTCCCTTCCTTCAGAAAGAAATGGAAAAATGTGGCAAAGGAAAAACGAATACCAAGCCCATGAATCCAGTACTTCACTACTGTGGTTTCAGTAACCTTCAAGGAAGCTTTTGCTGAGAAGAAGTCCACTTTTTTTTCCAAAAAAATAAAATTCTTTTTTTTTTTTTTTAATGTTTACCAGAGTTGAAATTATTATTTTTTTAATGTTTAATGTTTACCAGAGTTGAAATTTAAAAAAAAAAAAAAAAAAAAAAAAAAGGTAAAAAAAAGGTAAGAAAAGAATGCCTTTCCTTGATAAATAAAGGACATTTTACAGAAAAGAGAAACACGAATAAGTAATCACAAGGACACTTTTGATGATGAATACACAAACCATTCTAAAATGATAAATGAATATTGTAAAACACAAGGTTTCCCTAGAACCACTCTTCTCTTATGTGCAGTGGTACAACACCAAACGCATGCCCATGACCTCTCCTGAAGAACCCCACCTCTTAATGGGCTACAATCACCTATCACCTGAACACCCACAGAGTAGGTTTCTTATTTGTGTGCAGTTAACAGATCCACAGAACTTGAAAAGAAATGCTCAAAATCTTTCTTTCCTGCAGCTGCTTTGTGAAACATGGTGGTATTCCTTAAACTTCACAGTACATACACGCTCTAAGTATGGCTGTAACAGATGCCTCTTATGGGTAATGAACCTAAGGAATTTTTTAATGTTGCTCCAACAGTTTTTGTAATAATCTACTTAATCTATTGAAACTACCACTTAAGGCAACCATAAACACAGACAAATCTGTATCTGAGGTGGAAATAGTGGTTCAGTTTTCCTGCAATACACTCGATCTGCTGCAATAGTATTTGGTTTAAGGCGTTTTGCTCTTAAATTTGAACCCTCACAATTAATGAGATTATAAAGACCCACGATTTTCTAAGTGCATCTCAGTAAAATAGACTTCTTGGCTATCTGTATCTCCGACATATTTATACAGTGAATTTCAGAGGGTATTGTAAGTACTGAACAGCTGATGGCATATAGTGAGTCTCAGGCCTGTTCAAGAAAATGCTGCACTTGCACAGGCAGTGGACATTGTTACTCATATCTAGTCGGTGCCAAAAAGGCTTGATGCATTGGGACCAGGGTGCTTATTCTTATATAATCAAACCCTAAACAATTTCTAATTTGCATGCCAGTCTGGCTTCCTGTCCTGTAAATGCAACTCTAAGCCTGTTACTGTAAATCACCAGTAGGATCCAGAACCCATTCTTTGCTGTCATATTAATTTTTTTTATTGCTTCTCTGACTAATTTCAGAAGCAGTTTCTTAGTTATAACTGGAAAAAAAAAAAAAAAAAGACAAATAAATAAATGAAGTTCCTCAGCTTCTTCAAAGGAAATCATTCAATCTCCACACTTAAGTCTAAATATATCAATGCATATACTCACAATTTTCACAGAATGACAGAATCATAGAATTGTCTAGGTTGGAAGAGACCTCAAGATCATCGAGTCCAACCTCTAACCTAACACTAACAAGTCCTCTGCTAAACCATATCACTAAATTCAACATCTAAACGTCTTTTAAAGACCACCAGGGATGGTGACTCCACCACTTCCCTGGGCAGCCCATTCGAATGCCTAACAACCCTCTCAGTAAAGCAGTTCTTCCTAATATACAACCTAAACCTCCCCTGGTGCAACTTTAGCCCATTCCCTCTCATCCTGTCACCAGGCACATGGGAGAACAGACCAACCCCCACCTCACTACAGCCTTCTTTAATGTACCCATTTTTTACCTTTAAGTACAAAAACTATTTTTCAGAAGATAAGGCTGAAATACTGTTCCTCTTTATTTGCTAATACATATCTGAAAAATAGAATTCTGGTACTTTAATACAACAGTCTGAGTTATCAGTGGAAAACTTCTCAGCCTGTACTGGCCACAATATACATACACTAGGAATAGTTTCAAATGATCACTTTAGGGAATTTTTGACGATTCACATACACTGAAACAGAACACCTCATTTTCAAGATGTCTGTATACTTATACATAAATTATGTTGGAGAAACTGTGTGAGAGGAAAAATCTTATATAAAAATGTACTTCTTTCCCATTCAAGCTTATTTCACTAAAAGAATTAAAAAAATCACCCATGAGTTTTCTCTTCTTAGTACGTTGTCCGATATAATAGCAAATGCAAGAAAAGAATTAGAAAACTCTACAGTACATCCTAAGATTAAAAAAATCCTTTTTTTTTCCTTGAAGGACTACACAATTTTATTTTTTTTTCTATTTTAAGGGAAAGCCAACTTTCAAAGTCGTGCAACAGAACCTTGTCCTTTCTGTATAGCTCTTCATATAAGAAGAAAAAAAAAAAGACATGAAAACATGCCCACTAACATGTGAGTCAAAGTATACCCAAAAGGTTCCCAGAATTCTGGATGCCCAGCTGTTGCTAAGGATTGTCTATAACACTGTCTTCTAAATAAATTCAGCAAATACATCTTTCCACTCTTTTGAACTCTTCGGTTTTTACCATAGAATCACAGAACGGTTTGGGTTGGAAGGAACCTTAACGACCATCTGGTTCCAACACCCCTGCCATGGGCAGGAACACCTCCCACAACACCAGGTTGCTCAAAGCCTCATCAAACCTCACCTTGAACACCTCCAGGGATGGGGCATCCACAGCTTCTCTGGGCAACCTGTGCCAGTGCATCACCACCCTCAGAGTAAAGAATTTATTCCTTATATCTAATCTAAATGTACCCTCATTCAGTTTAAAGCCTTTATCCCTTGTCCTATTACTATACCCCTTGACAAAGAGTCCCTCTCCAGGTTTCCTCTAGGAACCCTTTAGGTACTGCAAGGCTGCTGAAAGGTCTCCCTGAAGCTTTCTCTTCTCCAGGCTGAACAACCCCAACTCCCTCAGCCTTTCTTCACAGGAGAGGTGCTCTATCCCCTTGATCATTCTCGTGGACTCCTCTGGACCTCCTCTATCAGGTCCATGTCTCTTCTTGTGCTGGGAGTCCCAAAACTGGATGCAGTACTCCAGGTGGGGCTGCATGAGGGTGGAGATTCAACTAAGGTATAATCACTCTGCTGAGGAGGTTATACTACAGTCCAACACTTACTGCTGTAGCAACTTTCTCTTCAGTTAATATTTTCTTTTGTAAAGATAGAATGGAAAAGCTTTGCCCTGACTCTCTTTTCTGTTCTTATGGCACAATAACTCATGTCTGCTCCAGTTTTAGTTAAGAAAGTGCATACCAATTATTTCCAAACATTTATTTCCATACCTTATAAGGCTCCTTAACAACAAATTTTTGCTAAACCCTCCAAATTCTCTAAACAATTATTCTCATAAAGTATGGCCAATGACATTTTAGTTAACGCTTTAATTAATCACTATTACTATTATTTGTTAGTTACAGGCTTCATACAGACAAACTAAAAGTTGCTAGTTCATGTTCATTCTTGCCTCTCTTTTATCCAAAACTACTTACTGTGCTCTGACACAATTTCTCTAAGCAACATGTACATAAGGAGCATTTTGAAATACTCAAGAAGGATCTGGACCTAAGCCTGCAAAAGCTAATGTAAGCAGTAAAAAAGAATCTTGTCTTGTGGACTTATCCAAACTTTTAAGTTTGCACATTGTACACTAAAGCCAAAAGGACAATGTTAAAACACAGAAATTCATGGAAATTATCAGACAGCAAAAGCAGGTACTACAGAAAGCTGAGACTCTGGAATCTACCTAACAAGGAAGTTCACTGCCAAACTTTCGACTCATGCTCAAGTTTACTGGAAAATAATTTTGTCTAAAAAATTGTTCTAATTTGTCTAAATTTTTCTAATACAGCAAGCAATTATGCAGCAGCTATTATTTTCAATGGCTAATTTCTCAACTGTTTAAATCATGCTGCTTATCATAAATGAACACTGCCAAGAACCGATTGCATTCTAGAGCACAGTATAATGACAGTGACTATATTTGGAATCAGACATCAGAGAATTTTGCTGCTCTCTGCTTTGTCTGTGTGTTTTTTTTTTTTTTTTTTTTTTTTTTTTTTCTGTAATCCATATGCATTGAGTGTTTTCACTGGTTATACATAATTTCTAGGACTAATGCATACATTATAGGCTGAAATCCTACACCTTCAGGTGAAAACATGGTCTCTCTTGCTTTAAGTAAGATCTACACACAGCATGGATCCCAAACTTCTGGTTAATTTTAGTATATTTTATAGAATTTATCTCAAGGTATACATCAACATAGGCCATACTGGCTTAGAAATTTTCTATTTTTAAGAAAGTTGAGATGAATTAACAAAAGATATGAAGCTAATACAAACAACATAAAACAGTAAAGATGAACAACCCAGAATAAAACTGTGACTTTGATGAACTAAGACACAGCCATCTACAGCCGTGTTAGATCAAAGAAGAGCATCCATATACAATTTAACTTATACTTAATAACTACACACTCTAAGAGGATTATTCTTTATTTTTCTGTGTGTTCCATGCAGAGAAATCTTTACTGTGACTTATTAGTCGCAGGACTAATATTAGAGGAGGCTCCAGGGAGTAAGTATTAAAAAAAAAAAAAAAAAAAAAGGCTCAGATAACAAGAAGACTTGAAGAAACAAGAGACTGAGATTGATGAGGCTGTCACATAGCTCCTGGTTTCTCCATTTATTATGACAGTCTGAGAATCATAGTTCATAGTTGACAGCAACCAAGATTTATTCTACACTTTTGATTATTTCCCTGTAACTAACAAAAAACTTCAGGCCTACACTGATTTATATACTCTCTTGTTTCAGTACTTCTTAGATCATATTGGTTTAAGAAAGCAAACATAGAGCAAATTAACATGTAAAGAAAGTTGTATGTCATTTGAACACAAAAGATTAATGTCAGGTGATCATACATCAGAATAATTCTGAGGGGGAAATGTTCAGATACAGAATTTAAAAAAGCAGAGTTTTATAACAAAAACAGTGTGTTCAGATCCTAGTTTCAGAGAAAGCTGGATATTAGAGGCCTTTCCATTAGTCACAATGAAAATTCACTATTTTTATTGGATTTACAGAGTGAACCTGGATGCATTTTCAAAATTAGTCTCCAGTTTTCAGACTTCCTAGAGCAAAAATCCTATTTTCAAAGGTGTTAGCTAACTGAATTCTATGGAACTACATCTGTGGGAAAAAAAAAGGGAGCAGTTCATCAGAGCTACAGAAAATACACACCTTATGGTCTGAGGATCACACACCCAAAATACCTATTTCTCTCTAATGACTTCAAAGTGAGTACAGATAGATGTCTTATATGCAGACGTTTACACTCCACTAGCTGAACCTCAGCCCAGGACATTTGGAGTAATGGTAGTTAAATGTTTTTCAAATTCGCATTGCAAACACAGTGACAATGATTCTCATCCATCTATCACAGGATCATCACGAGAGGAGGCTGAAATTGCTCAGTTTGAAAATTTCTAGTTAACAGGTACCATAAAGCTAAATCTGATATCTACAGGGGGGAGAACATTATAACTAGTATATTACTTTTAATCCCACTTCAAAAGAGACATATAATTTGTTTCTAGGTCTGTGCTACCACCTACACTATCCAGACTCTCACAACATGCAGGCAACCAAGTAATAGAAGTAAACATATATGTACAGAAATTGTATGTAAAAATCTAACACAGAGTTGCCTATGGAACATCTTCTTATCATCCTAGCTATTCATATTTGCTCAGCATCTACTCTTCAGTCTGCAGAACAGCAGTACATGTTATAAAGTCTGATGCATGCTCCTGTACCACAAATACTAAATACTTAGAATTGCTGTGATGAATCAGAACTGTTATCATTCATCTAACATACAGACTGATGTAAGATTTGAAAACTGGAGCTCAAGCAAGCAACACACTACACACAGCTGTCTGGAAATGAAGAAAAATAAAGCCGTATTAAAAGGAAGGCACTGGTCCCTTTAATCATACTAGTGATTATGCAATCCTAAACCAGTTATGTACCACCACTTGACATTTTGCATTTAGGAGTTTTAGAAGCAATTTCACATACACTTGCAACTTTCCTCCCACTTCATGTTGACAGGCAAATTAGATTATAAACCCCTGTACCTGTGTACACATTCAGACAAATCCAGGGGTAGAAATACATAGATTTCAGGTTCTAACTGTTGTGTTGTTGGTTTGTTGTTGTTGCTTGTTTTTGAAAGAAAAACTGGAACATTCATTGAAAAGGTACATTCATGAATGGTACAATGAGGTATACATACACATGCATACATACTAACATTCTTTTTGTAATCTGAGTCAGACTGTAGACTACTACTACCCAGTCAGGAATTAAGCTTGCATGTCAGGATTGAAATCCCTTCTCTCTCAATGTAAGCCAACAGATCTTAAAGGCGCACAGCAAGACAAGAACTTCGGTCTAGATCCTAACTTCATACCTCAGAAGAAAATAAATTGTGTCATTTTAAACATGAGCCTAGTTTTCATACTGACTTGGGATCCCAGCAACCATTTTATAACAGGCAGATGTTACTTCAAGGACATCCAATCTGTTCCTGGTTTGTCTCTGAAGCTTCTCCTTCAGCTGCAGGCTCCTAAATGCCTTGCTGTATTGCTGCTCTGCCCCACCTTCCAAAACTGGTAGACTGGTACCACTCTCGGAGCAGGTTCAGTTGTTCCAGGGAAAGCACTACCTCTCTTTTCCTGCAAGGAACTCCATGTGACAGTTACTTTGTCAAGAAAGGCAAAAAACCATCGGAGAACAGGCAAACAATACACTGAAGTCCATTTTTCTAGGCTGAAAAATCAGACCTGTTGCCCAATGCACACCTTCAAGACTGGGGACATAACCAGGATTTTGCCATTTACTTTTTGGTACTGAAGTCAAAATGACACTGTGCTTGTCTACCACACTGAACATTCAACTCTTGAATAGGGCTCTGTGGAATTTATGACGAACACTAGAACTTGCAATCCTGGCTTTATTTTCATAAAAATGTTCATAAATTTTCCTGGCTTTATTTTCATATATCATAATTTCACTCAGCTTCCTAGGACTCATCTGAATCAGACACAGGATCAACTGCTGAAGAACAATATGCCTTTATTGGAACACCAAAATCAATTATTGTAGTTATTTCCAGAAGTATGACATACAAGACAATTAACTGAGATATCATACTATTGGTGTCCAAATTTAGTGATTCTGTTACTTTCCTGTAAACAAGAGAAATCAAGGTTACACAGAATGTTTGAAATAGGAGTGTATAAGCAAGGTTTCATAAAAGTAGGGATTCTATTCCTGACTATGTTGCAGAAATCCTGTGTGAAGATCAGGAAGTCACTTCACCTTAGTTCCTCATCTATAAAAAACTATTAAAATTATAATTCTTTTTCTTACAGGATTTGGTGAAGACAAATCTATTAGTATTTGCAAGGTGCTCACATATGTTCCCATGTAACAGCAATTAATACCATGGAAAAACCTATAAATAAAAGAAATGCATCTCTAAATAGATTATGATAAATTTTTTGTCCGGTTAAGATGAGTGCAACCTGGAAGAGAGAGGTACTTTTTCAAAAAACAAAAACAAAAACAATGCAAACTCCCTATTAAAAAGGGACAATCTGAAGCGAGAACTGAGAAAATAAAAAACCAAAAACCTCCAAAAAACAGAGAGCTGAGCTTCATTTCCTATCTATTTATATTCATATCTGACTAGATATGGAAAGAAAATTATCACTCCATGCAATTCAATCCATTAACCTGTTAATCCTTTAACATTTTTCAAACACAGATTTGGTTTGACAATCAAACAGAAAACAATGAGTTGTGACAATTTATTTATTTTTTAGGAAGAATTCCCCAACTACATGTACACAAAACTCTGCCTCCAGGTAAAAAAGACAAAAGAGAAGAATTTGGAGGAAGTATCACATGGTTGTCTCGTATCAGTGGCAATCACTTTTTGCTTTGACATGTTTTTCTTTCACACTTTTTTCCCCCCATTTTTTGACAGTCTGATCAGAGATGGCTGAATTCCAGAAAGCCTCAAATAGTCAAGTATTAGCTGACACGTAAGCCCTTTGGCAAGGAAATTTAGATACATAGATTTAGATCACATAGATATGGCACTCTCTTCTACTTTCTATTTCTAGATGCTGAATAACTTAAGACTTGCTCAGGTATATCAGTAAGAACTGCTTTCACTGAGGTTTCTATCAAGTTTTTCCTGAGTAAATCCCTAGGTTTATTAGTGTTAAGCAATGCTTCAGACCAAAACAGAATATAATACTCTCCCAGGAAGCTAATATTTTTATACAGTAGGGGAGAGATGAATCTAAGACAATAGTACTCCACAACAAGAATCCTTTAGGCAAAATAATTCAATGTTTTTTTCTGAATATCCAAGTGGAGCACACTATTGCAATTTTTTTTAATTCTGCAACTGCAGTAACCAAACACTATTGCTCTACCTCATTCAATTCAGCAGGGCTATAAAGGCTAATCAGTAAAACTGCAATTCTTCGCAGCAACCTTTTCTGGACTTGATGACTACTGTAACTTCTTTTCCATCTTCTCTTCCATGCAAGAGAATTAAACCTTTCATTTGATTCTTTTGGCATTAGCCATCTTATCTACAACACTCATTAGTCTCATTGCTCTCTTCTGGCATCTTCCAAATGCAATGCTTCACACTGAACGGTCCTCCAACAGCTGAAGCCTAATCACTGCTTAAGGAGTAGAGTTTTTTTTCCATATGACAATTCCTATCTCAATAGCTTAAAAGCAAACAAAAACAAAAAAAACACCACACCCAGTAAATTTTATCTTCTCCTCCTAACTACATCTTAGAGCCTCTATATTGGCAACAAAACAAAGCTCCCTTGAAATTCTCAATGAAAAGGAAGACATGTTTGCTAGCCTTCCCTATAGCATCCCCATCAGTAGCATATCTACTTTGTGCAACACCCAGCTTTTAACACCAGTCTCAGTCTACCTCTTCTAGCACATCTGCTGTCAAGGAACAATTCTGCTCTCAGTCTGACTGAAAGCTTCCAACAGCATATGAAGACAGAGTACAAGAATGCCCAGTTTCCAGAGGCCTCAATTCAGTAATATACTTAGATAAATGTAAAACTCCAGTTTTCTTTCTTAATATTACATCAAAGAAGCATCAAAAAAAAAAAAAGGGGGGGAGGGGGGGCAAATTAGGAACACCTGTAAGCATCATGCTGAATCAGAGGAGGGAATGTATATTGAATAACTAGTTTAAAAGGCGTGTTACCCATTGATTCTTTGTAGTACAGATTCAGATTTTACCAGTTAACTGAGAATAGAAACTGATTTACTACAAACAAGATGGCTAAAGTGTTCTGTAGTAGTAGGAATGATGATCAGTTAAGCCATAAACTCTTCTAAAGGCAAAAGAGAATAGAAATTGGTAGCCTGCTTCAATGGCTCAACACGTGAAAGACAAAGAAGGAAAAATCGATTTATCAGTAAGATCATGGAGAAAAAATGATCAAACAGGAAAGAACATGTGGACCAGTGAGCGAATTGCTTGCTAAAAAAAACAGACTGGTATTTCGTATATGAGAGAGGAAAACATACTTCATGACCAGTTGCAAACGAAGGATAAAGAAAACCCATTGCATGAGACCAAATATTAGTCTTGCATCCACAGAGCAGAATTTAGAGCGATTTTCAGAAAGAACTACTGCTATTCCATGTGATTACAGTGCTAAAATAAATCATTTCTAGCCAGACAAGGATCTCATCATAGTTCAAACTCCCTGTGGTGTCATTTTATGTTATATTTGAGAAATTCCTCAATAAAAATGACAAATAGAGAATGAGTCAGGTTCCCCTGAGGATGGTTTTGGATATTTTCCAGTACAAATTTGAGCCATGAAATCCTAACCAAACACCTCCTCCCAACAAATAAATAAACAAGAAATTTTGGTTCATTAGAAAGAAAGACAGAAATGTTGAAACAAGAACGCAGGAAAAAATACTTAACCTGTCAGCCACAGTTGACATTACTTGTGTCAAATACTTGTGAATATTTCAAGTTTGTTATTTATAAAGACTGTAATTATCTTGCTATATTGACGTTACTAGAAAGACATCCAATGATGGTTTAAAAAGAAATGTAAACACTGTCAAGAAGAGATAGCTTAAGATTTTGCACAGACTGAAGTCAAAATCCTGACACAAATCTTCTCCATTACAATCTGTTTTCTAGAGGTTCCTAGGTGGCCTGCAGGACTATCATCAAACTATTATTAGCTCCCATCCCTAGGCCTTCTATCTTAAATCACTAGACAAAGATTTCTGGTGATTTGTGTGTGAGAAATGCAGCCTAGGTCACTGAATGAGCAATTCAGCTGTCTAAATAGGAGACTGACACCATTTTAGGTTCCTTATATTATCCCATCTGGCCACCAGCTCACACTCCAGATCTACAGCAGTAGATCCCATGTCACATCTGCCAGCTCCAGGGTGTTTGAAATGGCACAAGACACCTATGTTCAGGCGATCAAATTGCCCCCTAAGAATTCTTGTTGTCTGGCTCCCTGTGTGCTGACAGAACAGATCCCAACAGTAATGTCTGCAAGAAATTACTTGGAAACAAATTTGGATTGGAAACAAAGCTGATAATAGCAAGCAGTTTGAAACAACAGACTTGCACATTTATTAGAATCCCAGGTAGCTGAAATATTTGATTGGGTTCTGTTTAATTAAGAGATATTCATGAACAATAGCATAACCAGTTTTTCTTTCATTTTCAAATGAATAGCTGGCTGCTCTTTGTTTAAGAAATACCACTTGCACAATTAATCATTTGAGCACCTCAGGTTGAGGCAAATAAATCTATTTAGTCTGTTCTATGATAAATGAAATTTGGAAGTTTGAGTCTAAAACCTATCAATGCTCAGGATGCATAATCCATTTGAACTCATACTCAGTTTGAAAATGAACCAAGTAGGAAATACATCTACTGAAAAGCTAACCAGAACCCTGCTCAGAAATTCTAGTTGTTCTATAGCTTCAGTGAGTGCAGGCTGGTGTTATGATTTCTCATTCAGTACCTGATTTTTTGATTTTTCTTGCAAAGAACCTCAGCTTTACCAAAGTAAAGATATTGCATGACACAGATGAAATATCCCTTTTCTTCACTGTTATAAATGGCTAAGTCCCAAAATAGGATTATAATCAAAGTTTAAAATTTATTAAAGGAATAGAGGTAAGCAAACAGCGCTGGGTGCGCCGAGAGTCTCTGCTCCACCAAGACACACACATGTTACATCAAGATGCTGATTTTTATGCTCCTAGACTAATAGATATTCATTACTACTTCTAAAAGAAACAGGGTTGTTATAATTAGTTTCCAGAATCCAAACCCTCCTACTGGAGCATGCGTATCAGTCTCTGGTGGTCCCTCTGATGGTCTCTCATGCTGAAGGCTCATAGTCTTCCTCTCAGTTTTTTTTTTTTTTTTGTTTTGTTTTTGTCCTTCTCTGTCCATCTTGGCTGTATGTCAGAGGCTTGCACAGCATTCCCTGCAAGCTTTGTCTTTTAGCTGTCCTTCAGCTTTCCCCTTCTCCTTAATCTCCTGGCCAGATATCAGAGACTTGCACAGTGTCTCATGCAATAGTCATAATAGTTAGCAGTTATTCTGAAACCCCCCAGATATCAGAAACTTCAAGGAAAAGCCTACAAATACATTTCCCTTCAAGCTCTCTATTGACATGAATTGCTAAAACATTCCTCACAACTGTATAATGCACATCAATTTGAAATGAATCTGGTAATGCATCAAACAGCAGCTGTTGCAATTATATTTGGAATGTTGAGAAAGACAATAGAAGTCCTATGCACTGTGACTTAGCTAGAATGACTATCAAGTCAACTGGTAAGGGAAACTGGATGTAACAGTCAAATTTGTTTCCAGGTAATTGGTGTGATGAAATTAAAACATAAAACACAAACTTTGTTTTCAGTATATAGGATAAAACCCACCTATTTAAAACAGAGCAATGGACATAAATCAAAATCACAGATCCCCAAATCCTAAGACTGCCAATACAACTAAGATCGTGCTCTGAACCTGTTTTTGTAGAGTTAGTGGACTGTGCCCATTTCCTTTGTAAACATCTATTGTTGATAACTGTTCTTCTGCCTTGTTTTATTGTTCAAGTATTCCTTCATTACAGCTGCACTTTTAACATTCAGTAACCTGTTAATACAGCACGTTCTGGAATCCTTTTATCCTAAAAAGAGGGAAAAGGGGGAGGGAAAACTTTAAACTTATGACTGGAATTACAAAACTTGGAAGAAATAGGCAAAATATGTATGTGTTTTAGGGAAGATTACTTTTCTTAAAAAAGAAGTCCAAACATCCAGCACAAGCCTTGCTGAAATGGAAACAAAAAAACAACCCTGACCTCTAATGTTAGATGTGGACATTAGAGTATGTTAAAATGATGAGTGCCAACCTTAATGGTCTGGTCTAAACCACACTGGAGTCAATAGAAACACTTCAACTTATTCAGTGCAACTTTATGCACTTCATAAAAGGTAATAATGTTACTAGGCTACAGATTTTGTTATTATCCAGGAGTTGAATACAATCAAATCACTTTTTCTTTCTGTGATGACCAGTTCAAGTTGTCACAGAACAGTGCCTCAGAATCTCAACTTTCATCAAGTTAAATCTTATTAAATTTATGATAATATAAATAATACCCTAAATGTGAGCACACAGCACTGTCTGAAACTGCTGTAGGATCTGGATCAGGCCTTCATCGCAAACATGTATGAGCTGACAAAATGCTGCCAGTACATCAGGCTTTCTTACCACAGTCATGAAATTAAACTTCTTTGCCAGCATTCACTACTTACCAAGACAGTTGTGGCCATCATGGGCTAACATGAACCCATCGTAGCAGGTACATCTGTAGTTGCCTGGAATGTTGATGCACTCATGGACGCAGCCCCCATTGTAGAAGTCATTTTCACATTCATCAATATCTAAAACACAAAAGGAGGATAAAGAAGTTTTTGTAAATAGAGAATCCTATGAATACAGGAGAATTCTCCAGCCAAGCATGATCTTTGAATATATGCATTCTCCTAATCATTCTATATACTTATATTGCATACTCCATCCAACAGATGGCTCAGGGAATTACAGGCAGATTATATGAGGATCATAAGAGACTGAAATTCAGCAAGCTTATACCTAGAACACTCCTTCTCAAATTAACTTTAGTATCACCACAGGAAACAATTATATATTTTCAGAAAAATTTTGAGTGATTTTGTTATTATTTTATATTTAAAACGTACTTTTCATTTTCTGTTTAAAATAATCAAGCAGACAATGAGTTAAACCATACTATTAATACAGTTTAATAGATAAAAGTATGACCAGAAAGTCTTCTCAGCACAAGGATGACTTCATATATTCCTGACAACACATAAAGCTGTTTTTATGTGCAATAAATCTTGAAAGGCACCATTTCTGAAATAGCTGTCACAGTCTGCTGAGCTCTGTGAAGTTGCTCTTGATAACACAATGCAGTTTTGTCCGTCTCTTTCCCTTTCCCCAAAAAGAGAAGCCCTGTTATAATTTTCTCTATTATTTCACATATGACAGTGACAACAAAATTTAAAGTTTTATTCTTAGAAAGCATGTTAGAATTACTGTTAATTATGTTTTGTGCACTGACATGCAAGTGCAAAACCACCATGAATGACAAGACATATTAATTCCATTTCAACTGCAAACAATTCTATTATGGTCTTCCATGACTCATACAAAAAAAAATCACTTCTTCACTCATTCTAGAAAGTGCAAACTTTCTTTTTTTTTTTTTTTTTTTTTTTTTTTACAGATCGTATCTTGACTTACAGATGGGATGTATGCATTACAATTGCGTCTGCGAATCAGTGGCACACATCAACCAACTAAAAACGCACAAATAATTACAGTCTCATAAGTTGAGAGCTGTCAGCTCTAAATCTGCGGTGTGCTAAACCAAAGTCCCCACCCACTGTCCCTATGTTACATAGTGCAAGATATGCTGATAAAGACATCTGTAGAAAATAATCTGTTGGCACATTAAAGCTATCCTGCCTGTAATTTCAAGTGTGCCTTCCACTGCAGAGGTGGATGATGTACTTTGATATTAGGTTCACACAGACTCCCTCTTTTTTTTTTTTTTTTTTTTTAATTTTCAAAACTATCACCAGAAAAGCTTAGCTACCTGGTATCATACCCAGAAACAATCCCAAAACAGCATAGTAGTCTGGGAAAAACAGATTCTTCTGAAAAGACAGCAGAGACTCAGTCGTTCACTGGCCCTTCAAGCATTTCTGCCCTTGGTCTGAATCAAAGTTTGTCCCTCTTAGCACAATCCTTTGAGATGTTTGATTTGGCAGAGCAGGGACAGGCCCCCTCCAGCCTTCTTTGTAGGTCTTCCCCCTCAGGTCCACCTGTCTATGTCTCCATCTTCTTCCATCCAACAGCTTTGAAGCCCTCCTTCTGCAATCTCCTCAGCAGTTCAAAATGGGAATTACTAATTTAACTTTATCTGCAAAAATAATTAGCTTTTTTTGTAACTCAGAATTCAGCACAACAAAAATGCTGGAAACAAGAAAATGGAGAAAGGATCTTAATAAAAATAATACCTACTGATGAAAAGTAAACTTCCTAGCCTTTGAACCACTCCTCCGTTTTGAAAAATTCCCATCTTTCACTAAGTACTTTCATCCATTAGCTTTATCAATGCCTAGTCAGCGCAGCCTGTGGGTGTGCTCTGCCTCCCAAAGCCCAGTATGACAACAAAAACCATCATTTGTGATTTTTCCTGACAACACTAACCAGTAAATGAATTACTGCGTATTGGGGCCATTCTGAACTCAGCTGCACTACAGTATTGCGAAGTCCCAGAGATGCTCTCCTGTCTATATAGCCCAGTAAACCTGGGTACACATTTCTAGAGAATTCTAGTGAGCTCTCCACTTAATAAATATTTGCAAGGTTACTTAATCACTCATGAATATTGTTAAAAGCTTCCTATCATTCTAGGGCTGCAAGGATAAAATCAGAGACCTACAGTAATGTCATGCTTTAAATGGTCCAAGTCAATAACTGAAAAGCACATAACAGGACTTGGTGTCAGGTGTGTACTTTAGTAAACTCCTGGGAAAAAGATAACTTCATTTTCAGATTTGTTCTTAATTTTCATCCAGCACCAAGATTTGTCTGAAGAGGAAATTCAGGAGACAGTGTGATCAGTTGTTACATTACTCAGCATCAGACTGCAATGCACTGATCAATCCACTTCCTTTTTTCAAACAATGAATTAAGTAACACTATCTGTTTAAGTAAGCAACAGGAAAGTTAAGTAAGCTCCATGAGTTTCCCTGGCACTGAGGTCAAACTGACAGGCCTACAGTTTCCCAGGTCTACCCTCCAGCCCTTCTTGTAGATGGGCATCACATCTGTTAGCCACCAGTCGACTGGGACCTCCCCTGATAGCCAGGACCATTGATAAATGATGGAAAGCTCCTCTGCCAGTTCTCTCAGTATCCTCGGGTGGATCCCATCTGGCCCTATTGACTTGCATACATCCAACTGCCGTAGCAGGTCACCAACCATTTCCTCATGGATAGTGAGGGCCACATTCTGCTTCCCATCCCCTTCCACCAGTTCAGCATGCTGGGTATCTAGAGAACAACTGGTTTTGCCGCTAAAGACTGAGGCAAAGAAGGCATTGAGCACCTCCGCCTTTTCCTCATCTTTTGTAACTAAAGTTTTCCCCCACATCCAGTAAAGGATGGAGATTATCCTTAGTCCTCCGTTTTGCGTTGATGTATTTGAAAAAACATTTTTTGTTGTCTTTGACGGCAGTAGCCAGATTGAGCTCCAGATGAGCTTTGGCCTTTCTAATTTTGTCCCCGCACAGCCTTGCAACATCCTTATAGTCCTCCTGAGTGGCTTGCCCTCTTTTCCAAAGATCATAAACCCTCTTTTTTTCTCCTAAGATCAAGCCACAGTTCTCTGTTCAGCCAGGCCAGTCTTCTTCCATGCTAGCTCATCTTTGGGCACGTGGGGACAGACTGCTCCTGCGCCATTCAGATTTCCTTCTTGAAGAGCGCCCAGCCTTCCTGGACTCCTCTACCCTTCAGAACCACCTCCCAAGGGACTCTACCAACCAGTGTCCTGAACAGTTCAAAGTTGGCCCTCCAGAAGTCCAGTACAGTGGTTTTACTGGTCCCCTTCCTGGCTTCTCCAAGAATGGAGAACTCTACCATTTCATGGTCACTCTGCCCAGGACAGCTTCCAACCACCATATCTCCCACCAGTCCTTCTCTGTTTGTGAAGAGAAGGTCTAGCAGGGCACCTCCCCTGGTAGGCTCACTAACCAGCTGCATCAGGAAGCTATCTTCCACGCTCTCCAGAAACCTCCTAGATTACTTTCTCTGGGGCGTGTTATTCTTCCAGGATATGTCTGGGAAGTCCCTCATGAGAACAAGCGCTGACGATTTCGCAACTTCTGTCAGCTGCCTGTAGAACTTCTCATCTGTCTCCTCATCCTGGTCTGGAGGTCTATAACAGACCCCCACCAGGATACTTGCCTTGTTGGCCTTCCCGCCGATCCTAATCCATAGGGACTCAACCTCATCATTCCCAGCTTCAAGTTCCACAACATCAAAACACTCTCTGATATAGAAAGCCACACCACCACCCCTTCTGTGCTGCCTGTCCCTTCTGAAGAGCTTATAGCCAGGCACTGCAGCACTCCAGTCATGAGACTGGTCCCACCACGTCTCCGTGATTGCAACCAAGTCGTAGCCTGCCTGCCGCACAATGGCTTCTAGCTCCTCCTGTTTGTTATCCATGCTGTGTTCTGTGTGTAGATGCACTTCAGTTGGGCCATTGCCTTCTCTCCCAGCTTTGCCATTGTTCCCCTTGGTACAGCTCTAACAAGCCTCGTTTCAGCCCTTTCCCCTTCTTACCTAGTTGAAAGCCCTCTCAATGAGCCCCGCCATCCTGGCCTAGGATCTGTTTTCCCCTTAGAGATTGGGACCTGTCTGCAGCCATCAGGCTGGGTGCTGAGTAAAGCATCCCATTATAAAAAAACAAACAAACAAACAAACTCTCTGTTGGCACCAGCCTCTAAGCCACATGTATATCAGGTGGGCTTTCCATGCCCTCCCCGTACTCCTCCCTGCCACCATGGGGATAGACAAAAACACCACCTGTACTCCCACTCCATCCACTAACCATTCCAGTCCCCTAAAGTCCCATTTGATAGCCCTGAGGCTTCTCTCTTCAGTGTCATCACTGCCAGCCTGGACTATTAAAAGAGGGTAATAGCCAGAGGGGCGAACCAGGTTGGGAAGCTTTCTGGCAATGTCCCTGACCCTGGCCCCAGGGAGGCAGCAGACTTCCCTATGGGTAGGGTCAGGCCAACAAATAGGGCCTTCTGTTCCCCTGAGAAGGGAGTCACCTACAACACCCTTCTTTCTGTCTTGGTAGAGGCAGTCCTGAGGCATGGAGTCGACTTCCTCGCCCTAGGCATCCTCCTGGGTAGACTTCCTACCTCATCCTCACCTACTGGTCTCTCAAGCTCCAGGGCCTCAAATCTGTTGTGTACAGAAATTACAATTATAAATGATAATGATACAGTCTTCTAAGAACTTATTTATGCTTACTGCATTTAAATAAGACAGCAACTCCCAAGGCCAGAGCTGGATATGTACAACCACATTTTCAGTTGCCAGTGAGCTAAGTCCTGATCATCCCTTTCTGGAACTGGTTTGGGAAATCTTGAAAATCCACTGCTTGTTTTAAAAGATAACATTATTGGGAGAAAAAAAAAAAAAAAAGATAAAAAGAAACTTGCTTACTTGGGGTACAACTAACTGTACAGGTTCATCTGTCTTACAAGATGAAAGAAGCTTGTATGCTATAGTGTACATTCTTCTGGAAAACAGAGGTGAATCTTTTTGTTACAACCTGGATCTCTTTTTCAGCAGCCCTAGGGAATGCAGCAATGTCATACAATGCTATTGTCCTTCTCCATCAACGTGTTACTTAAAGGGTACATAAAGTACAAGCCTAATTATTATATAAGCATCCAATAACTTTTTAAAATTCTAGACAGTTATCTGAGAAAATCTTAGCATTTGATAACGTGAGGAAGTGCTGTAATTTGCAATCACTGTATTCGAGTCATAGGAAGAGAATCTGAAGTTGTCTTTTTTACATAACCTAATTCTCTTTAGTCTGGCAGAACCTGTATCCATCTTATACAGACTGACTTCTTTCATTATTACTGCTGAGACTCTCAGCAGACCAGATATTTGTTTTATTTGTGTATTCTGCAACAATGGGATAGCACTCTCAGAAGTCTCACAAAGCCACTGTGATTTATAAGCCTCCAGAGAAGCCAATCTTCCAGCAGCATATACAACTTGACTAAGAAATGTTCAAAATAAAGTAAGAACTGATCTCTTCTGCTTCCAGCTTTCTGATTTCAGCAGAGTAGAAGACATCACTATGTAATAATTAAAATCCAAAATACAAAACAAACTGTAAAACAGACTGAAGAAATGCTTGTTCCCATTTTGTCTAAACAGTTTCAGCCTGGTATCATGAAATTTGCTGTGCACTAACCATCTTTTCCAAGCAGAAGGCTGCAGAGACATCATCCTAGGAAAGTAAAAAATCTACCTCCAGCAAAATCCATTCCCAGTCTTCATGAAACCAGTTGCCACTCATCACATCCTCATATGTCCAAAAATCCTTACAGCACATACAAGAAAATGTATTTGTCAGCACAGCTACAGATCATTGTGGGCAAAGCCTCTGAAATCAAAGGAAACCTCTGTGTGGAGTTGACACATTTTGGATCAGTGTCACAGCTGAACTGTCAAAGATGCCTTATGGCCATTAACATGCAAGAGGAAGAATGGCTGAGCCCTGAAAGTCAATGAGCCAAATTCAGCTTTTAGTGTTGAATTTCACAGATTTCCATAGAAAATTGGGAAGCATGCATTGTAACAACCTTTATCTTGGCATCTATCAAGGACCTAAATCCCAACACGCACTATGCAGCAGAACTTCAAAATAGGAGTAGACTGGGTAAAACATAGGTTCATTTGAAACTTCTTCTAGATTACTAATGTAAAGGAAAATCTGGAGTTAATTTAGAAAACACAAATTATAATTGACTTTGAAAGGAATAATTTATGTGCTTGGACATTTTAAAATAAATAGCCAAAGGAAGTTGTCTGCCCTCATCAATGTCTTCTAAACTAAAGAGCCATGAACAAAACTAAGCATACAGGTATATTACACAGATGTAGGGTATTTCCTAAAGCAGTTGGATCTATAAAACAGCTAGAAAAATAAATATTAAATTCTTTGTAACTGTACTTCAATGGACAAATCTCCATATTTTTTTGGTATCTAAAGAAAAAGATATTTCTGTTTTCATCTTTATCTATTAATCTAGCTGCTTTAAACAAAACACTGCCAAGGGGCATTATGGAGACGTTAAATAACATTGTCTTTAAAGACTTGCCAAAGGAACCATGTTTTTACCTTCATGTTCCATGAGAAGTTGCTACCAGCCCTTGTTTCACCTACAGAAGACAAAGCATACCACTTGCAGAATTGTGTATTATCAGTAGTTTTATGCATATTGCCTGCTTCTCCAGAACTGGTATGCAGCAAAGGACAATGTGAAATGCTGGAACGCTTATTTCCATGTGGTAACATTTTGCACTTTTATGGCTTCTCTCTTAAAAGGCCTTAAAGAATTTTTTACTGATTCATTACTGAGTTTGGTCACTGTTCCTCCCAGAACTAATGCAGCATCTTCATTAAAAAAAAAAAAAAAAAAAAAAAAAAAAGCACCATACTACCTTCCAGTTCTTAAACAATTGAGAATAAAGCTACAGTATGAACATAGCTTTTTTTTTTCGTATGATTGGGAAAGAAGTGACTTTGTAATATCTAAAGGTGAAATGCCCTGGGGTGAAATTGCAACCCTACAAAAGTCAAGAGGCATTTTTGGCATGGACTTTGTTCAGGACAACATTTTTCAACATTTTTTCTGGGATGTATGGTAAAGAGATACCAGAGACAAGATCAGCAATTAAATTGCTTGTTCCCACTAACAAATTCAGAATAAGAAGCAGTGTAGCATCACCACTGTTACTTTACGTTTAAGGAAGTAGGCAGAAATGTAGTATCACAGAATCACAGAATTTCTAGGTTGGAAGAGACCTCAAGATCATCAAGTCCAACCTCTGACCTAACACTAACAGTCCTCACTAAACCATATCCCTGAGCTTTACATCTAAACGTCTTTTAAAGACCTCCAGGGATGGTGACTCCACCACTTCCCTGGGCAGCCTATTCCAATGTCTAACAGTCCTTTCGGTAAAGAAGTTCTTCCTAACATCCAACCTAAAACTCCCCTGGCGCAACTTAAGCCCATTCCCCCTCATCCTGTCACCAGGCACATGGGAGAACAGACCAACCTCCACCTCACTACAGCCTCCTTTAAGGTACCTGTAGAGAGCAATAAGGTCGCCCCTGAGCCTCCTTTTCTCCAGGCTGAACAACCCCAGCTCCCTCAGCCGCTCCTCGTAGGACTTGTTCTCCAGGCCCCTCACCAGCTTGGTCGCCCTTCTCTGGACTCGCTCGAGCACCTCGATGTCCTTCTTGTAGCGAGGGGCCCAAAACTGAACACAGTACTCGAGATGCGGCCTCACCAGAGCCGAGTACAGGGGGACGATCACTTCCCTAGCCCTGCTGGCCACACTGTTTCTGATACAAGCCAGGATGCCGTTGGCCTTCTTGGCCACCTGAACACACTGCTGGCTCATATTCAGCCAACTATCCACCAATACTCCCAGGTCCTTCTCTGTCAGGCAGCTTTCTAACCACTCATCTCCCAGCTTGTAGCTCTGCTTGGGGTTATTGCGCCCCAGGTGGAGGACCCGGCACTTGGCCTTATTGAACTTCATGCAGTTGACCTCAGCCCATCGGTGCAGCCTATCCAGATCCTCCCGCAGAGCCTTCCTACCCTCAAGCAGATCGACACACGCACCTAACTTGGTGTCATCTGCGAACTTACTGAGGGTGCACTCAATGCCCTCATCCAGATCATCAATGAAGATATTAAAGAGGACTGGCCCAGCACCGAGCCCTGGGGAACGCCACTAGTAACCGGCCTCCAACTGGATTTGACTCCATTTACCATGACTCTTTGGGCCTGGCTATCCCGCCAGTTTCTAACCCAACGAAGCGTATGCCAGTCCAAGCCAAGAGCAGACAGTTTCTTGAGGAGAATGCTGTAATATGCAAACTGACAATAATACAAATAAAGTCCTGGATCATAATCAGATCAACGTCTGGTATATTTTCATGGCTTTTGCAGTCCCCAAATCTAGTCATTAAAAAGAATAAAACCACATTATTCTCACACGGGAACATTTATATATACTCTGTTTCTTTAGCAGATTCTACATTAAATATACTTTCAGGAGTAACACACACCCTGGATAACCTGAATTATGTAAGCTATTTGTATTTCCTATATTGAGTCGCACTTTCCTTAAAAAGAGAACCATCTCTAGAACTAAAGGCCAGAAAAAAAGCTCACAGAAGTTAAAGACTGTTTTGGTTAAGCGCAGCCCAAACTTGCTGGAGGTTCAGGTCTCTTTGGAAAGCATGCAACCAGAACAAGACAACTAAAATAATAAGATTCTCAAGGAGTTCAGCATCAGCAAATTTCCACATGTTCAAAATTACTTGAAACCTTTCAGTGTTCTGCTCTTAACATTTGCAAGAGTTCAAATTTATCATTTGTCACATCTGGAAACAAATCTGGCTCCTTCTGATATATATGTATTTTAAATACTCAAAAATGGTAACATCTTTATTCTTTAGATGTTGTGACCTGGGGAACATTACGATCTAATGAATCAAAGAGGAACACACTGCAGTTTTTATGGCTTTCAGGTTGTCATGATATTTTCAAGACGTCTGTGCCCAAGAAAACTGTAAAATTTGATAGCCATTAGGACTACTCCGAAAGCCAAAGTGAAGGGTGAGCA